>NC_065597.1:62946250-63255685 GCF_024542745.1 Macaca thibetana thibetana | reverse complement strand
TCTCCTTTGGGCATTTACTTCCCTTGGGACAGTGGTAGTGAGGGGCGGTGGAGGAGGGCGTGGGTTCTGGGGTCAGAGTACTTGGGTTTGAATCTTGACGCCAGTGTAGACCAGCCTGTCACCTTACTGTGCCTCAGTGTGTCTTCACTGAGGTTCAGAGTGGCCCGCTGTGGGGCTCAGCCCGATCTTCTAGCCCATGAATTCTTGTCCTGGGGTCTGAGGAAGAAATTCAAGTGATCAGTGGAAAAGATTTACACTTTTATTCTCACTACCCTCTACGTGAAGCATGGACTTTAAATGTGAACTTAGATGACAAATTCTAATAGCAGTAATGGTGCCTCCTTCTTTGTCCCCAATAGAAAGCAATCACATGTATTTTCGTATCACATTGCAGTTGCTGCGGTGTTTGCAGCCATCGTTAAAGCTCATGGTTAAGGGTCACTACTTGAGAATTACAGGAGCGATTAGAGCTGCCAGTAGATCTTGTTATTGAATGCATCTGCAAAGAAGCACTCACATTGTTGCATCACAGTTCTGATACCTGTATTTAAGAGTATGTGCTTTTCTGCCTTTTTCCCCTAATCCTGTGTGTCTTATTTTGTCAACTTAAAAACATCATTCTGACAAGCAGCTAGTGGGCTCCACCACTGCCACAGAGAGGACCCTCCCATCCACCACCCCCACCCCCAGGGTTGCCTCAACTGTACACCCCCCTGCCCCTACCCTGCTGGGTGCTGCCACCCACCACTGCTGCTCTGAGCTGCCTCACTCCTTCCAGTTCCTCCTCCTGTTCCTTCCCTGCTAAGTTCCTTTTTTTGAAGCAGGTGCTGGATAAATAATTAATAGGGTGGGAAGACTGTGGAGAGAATAACATCGCTCGTGTTTATTTTTAAGCAGCTGCTCCAGGTGCAGTCTAGGTGGGGGAAGCGGTTGAGGGGAGGCTGCTGCTGAGTGGTGGGAAGATGCTTTGCAGATAAGCCCATGCACTGAGAAGTCAGGGTGTTGAGGGGCAGGATGGGGCTCCAGAATGGGAAGCCCAGGGAAGGAAGGTCTGTGACCAGAACAATAAGTGGGAGATGCCCAGGAAGTGTCAACATTTCAGTGAGAAGCTGAGGAAAACTCCTTCTAGACTAGCAAAGGCATGAGAGGAATTTGATTTCTGTGATTGAAAAGAGCCAGAGATGGTGCAGCTTCAGGTAAAGCTGGCTACAGGGCTGGAGCGATCTCAGCAGAACGGGGCCTCCTCTTCATTCTTTCCCTCCTTCCTTCTCTCTCCTTTTTTTCTGTGTAAGATTCATTGTCAGAGAGGCTTTCTTCAAGCTAGAACCTCTGGCAGGCCCAGACTTATCCTGGCAGTACTCGCTGAGAAAGAGAGCTTTTTCTTTCTAATAGTCCCAGAAAAGTCCTAGGATTAGATTCCATTTGTTCTGTTTGTCTGAGTCATGTGTCCATTCTTTTTTATTTTAAACAGCTTTATTGAGATATAATTCACATACCATACAATTTAACCATTTAAAATGCACAATTCAGTGGCTCTTGGTGTATTCAGAGTTGTGCAACCATCACCCCAAGTTTTAGAATATTTTTATCACCGCCAGAAGAAACCCTGTACCACTTGGCAGTCACCACATCCTCTCCTGCCAAACCCCGGACCTCAACCCCTAGCAACCACTCATCTGTTTTCTGCATCTGTGGATCTGCCTATTCTGAACATTTCCTATCAATGGAATAGTATAATACGTAGTCTTTCCCGAGTGGCTTCTTAGTATAGTATTTTCAAGGTTCAGTCCTGTTGTAGCATATAACAGAATTTCATTCCTTTTTTAAAAGATATAATTCATGTACCAGGTAATTCACCCCTTTAAAGTCTCAAATTCAGTGGCTTTTACTATATTTCCAGAATCGTGCAGTTATCACTAGGAGCAATTTTAGAATGTTTTCATCACCCAGAAAGAAACTCTGTATCCATACACAGCCTCTCCCCATTTCTCCCCAGCCCCCAGCCCTAGGCAACCTCTCACTTGCTTTCCGTATCTCTAGGATTGCTTGTTCTGGAAATGTTATATCAGTGGAATCATGCACTATGAAGTCTTTTGTGAGTCACAGAAGGATCGTGTTCTCAAGGTTTGTCTGTGTCATGGCGTGTATCGGTGCAGTAACCCCCCTCATCCAAGGTTTTACCTTCTGCAGTTTCAGTTACCCACAGTACAGTACAGTCAGATATTTTGAGAGACCACATTCACATTACTTTTATTGTAGTATATAACTCTTCTGTTTGATTATTGTTGTTAATCTCTTACAGTGCCTTATTTAGAAGTTAAACTTTGTCATAAGTATGTATGTATAGGAGAAAACATAACATATATATATATAAGGTTTGGTGCTATCTGCAGTTTCAGACATCCCCTAGGGGTCTTGGAATGCATCCTGTGGATGAGTAGGACCGCTGTACTTCATTCCTTTTTCTCATCAAATATTTCATTGTGTGGCTATGCCATATTTTGCCTATTCATTCATCAGTTGGTAGACCAATTGGAGTTATTTCCATTTTTTGGCTTTTGTGAAGAATCCTAGGCCAGGCACAGTGGCTCATACTCCTGCGACCTTGGGAGGCCAAGGTAGGATGATCACTTGAGCTCAGGAATTTAAGACCAGCCTGGGCAACATAGTGAGACTCTGTCTCTACAAAAAATATAAAGGAAAAAACAAAGAGAGACTCCCACTCAATGTTTTCGGGTGGACAAATGTTTATCTTCTTTATTTCATTCCATCTAGGAGTGGAATCGCCAGGTCAGGTGGTATCTCAGTCTGTTCAGGCTGCTGTGACAAAATACCACAAACTGGGTGGTTTTTAAATAAAAGAAACTCGTTCTTTTGGAGGCTAGGAAGTCCAAGATCAAGGTGCTAGCATTTCGGTGTCTGGTGAGGGCCTGTTTGAAAAAAGACTATTGTTTCCACATTGAATTTTCTTGGCATCCTCGTGGAAAATCCATTGACTATAAATGTGAGAGTTTATCACAATTCTACAGTTTCAGTTCTTTTTCATTGATCTAAACATCTTTATGCCAGTTCCTTTTTAAAAAAAAAAATCCTATTTTGTATATTCGAGGTTTGCAACATGATGCTATAGGATATATAGAGATAGGAAAATGGTTACTCTAGTGAAGCAATTAGCATAGTAATCATTTCACATGGTTCCTTGATGACTGTGGCTTTGTACAGGTAGTAGCTTTTGGAATTGAAAAGTATGAGTCCTCCAGCTTTGTTCTTTTTCAACATTAGTTTGGCTTCTGTGGATTCCTTAGTTTTCATATGAATTTTTGGATCAGCTTATTGATTCTGGAAAAAAAAAAAAAAGGCAACTGGGGTTTTGATAAGGAATGATGTTGAATCTGCCAATCAATTTGAGGAGTATCACCATCTTCGTAATATTAAGTCTTCCCATCCATGACCATGGAATTTTTTCTATTTAGGCCTTCTTTAATTTCTTTTGATCATATTTTGTAGTTTTTCAGAGTACAAGTTTCAATTTTTGTTTGTTTGTTTGAGACAGAGTCTCACTCTGTCACCCAGGCTGGAGTGCAGTGGTATGATCTCGGCTTACTGCAACCTCCGCCTCCCAGGCTCAGGTGATTCTCATGCCTTGGCCTTCTGAGTAGCTGGGACTGCACATGTGTGCCACCACACCTGGCTAGTTTTTGTATTTTTAGTAGAGACGGAGTTACACCATGTTGACCAGGCTGGTCTCGAACTTCTAACCTCAGGTGATCCACCTGCCTCAGCCTCCCAAAGTCTGGGATTACAGGCGTGAGCCACCGGCGCCTGGTCAGTGTGTCCATTCTTGAGCCAATCACTATGTCCAGGGAGACAGAACACCCTAAAAAAAAAGCTGGGTTGAATCCTGTGCCTGCCCCTGCAACTGGAGGGAGGAGTAGTCTGTCCCCAACTACTTCGTCTGGAAATGAGAAGTGGGAGATGTTTGAAAGGATTATTCTAGTGCTCCTAACAGGGCCGTGAAGGGGATGTGTGCTGGACAGGCAAGAGTTAGAAGAAGAAAAGTTATCTATTATAAATTCTGACCACCTAAGCTTCATTAAAGGCACCTCACGTGATACGGAGGGAATAGAATCAGACTTGAAAAGGCTTTTGGCTATTTGATTGCCCAAAAGGAAAGAAATGAAAGATGAAAGAAATCACTGAGGTTTCCAGCATTTTATCTAGAGGTGATTTCTTAGAATCGTGTTCAGCAAAGGCAGCATATCAAGGGCTTAAGTCAGGCTTAAGAACGTCAACTATGGTCAGGGAATGGTGGTGAAGAAGACAGCTGAGGAGGTGGAATCTGTCTGCCCGGCCTGGAAAGGTTATTCTAACCACACTTTGCTCCCAACCTACCCACCAAATCCAGCTGAAACGTTCTCATCCTTCAAATCTCTTTCCTGAGGCTTGTCCGTAACAGTGTGTATCTGTTTTCTGATCATCAGTCATTTTTGCATTCGTTTGTCTGACAGAGCTCTGAACTGCAGAGCAAAGATCATGTCTTGTATGCTTACCTGCTGGTGGGGAAAATGATTGTACGGAACCTGTAGGTTATTGTGAGAATTAAATGGCCTGACGAAGATGATGATAGCTAAGGTGAGCTAAGTGCTTACTTTGTGTTAGGCACTGCAACTATTGTCATCATCCCTATTTCAGAGGCGATAAGACTGAAATGCTTTCTGAGGCCGTAGACCTGGTAAGTGGCAGAGTCAGGATTGAAATATAGAGGGTCTGACTCCCGGCCTAGGTTCTTTCCCATCACATCAAAGCACTTTGCACCGTGCCTGGCATTGAGCAAGCCCTCAGTAGATGCGAGCTGCTATTTATAGTCAGAGAAGGAGAAGCTTGACTCCTGTCTGGCATTGCTGGTATTTGTGTGCTAGCCCTGTGGTCCCAGATCTGGACAGTCAATGGCTAATGCAGAATCGCGTCCTCCCCAGTTCTGTTTTCCATACTTGTTGGAATTGAGCTAGCTGCTGTAACAGATTGCAATGCCGGACTCTGTTTCTTGTTGATGTTATTGTTTAGATGCTTGTGGTTGATGAGTGGCTTGTGTGTAGATCCCAGATCTTTCCATACTGAGCCTTCACCATCCCCTGGGGTAAGAGTTAACAACCTTTTTCTGCAAAGGGCCAGATACTAAGCTAAGAACCTGACTTGGGACATGTCTTGACTGCAGCTGGAATGATTCCTTTTTCGGCCCTGATTTATTTTTTACTTTCCTTCTTATGAGAAAACTCCAGAACCTTTGTCTAGGGTATGTAATGCTCTGACGTAGGACATTAAAATAACCCCTTTCCTTTCCCTCCCTCCCCTTATCCATTTGGTTTGCATTAAACTCAAAGGCCCTGACAGGTGGCGCTTCTGTGCCCTGCTGTCTCCTTTCTCCAGTTCCCAGCATGGCACCAGGCACATGGTCAAGGCCAAGTCAAGGGCTTTCAATTGAGTGGAGCTTTTGCAAATCTCTCCTGTGTCAACAAAGGGGCAAATGGGACAGCTGAGTAGCTGGGCCTGGAAGCCGTGTGAACCTGGGTTCAAATCCCAGCTCTGGTGCTAGTTAACATGGCCATGGGCAAGCTAATTCATCTCTGTGAGTTTCAGTGTTCTTACCTGTAAACTGGAGGTACCGCTACCTTCTTGGGAAGAGTGTTTTTGAAGATGCCGTGTTTTGAATGGCGCCTGGTGGGCTGTGGCGGGTGGCTGTTCTGTCTGTAGCCGTTGCAGTCACAGGGAGGAGTCCAGAGAAGCCTCACCGTCACACATCCCCGGCCCTGCTCCGGAGGGCGAGCTGGGCCCCACCCTTCCCAGCATGTCTGGATTGTTTCTGTAGATAGGTGCTTGGCCTTCAGAAGCATGGACCGCTGTCACCTCTCAGTAGCACAGCTCGATGAACTGTAGCAGCGGGGCGGCAACAAGCTTGCAGACTGTTTTTGATGGCCTATTGATTTCTTTTTTCTGTTGGTTCTGGATGGCCTGCAGATATATTTTGTTTGATCTGTACCGTGATATTCAGGCATTTGAATTAGCTGCCAGCTGATCTGAGAAGGGAGAGATCTCGCCTAATGATCCAGATTTGCAGCTTCCCTTAAAAAGCAGACAGAGCTGGCCCTGTGAGCTCCTGCTCTCAAAGGGCTGTGGTCCACCAGAGCGTCCCTCCCGCTTCACCAGCGTTCCTGGCACCCTCTGTTCCTGCAGTTTATACCTTCAGCCTGGCCATTGCAGTATGGGATTGTCTTTGGGGTGTCTGATTCACTCCTGGTTTCTTTTATCTCCATCAGCTCCAGGGAGGGGTGCAAATGCCACGCCACCTTCTCTCTCCTGGCTGGCTTCGAAGGGTACTTGTTCCTCCCTAGCCATGTCCTACCCTGAAGGAGCTTTCTTGGGGACACACAATGGCCAAGCGGAGTGGAAAGAACATGGCCCTGGAGTCCCTTCACTGTGGGGTCCTGGCCATGATACTTACCTCCTTTGAGCCTCATCTGTGAAATGTTGTTCGGGTTGGAGATAGTGTCCATAAGTCCCTCTACTCAGTTCCTGGCATCCAACACACGTTGGCTGGTGCTAACATTTTGTCTCCATTATGGTCTCTCTGCCCACTGAGCCATTTCAGCCTGTGGTCTCTGCAGTGAAGAATTTATGCTAGTTGTAGAAGCTACAATTAACGCAGTTAGAGATGGTCCCACCTAATGCCACCACTGCTTCCATTAAAGTCTCTGAGAATCTCTAACCCAGACCCTGGGTGACCATCACACTTGGAATTGAGTGTGAAGGGATTCAGGGCATGGGGAGGGCATTCACTCGGTGATGGCAAGGGAAGGGCACCAGGCATGCCATCTCTCAGCCCAGCCAGCCCCTCAGATGTCCAGGGCCCACACCACCCAGGCAATTGCTTAGAGGGCTCGGGAGGCACGGGGAGCGGATCCCCAGGAAGACTGAAATGTAGAGTATCTGAGAGCACTGGGAATTCCTGGGTGGAATTCCACAGCTCAGTCTTGGCTTCTGGAATTATTGGCCTTGGGAGCTCTTTCAGGGCAGAACATGTCGGAACCCCATATCCTATCTTTGGGTCCCATGGAGGTAGGGGGGGGGTCCTGGCAGTAAACAGGTATGGACAAGAAAATATCTTTCCTTTTTGTTTTTTCTCTTTGGACCTCAGATACCAAAATGTGAGTGAAACCAAGTGTAGTGGCTTACACCTGTAATCCCAGCGCTTTGGGAGGCCAAGGTGGGAGGATTGCTTGAGCCCAGGAGTTTGAGACAATCTGAGCACCATAGTGGGAGCTTGCCTCTCAAAATCCATGAACGAATGAATAAATAGATCCACCCCTCCATTCTGCCACATGAGTGAATGCTGTTCCTAGCTCCTGGCATGCTGTCCTCACTGGTCACTCTAGAGCCCTGTATTTATCCCCTGTTGTCCCTGTTCTCCCTGCCACAGGCAGCTACTCCAGTAGCCTCAGCGTGTATCTGTAAATTTGTTTCCTTCCAGAATATGTTGGGTCATTGCATGTATTTTTCATTTCCTTCCGTGGCATTGTGCTTCGGTCCTCATTCTTTGGCTTGGTTCGCCTGGGGCCAGATTGCAGCTGCAGCCATGTGGCTGTGCATACCTGCACTCTGCCTCTGGGACTGTTGATTCCATTTTTGGAGTGTGCATTGGCAGCATCTCCTTTGATGCAGCCCATACGGCCCAGGACAAGGATTCCTCTGGGAGAGATCCTCCAGGTGGAATTACAGGGTTATGTATTCTACTGTGTCTAATTTGACCAAATATTGATAGATTGCTCCAAAATATGGTAGTTTTACTGAGGGTTGTGTGCCTTGTGCTGAAGATGGATACAGGGATGAGGTGGACCCTGGAGGGCCTTGCAGCGGATGGGTGAGAGTCAGGGGTGTCTCAACAGATGAGGCCAAACTGCATAAGGAAGAGGCTGGCCACGGTGACTCAGGCCTACAAAACCAGCACTTTGGGAGGCTGAGATGGGTGGATCACTTGAGGTCAGGAGTTCGAGACCAGCCTGACCAACATGGTGAAACCCCGTCTCTACTAAAAAGACAAAAATTAGGCAGGCATTATGGCGCTGGCCTTTAGTCCCAGCTACTTGGGAGGCTGAGGCAGGAGAATCACTGGAACCTGGGAGGCAGAGGTTGCGGTCAGCCGAGATGGCACCACTGTACTCCAGCCTGGGCGGCAGAGTGAGACTCTGTCAAAAAAAAAAAAAAAAAAAAAAAGCAAGCATGAACTAGCCTTTTTCCTCCTCTCCTCCCCCATCCTCCAGCTGTCCAGCCTGCAGTCTGCCTTGGCTGCAAAGTCAAAATCAAAGAAAAAAATAGGCTTTAGCTGCAACAGAGCCCATAGCTTTCCTGCCATGGGAATCATTTGTTGTGTCCTGCCGAGGGCCCAGCCTGTGCCAAGCACCATGGAGGGTAGAAGAGTCATCGCAGGTGGGCTCCTGCCTGTCGGGAGACAGGCTGCCATATCCAGCCCTTCTTGAGCAAAAGCACTCCCCGACAGTCTCACTCTGTCACCCAGGATGGAATGCAGTGGTGCCATTTTGGCTCAATGCAACCTCTGCTTCCTGGGTTCAAGGCTGGGGTTCTGTTGAGACATAAAGATGAGTTTTCATCCAACCACAAGTATTTCTCACTGGGCCAGGAGGTAAGTTTTTAGAACTCTGGTATTTTGGTTCACCCTATGTGAACTGCAGGACTAGGTCATTTTTTAATTTCTGTTTTTAGCAAAGCCGCAGGTCTCCTGTGGTCATGAATGCATGGGTCTTAAGAGGCAGGACAGCCTCATACTCCTGAGCTCAGGTGCAGAACTCAGGCAGACGTGGCTCTGAACTCAGCTGGGTCACCTTGGAGAAGCCACTGGATCTCTTGGAGCCTCAGTTTATTCATTTGCCAAATGGGTATATTACTATTTCCCAAAGCTGTTGCAGGGGTATGCTGAGACAATGGAAGCAAACACTTCACATCGCACTTGGCACGTAGGAAGCTGGTGATAATGGGCCTATTATTGTTAAGAGAAGCACGTGTGACAAGAGTGTAACTGGGCCTTCAGCTCCATGTGGAGCCCTTGTTCCTTTTCTGAAATAGAGACATGCTTTCCTTCCTGTGCTTGCAGTTAAGTTTTGATTTGGGCACATCCTCATTGTAGATGCAGGACCAGGTTTTATTTTCTGTTCTAACATTTAGCACAGTTTAATGATACCGTGTGAATGCCGTGGTGCAGTCTCCGAGCTCTTTCATGGGTATTCCCCTCTTGAGCTGCCCCAGGATTGGGGCTATGATCTGTCATGCCCCCTCCCCTGCAACTTTAGAGTAAGATCTCGAAAGCGATGGGGCTGAGCTCAAAGCCTCGGGCTCTCCCACAGCCTCCTATGGGAGTTAAGAACTTGGGAGTTTGTTGTAGGTGGGCCAAGAAACCACTGGACGGTGTTGGGAAGGGCAGAGGAAATGGTTGGGCCGCATAGAAGCGACTCGGTTCACAGTAGCTGTAAACAGTCACTGAGGGGTGTGCGCCTTGTGCTGGGTACTGAAGATAGATACAGTCATGAGGAGGACCCTGGAGGGCCTTGCAGCAGATGGGGAAGAGTCAGGGATGTTTCAACAGATGAGGAGGCAGCAACCAGCTACATCCCAGGGGAGGTAGGCAGGCATTTACGTTGGACCCTAAGATTAAGTTTGGGGTGTGAGCATCTCCTTAGTGGTGTGAGAGTGCCCAGGGAGTAGAGCTGTGCCAGGTGAGAGGGTGCAGCTGGAGAGGCAGGTGGGAGCTGGATGGTGAGGGCCCTCGCGTGCTGTGCAGGGAGCTTGAATCTCCCCATCACTGTTTACGTCCATCATGGAAGGCCCAGGGAATATATATATATAGACAGATGGTTTTTGTTTTTGAGACGGGGTCTCTCTGTTGCCCAGGCTGGAGTGCAGTGATGTGATCTCAGCTCACTGCAGCCTTGACCTCCCAGGCTCAAATGATCCTTCCGCCTCCCATGGGGTCATTCCGGAGTTTGCCATTGCTTCTTCCCTTGGCTGGCCCCTTCTCATCTGTGGGACTCACAAGCAGTACTGGAGGGAGGCGGGCATCCCATGGACATGAAGGTGGTTGATGGATTCTCTCTACCACGGGTGCCTGACGGAGGCTGGAGTATGTGCATGAACCATAGACCGTTCACGACTTTGGGGACAACTAGGTGCTGTTCACCTCTACTCACAGGGCCTCGCACAGAAGGGTAGTCAAAGAGATGTCTGCTTAGGTGGAGGACCGAATCTGATCCCATGGACTCAATCAATGTCCGGAGAGCGAAGGCGCGATGGCCTCTGCAGGGCGAGGCCTGTTTCCTCCCCTCCTCCCTCCTTCCCAGTCCGTCACAAAAGCACTTGCTTGGGACATGGTGGCAGTGCAGAGTTGCTGGGGTGAAGGAGTCGATAGGGCCTCGCTTCCCTCGTCCCCACAGAGGAGCAGTGTCCCTGGCCTCCAAGGCAGTGTGTCTGCAGAGGCTTATGGGAGGGGAGTCCCACCAAGGGTGCCTTTGACATGCGTCCCGCCCTGCGCGCCCCTTCCTCAGTTCTCTCCTCTCCTCTCTGACCCTGCCCTCCCTCATCCTCCCTTCCTCTGATCTCCTCTCCCCTCCCTCCCATACCTTTCTTCCCTCTCCCTTGCCCTGCCCTACTGTGCCTGCCTTTCTCCTAGCCTGCTTTGTTTTCTCCCCTCCTCTTCCCTCCCCTCCCCAGTGCTCCCTCACCTTCCCAGTGCTCCCGCCCTAGCCCTCCTGCCCTGCTCTCCTCTCCCTTTCTCTCCCTTCCCCTGCCTGCCCTGCCCTGAGCTGCTCTGCTCTCTTCTCCTCAGCCTTCCTTTGCCCTGCCCTGCTCTCCCCTCCCCTTCCCTCCCCCCTACTCACTTCTCTTCCCTCCTCCCCTCTCTTCTTCCCTGCCCTGCCTTCCTCTGCTGTCTCCTTCCCTTCCCTGCCCTTGCAAAACGCCTTCAGATAATGACCTCATCCCTCCCCTCTTCCGTCCATGCCTGGTACATTCCAGGCAGTGATCACCTAGAAAAAGGCCTGGTGAACAAGCTGCAGGACGTGTTCCAGCCCCTCAGCCAGGCCCCTACCTCGCTGGTTGGCCCAGATAGGACCCTCAGGACCTTCCTCATGAATATTTGGGGCCAAGTCCCATTGTAAACATTAGAACAGTTTTCTTTTCGAAATCTGTAATTGTATTATTTTCCCCAAGTTAATCAGGGGAGGCCACTTCGTGAAGCTTTACTAAGAGCACCCAGTCAGCAGCTGATAAAAGGAGCTCCGTGATGTTTGGGAAGCCACTGCTGTGAGGGTCACCATGCCCGACTATTTGTTTCTCTCAGATGTCTCTGTCGAGAGTTTTTAAAGTGGCAATAACAGGATTTTCTCTCGTCAGCTTCCCAATTAGCAACTGTGCAATGGACTCCCCAGAAACAACTGCTCGGGCCTGGGTGCTGGGAGCCCAGGCGCCCCCCGTTATAAAGCAGAGTTCACAGGTTGGCATGGATTTGCCGTGGATTGCGGCTCGCTCCCTGCATCCCAGGGTAGCAGAATTGGGTCTTTGGTTTAGATGAGCTCCACTCCTCCCAGCTGGCTAATGCTTGAAGGAAGAAAGGCAGATTTTCAATGCTCCGGGGATAAAACAGAGTGGTTTTTAAAAATTGAAGCCTCAGAGCTGTTTTCAGTCTCAGGAATAGCTGATTCTCACTCTGGCTTAAAATGCTTGTCACTCCTTGGATAGAGTCCAGATTCTCTCATGTGGCTTCCCAGGGCTGCCTCAGCTCCCCGTACCCCAGGCCCCTCTGCTTCTGAATCTTGTGGTCCCTCTAAGCTACTGTCTTTGGCATCTTCAGGCTCCTCCCTGCCCTGGAGCCACCTTTCTCTCCCACTGTCTTAGAGCAGAGTGGATATAAGGGCACTGGCTCTGGAATCAGGCCTCTTGGGGCCAATTCTTGTCTCCACCCACCCACTCAAGGAGTTGTGGACCTGGGCGCCTCTGAGTGTCAGCTTCCTTCTTCTGAAATGGGAACATGAAAAAGCCCCTCTCTTGGCCGGGCGCGGTGGCTCACATCTGTCATTCCAGCACTTTGGGAGGCCAAGACGGGCGGATCACTTGAGGCCAGGAGTTCGAAACCAGCCTGGCCAACATGGTGAAACCCCGTCTCTAGTAAAAATAGAAAGATTAGCTGGGGGTGGTGGCATGCGCCTGTAATCCCTCCTACTCAGGAGGCTAAGGCAGGAGAATCACTTGAACTGGGGAGGCGGAGGTTGCAGTGAGCCGAGATTGTGCCACTGCACTCCAGCCTGGGCAACAGAGTAAAACTACAAAAAAAAAAAAAAAAGAAAAAAGAAAAAAGAAGAAAAGAAAAGAAAGCCATCTCTCAATGGGTTGCTGAGGATAAATGAAATGATGTGTAAGCATAGATGTGCCTAGCCCAGTGCCTGGCAGAGAAAGCACTCGAAAAATGTTGCTAGTAACAGCTCCTCCTGCTGCTGCTACTAATAATGACGGCAGTCATTATTATGTCCCACAGCCCTTTGGGAGGGCTCCCTGACCCCCATTCAGATCAGGCACCTCACACCATTCTCCCCCACGGGAGAAGAGAAGGGCTACCTTGTGTAGCCCTTCATCAGGCGTGTGTCGTCGCTTTGTCACACTGTTTTGTAATGATCGCTTTGGATGTCTTTTCCAACTGACTGTAAGTTCCACGAAGGCAGGATCCACAGGTCTCATTGGTCTTTTTATTGGAAGTGTCTGGCTCACAGTAGACCCCCAAAGAATGCATGCTGAATGAATCAACACATGAATATATGTGACTGGATAGCTAAATGAGCAAATGAATTATTGCAACACATCAGCAAGTCACTCCTGAAATAGATCAGTGAGCTCTGAAATAGAACTCAAACCCATTCACTTCTCCTTGCCTCCCCGGCTGCCAGCGTGTCCTGCCTGGCTGGCTGCATCCTTGCCGGCCTCTCTGCTTTCTGCATTGCTTCCTTTGAATCTTCAGGTCTCGTCTCCGAAGCCACCTCCTCCCAGGTGCCTTCCTGTCCTAGCCACCCAAGCCAAGTCCATCTCTGTCCCAGCTCTCTTTATGATGTGTTCACGTATCTGCTTGTTGGCTCTACTGGATCTAAGCTCCGGAGGGCAGGGGCCACATCTGTTTGCCAGTACGTTCCTTCAAGGCACAGTACCTTGGACACACACAGGCATGCAGCAGAGAGTCACTGAGTTAGCCATGCAAAAGCTAGCACAGTTAATGCGGGTGCCAGTAACCAGCATGGGCGTAAATCTGTAAGTCGATGGCACACCACGAGTTAACTTCTCATTCATGTCACGGTCCACTGTAGATCAGGCGGCCCCTCCTTTCTCCACGTGTGGGCTACACACTCCCAGAGGAAGGGGAAGGGGAAGCGGAGGAGGAGAGAATCGCAGGGAGTTTCCTTTTTTCGGCTAGGCCTGGACGTGGCCTGCCCCAACTCCCATTACCTTACATTAACCAGAAGTCAGCCTATGGCTCTCGTCTAATTGCAAGGCATGCTAGGAAGCCCGGTCTTTGTGCCCAGAAAGAAGAAATGTAGTTGGTGAGCCAGGCTCATCAGAATGGGTGCGAGACCAGGCGTGGTGGCTCACACCTGTGATCCCAGCACTCTAGGAGGCTGAGGAGGGAGGATTGCTTAAGCCCAAGAGTTCAAGACCAGCCTGGGCAATATAGCGAGACCCCATCTCTACAAAAACTTTAAAAATTAGCCAGACATGGTGGTGTGCACCTGTAGCCCCAGCTACTCTAGAGGCTGAGGCAGGAGAATTGCTGGAGCTCTAGAGGTCAGGGCTGCAGTGAGCCATGATTGTACCACTGCACTTCAGTCTTGGCAACAGAGAGATACCCTGTCTCAGAAAAAAAAAAAAAAAGTGCAGGATGGAATCTCATAGCCAGGAGGCCTTGTTGCTGGGGTCCTTGGTAGTCTCATCGATATTCTAGAATTCTCTAGCCAGTGACAAGTTACAAGATCAGCTGACTCCAAAGCAGGTATCTCTTAAGGGAGCTGAGCTGCCTGCTACTCCCGATAGACCAGACCTTTTTATTTTACAAAATACCTTGATGTTCCTTGATAAAAAGAAAAAGAACTTTGGAAATGCAGAATCACCTCTGTCTGTCCCATAGCTCACATGAGGTGCGGCTCCCAAGGAAGGGCCTGCTGGGGAGCGGGACACGCATTGCAAAGACACACTTGTCAGAAACGAGCCAGGAAACAAAATTCGGGGAAATACAGGGGGCGGGGCCTGAGCATTGGTTCCAGGAGCCTCGTCGTCTTGTTCACAGCATTCCATCGTTTTAAAAATAGCTATTCTTCATTTGATGATATCTTTATCTTCTTGAAGCTCAAAATAAAATTAACCTTTTTTGGAGGGAAGAAAAATACTCCTATGAAAATCGTCTTGAGTGTTCTTTTTGAAAGCGAGGCCCAACTCCCAGTGCCGTGTATGAATAGCTCTCAGGCATCATTGACGATGGTGTTACGATAGGAATGCCGCAGAGTGACAGCAGGGCCACGGGCGGCGAGGACTCATTAGGCAGCCCCCAGAGGAGTCTGGCAGGTTCCGTGCGCTGGGCTTGCCTCCAGTCCTGTGGCTTCTCATCTGAATTTTGGCTGCGGCCCCAGGAGCCCAACCAGAAAACTCACAGATCTCTCATGGCCCTTTAAGAGCTGGACACTCCTCAGGGGGTCAGGGCCCCTTCCCGGATGTCCCATCTCCTCCTGGGAGGTCCATGTGACAGAGGGGGCCTCTGAAGGCCTAGTTCCCCGCCTTCACTCACTTGCTCCCTGGTGTTCGGCTCTCTTTGGAACCAGGGAGCTGCCTTCCAGACCAGTCTGTCTACTCCACCACCAGGCGTCTTTGTTCTCTCTCTCTGGACTTTGGCAACACCCTCCAGGCCATTCTTCCTGTGGCCTGCCTGGCCTTCCCTGATTTTATCCCCAACAGGTATTTGTTCTTTCAACAAATGTGTATGGAGCCTCTTGGGATCTCCAGGAACTGTGTTAGGCTCCAGAGATAAAGGGATGAACCAGACAGATAAGGTCCCTGCCTTGGTGGAATTACCGTCTAGCAAGGGAGGTGGAGGAGCGAGCAAGAGGCCCACAGTGAAGGAATGAGACTATCCCAGGAAGCACCGAGTGCTTTGAAGAAGGGAGAACGAGGACTGGATCAGAGAGAGCCTGGGCCCCCTCCACTGGCATGTCCCGAGAGTTCTCTCAGAGGTGGTGGCACAGGAGCAAAGACCAAAATGGCAAGGCCTTCTGGGCCAGGGGGACATCCCAGACAGAGATGGGAGACATCAGGAGATTGTATGCTGGACATGAGAAGAAACTCTGGGCTGCTAACATATTACGGTGTTGGTGAGGGTCGGCGTGGGAGGCGTTGGGGAGAAGGTGACATGAAGAGAGGTTGGCAAGGCATGCTGGGGCCACATGGCAAGGTTCCCATAAGCCATGCTGGGAGTTTAGTCATGTGTCCTGGGAGATGGACGGAGTGCATGGGAGCCATTGAAGAATTCCAATAGCAAAGGGTCGTGATGGAGTTTTGAGAGCTCTCTCTGCCTAAGCTGCCTACAGCCTACTGTCCCCAAGCATTCCCTCTCAGTGTTTATCAGATCATCGACCTCCTGCTTCCCACCTCCCGCTGGCTTTGTTGCCTGGTCTCCGTGGCTCTGCACCGTCTTACTGCTGACACTGCAGTCTTACAGCTCTGGAGCTCCTAAACCCAGCCACGCGGGCTGCCTCCTGTTCCAGCAAGCCAAGCTCCTTCTGCCTGGGCGTTTCTTCTTTGCATTTGCTATTCTTTCCACTTGGCGTGCCCTTCCCCCACCCCCAGGGGAAGGGCACCTGATGGCCACATGTCTTTCCTCCAGGAGCTAAAGCACCGGCTTCCAAGGCTGCTTCCCCAGAGTGAAGCGGTCCCTCCAGCCCTCCTGCAAACATAGACACTCCTCCTTGCGAGCTTCCCTGAGCACCAGTGGGTTCCACTGCAGCACTTGCCCCAGCCTGTCCCCACCCCCTCCTGCACATTTCAACTCCTGGAGGAAGAGGATCCCAGCTAAACATCCGTGGATCATCAGCACCTGGCCTGATGGGCCATGTCGGCTACCAGGTGCTGAGCCTGGGTTATTACCAGTGGGGTAGGCGTACCCCATCGCTATCCTGCAGATGAGAAACACATTCCAAGGGATTTCCACGCATTCCCTCCGAGCCAGTAAATGGTACCGCAGGTCTCTGACAGTCCCAGGGAATGTCACTTATGATGTGAAGTAGATGCAGTATAGCCTCTGGGATGCATTTCTAGGGCCTTGGCTGGTCATACTGCCTGTGCAAGGGGTATAAACCAGGGCTTGCAAATGCACTGGATCACAGAGGCCACCAGGCAGGGGACCAGGCTGGGCAGAGTGACAGTGCTGTGTGGTCCGCTAATTAGGCACTCCTGGCTTAGCCCGTACCCACTGGCAGGGCTGCTCATTATTTAAAGGGAAGCCAGAAATCTGGGTTTTATGCAGAAATCTCCTAGTTTTAATGTTTCGAAACGTTACTCAGGCCATACAAAACATACCTGTGGGTCACATTTAGTCTGTGGACCTCCGTGAGCAGCTTGTGGTGAAAATGGTGGCACCATGTCCCCCAAAAGGTCAGAACCCAGGTGATCCCAGGGGGAATCCAGTCTGAACAGTGTTGCATTCAACCTCTTAAAGAATGGATAGATAAAGAGGTGCCCTGTAACTCCTCTTTTAAAATTCCAGAAGCAGCAGGCACTTGTGAAAACTGAGACGTGTAAACACGGGCTAGGTCTTAGATAGCACCAACGAGTCATCATTAATTTTGTTAGAGGTGATTATGCCGTTGCGTTTAAATGGGAAAATGTTGTTAATTTTTCAGAAATACACACCAAAGTATTTAGGAGTAAAATGTCATGACTATAATTTATCTTAAAACACCTTAGCGAGAACATAAAAATGATGACATAAATACGGAAAAGAGTTAAGACTTTTCAGACAAAGTATTGTGGGGATTCATTAAAATTTGCACTGCTTTTTGCCTTATTTAAATTTTTTCAGTGAGGCGTGATGGCTTACACCTGTAATCCCAGCACTTTGGGAGGCCGAGGCAGGTGGATCACCTGAGGTCAGGAGTTCGAGACCAGCCTGGCTGACATGGCGAAACCTGTCTCTATTAAAAATACAAAAATTAGCCAGGTATGGTGGAGCGTACCTGTAGTCCCAGCTACTTGGGAGGCTGAGGCAGGAGAATCTCTTGAACCAGGGATTGCACCACTGCACTCCAGCCTGGGTGACAGAGCGAGACCCTGTCCCCCCCCAAAAAAAAAAAAAAAAAAAAAACCATTCACAATATAAATGTAAGAAAACAAAACACAGTCACAGGCGAGAATATAGCCTTCCATGAATTATTCTTGGATCTTCCACACCTCTCAGGTCACCTTCTGCCGAGTCCTGTGCTGCAATTCAGGCCAAGGTGTCTGCACCTCTAGGGTCAGAGTGAGACCTGAGGGAAAAGTGCCCGGGGTGGAGAATGAGTCAGGCAGCCCTGCCTGCCGTTGCACCCGGGTGTCAGGCTTCCTCCTTTTCACAGGGCAAATGGCTTCTGCTAAAGCCAGCCTGGAAGTAGAATCTCAAAGAAGTGAACCTCGCTTTGGGGAAGCCTGGTGTAGAGGAACCCATGGGTTTTTCTTTGGAAGGCTGAAAGTTGTCTTCTGTACTGGGGGAGGCTGCCTGATGGAAGGGCCTGCTCAGCCACCTGCTAGTCTTGACCCTTTGTGCAAGTGCCTCACCTTTCTGAAATTCAGTGACCAGCCTTGGATGTGCTGTAGCGACACAGGGCAGGGGAAGTTCTGAGTACGGAGTGTGAGTGAAGATGTCACAGACGTCAGTGGATAAATAAAATGTGGTGTATGTACACCGTGGAATACTATCAGCCATAAAAAGGAACGAAATCATGTCTTTTGCAGCAACTTGGATGGGGCCAAAGGCCATGATTCTAAGTGAAGTAACTCAGGAATGGAAAACCGAATCCCGTGTGTTCTCACTTATAAATGGAGCTAAGCTACGGGCATGCAAATACATACAGAGTGATATAGTGGACTTTGGGGACTCAGGCGTGGGGGAGGTAGGGAAAGGGGTGAGGGATAAATGACCTCATATTTGAGTACAATGCACACTGCTCAGGTGAAGGGGGCGCTAGAGTTTCAGAATTCACCACTAAAGAACTCGTTCAAGGCCGGGTGCAGTAGCTTATGCCTGTAATCCCAGTACTTTGGGAGGCTGAGGTGGGCGGATCACTTGAAGTCAGGAGTTCGAGACCAGTCGTCACTACTAAAAATGCAAAAATTAGCCAGGCATGGCTATGTGTGTGCCTGTAATCCCAGCTACTTGGGAGGCTGAGGTAGGAGGATTGCTTGAACCTGGGAGGCGCAGGATGCAGTGAGCCGAGACTATGCCACTGCCCTCCACCCTGGGCGACAGAGTGAGACACAGTCTCAAACAAAAACAAAAACAAAACAAAAAAACTCATTCATGTAACCAGAAATCACCTGTACCCCCAAAAATTATTGAAATAAATCAGATTTTCAAAAAATTCCAGTTGCTGCCATATTGGATGTTCTTAGAGCAGAACCTGGCTTAGGTTTCCAGGGAGCTGCTATTGTGAGGGGTGAGCACTTGGAAGGGACTTGGGATTCCTCCATGGGCCTCTGAGACCCGGGTAAGAGAGGCAGATCAGACTCATGGATGGAATTCTCTAACCTTCATTTTGGGGGTGGGAGGGTCACCTTCCTTGGGCTCTGTAGCAGCACCCCACATACAGCAGGAAGGACCATCTCTGATCGCTCCTCATTGCTTTAGTGTTTTGAGCATTTCCCTTCCAAAAAAAAAAAGAAAAACCTTCACAAGTTCTTTCAGGGGTGATGAGCTCATTTCTTGTCTTCCTGTGGTAGAGTCTCCCAAGCTGCCTCGAGGGTTTCTTGTGCAGTTGAAAAACTAGGCTTCATGAGCTCCATTGGGCGCTAACCTGGCATGTTAACCACCTTCCAAGGAAAAGCATCTCATTGTTTAATGGTGGGTTGAAACTTGCCTTCCAAGGAGCAGAACCAGCATTCAGACTGGGTGAGCAGAGGCCCCAGCTTGGGTTGTAGGATCCTGGGACAACGTTGTCTAAATGTCTTCTCTCATTCGTACATAGCCCACCTCCTGCCAGGCTGTGAGATTGTAGCCACCAGCTGGACTGATGGTGACACTGGAGTGGCTCTCAGCAGTGTTTGAGAGCTGCCACCCCTCTGGAGAAAGGTCCCCCACTGAGGCCGCTCATCAGAGGTGGCTTTGGACGAGAAGACTTTGTTGTGACTTTGGAGTGGCCCTGAGGGACCCCTGCTGGCATAGATGCTCCACGGTTCCATCTCCCACCTGGTGCTCACAAGAGGCTTGCCAGAGAAAATATAAGGATGCCTAGTGAAATTGGAAGTTCACATAAACCAATAATTTTGTGGTATAAGTGTATCGCAAATAGTGCATGGAAAGGTTTCCTTGCATAGAACATAGTTTTTGCGGAAAAATTACTCATTATTTATTTGAAGTTCAAATTTCACTGGGTGCCGTGTATTCTCGTTTGCTAAATCTGCCAACCCTGGCTCAGAGGCGCCGCTTAAGAAAGACTCTTCTTGCCATGCTCGGGGCCTTGGCAGGGCTTTGTAGGGACTCTTCTCTTCTTTTTATTCTGATTTTGATTTTTAGAGTCAGTGATATGGTTTGGGTTTGTGTTCCTGCCCAAATCTCCTGTCAAATTGTAATCCGCAGTGTTGGAGGTGGGGCTGGGTGGGAGGTGATTGGATCATGGGGGTGGATTTCCTCCTTGTTGTTCTCATGACAGTGAGTTCTCATGAGATCTGGTTGTTTAAAAGTATGTGGCACCTCCCCCTTCCCTCTCTTCCTCCTGCTCCAGCCGCGTAAGACGTGCCTGCGTCCCCTTTGCCTTCCACCATGGTTGTAAGTTTCTGAGGCCTCCCCCACCATGTTTCCTGTACAGCCTGCGAAACCATGAGCCAGTTAAACCTCTTTTCTTTATAAATTACCCAGTAGGTAGTTCTTTATAGCAGTGTGAGAATGGACTAATACAGTCAGGGTCTAACTGTCTCCCAGGTTGGAGTGCAGTAGTGTGATCATAGCTCACTGTACACCCTACCTCTAGGACTTAAGCAATCCTCCTGCGGCAGCCACCCACGTAGCTGGGACTACAGGTGCACACCACCACGCCCGGCTACTTTTTTCAATGTTTTGTAGAGATTGGGCCTTGTTATGTTACCCAGGGTGGTCTTAAACTCCTGGGCTCAAGTGATCCTCTTGCCTCAACCTCCTAAGGTGCTGGGATTATAGGCATGAGCCGCCACACCTGGCCTGTGGGAACTCTTCACCGGGGACCAGGGCACGTGATGCTAGGCAGTTTTTCGAGGTGCTGACAGATTGTGACTGAGCCCCTGCCTTGGGCCAGCTCTGTGCCTGCACAGGGAGAGAAGAGACGAGTGCCACATCCGATCTATGGGCCTCCTGGGTGAGGTACCAAGGCCCACTGCAGACTGCAGTTTCCTGATCTGTTTCACGCAATCGTCATAGAACATTCCTCCTTGTGTTCTGTGAGGTTGGAAAGACCCCGTTCCTCCACTGCCTTCTGTTAGCTCTTTGTTTCTTCACCTTGCTTGGTCTTCAGTCCAGAAGGAGCATGATTGTCTCAGAGAAAGCCTTTCCCGGCCCTGACGCTCACTGCCCAGGGTGTCTTTGTTACAAGCCAGGGGCTATTAACACAGATGCACAAAGCAGGACTGGCTATGGAATGTGTGGGGCCCAGGCCAACGTGACAGTGTGGAGCCCCTGGTTCCAAATTAATGAGAATGTCAAGGTGGGCAGCAGCTCACCAGTGTGGACCCTCTGCGACAGCTGGGGTTGCACACCAAGCAAGCTGGCCCTGCCCACAAACACCAAGCAGACACGGGTGTGGTGGGGGCTGCACGATGAGTGAGGGGTTCTGGAGCACCGAGTCCCTGATCACTGAGTGGTGGAAACTGCTCAGACCTGGGAACCTGTGCCTGCCTTCTGGGGCCACGCTGCACAGCCCAGGCTGGTATGGACCTATGGGTGGGGCCATGCTACCATACGTCCTAGGTTTGTGTGTGTGTGTGTGTGTGAGAGATGGAGTTTCGCTCTTGTTACCCAGGCTGGAGTGCAATGGCGCCATCTTGGCTCACCACAACCTCTGCCTCGTGGGTTCAAGCGATTCTCCTACCTCAGCCTCCCGAGTAGCTGCGATTACAGGCATGTGCCACTATGCCCGGCTAATTTTGTATTTTTAGTAGAGACGGGGTTTCTCTTTGTTAGTTAGGCTGGTCTCGAACTCCCAACGTCAGGTGATCCGCCCACCTCGGCATTGTGTCCCACGCATCCTAGTTTTTCAAGAGAACACAGAAATTGTTTATTAATAAAATCTCTTTCTTAATCAGTGGCGGTTGATTTGTATTTCGAGAAACTCCTCTGAAGGCAACATTAAGCCCGTGCTCTGGAGTGGCATTTGGTGTGACTGATAATTACCCGCTGACCTGTGTGGTCGCTGGATTGATTTGTGTCTCCCTCGCTGGCCCGTGAACTCCACGAAGGCCACAGCAGCGCGTTCATTGTCCTACCCCTGACCCCAGCACCACATTCGGCACATTTTGGTGCCCCATAAATAACCGTCCCATTTGAATAGGAACACACCAGATGTAGGTCTTGGACCTGCTTTTCCTCTACTTAATAATAATATCGTGGGCATCTTTCTTGTTATTCCATGTGATGATACGTGTAAGGGCTTAGGGACCAGTCACACAAGGCGGTTGCTCAATCAGTGTTGGCTGCCGGGATGGCGCTGATGGGTGATCGCCTGTTCTATGGGGTCGTTTCTGACCAGGTGAGGAACACATATCCGAGCAAAGATGTATTGTGTTTCCTCAGGATGCCAAGTTTGTGGAGGAACGAAGAAAGCAGCTCCAGAATTACCTGCGCAGCGTCATGAACAAAGTCATCCAGATGGTCCCCGAGTTCGCCGCCAGCCCCAAGAAGGAGACCCTCATCCAGCTGATGCCCTTCTTCGTGTAAGTACTGCTCCCACGGGCACGCGCCGCCAGCCCTGCCAGCACTTCGTTCTTGGTTGTTTTATAAAGGTTGGGGAGGAAAGTGGCTCTCCGTGATGCCCTGGTCGCCACGGAACCCAGGCGACCTCCAGAGCCTGTTCCAGGTGCCGCGATGGAGGCCGGGCCTCAGTGCTTTGGAGCTTCTAAAGGATAGGAAGAGAGCAGGCCTGCAAATGAGCATTGTTGACTTCAGGCTCACAAATAAACTCAGGGCTCTGTGATTTTATACTTTGACACATTTCAATCAAGGAAAGATTCATTTTCTACACAGCCCACTGGGTGCTCCAAAACTGAAACAAATTGTGTCAGTGTTTCTCAAGCTTGGGTGATGAACCCAAGGAAAAGTTCTCCCAGACTCGTACCATATTAACTTAAATTATTTTTATATGAGTATTACTTAAAAATGAACATTAATATTATTTAAATACCTTCTCTTGAAAAAGTAAAAAAAAAAAAAAAAAAAAAAGTTTACATATTATGCACTTAGAAAATCATTATGCTTCAGGCTGGGCATGGTGGCCCACACCTGTAATCCCAGAACTTTGGGAGGCCGAGGTGGGTGGATCAATGAGGTCGGGAGTTCGAGACCAGCCTAGCCAACATGGTGAAATCCCATATCTACTAAAAATACAAAAATTAGCCGGGCATGCAAAAATTAGCTGGGCATGGTGGCGGGCACCTGTAGTCCCAGCTACTTGGGAGGCTGAAGCAGGACAATCGCTTGAACCCAGGAGGCAGAGGTTGCGGTGAGCTGAGATTGCGCCGCTGCACTCCAGCCTGGGCGACAGAGCAAGACTCCGTCTCAAAAAAAAAAAAAAAAAAAAAAATCGTTACACTTCAAAATTGTCAATTAACCCAGTGGATGCTACTGTTTTCAAGAAAGCTAATCTTGGCTCGAAATGTCATGCAGTGATTTCTTTTCACCTGCCACATGCCAGGCATGCTGACCTCATCCACCCCTTTGCTCTGGTCCCATTGCCAGGAAACATCGGGCCGTCCTTTTGATGTCACTGCCTTACCACTGATTAGTCCACTCTGTTGTCATAACCTGGGACCTCTGACATTTACATCCTTGGAATTAGGGGAACCAAGATCATCAAGCCCAACTTGGTTTTTATAGTCTTCAGATGCTACAGAATGTAATTCTATTATTTCTAAAATCTTACCGTAATAGAAACATGAAACGTGAAAGTCCGTAGAGAAGACCTGTGGGATCGGGACTCATTCGAGAAGCACTGTTCTGGCTCGGTGTGATCTGTATGATTTGCTGGGGTAAAATAAGTTTCCTGTCACTGTAGCTCTTTAACAGTTGTTCTGATGGTGATGCTGGGTTCAAACCAGAGGGTGATTTCTGCTCCTCTCCGTGGGGTGCACCTTTGGGAGCCGGCTTCTGTGGGCTGTGCTTCTGTCTGTGGGGTGTGCCCGGCAGTACCATCCAGATAGACATGAGCAGCTGCCCGTCTTCCCTGCCTAGGCCCTTTGAAATTGTCTCCAAGATGGTTGCTTAGATTTTATCATTGTTCTAGGGTTTTTGTGAGAAGACATCATAGTGTCGTGCTGCCTTTGATAAGAGGTGCCTTTTTATCCTGAATAGACGACAGTATCTAGAACGCTTTATTTTCCTTTTCTCCTTTTATTTGTGATGCCAGGGCCTTGATCTCAGTATTTGGAAATGGCCGCGATAGTTCACGTGAGGAGTTCTCATTCTCTTAGAGGCATCCGCTTACAGGCAGCCTGGGGTGTGTCTCGGAGTCATTGCACATCGGCTGAATTCCCCGGTGAAAACTGAGTTAGCAAGTTGCTCCTAAGATGCTCCTGATGTTGACAGTGTGAGCAAGAGACACTGCCCCATCTGCAAGTCAGTGTCCCCCACCCCCCACAGGGCTCCACAGCCCAGGCCTCTCCGGTCCAGTGTTTCCCAAACATTCGTGTGCTGAATTGTAAAAACAGCACGTGTATGCGAGCCTCTTGGCGTGATGTGAATCTCAGCCACGCTGGTTGCCATCAGTCAGCGCTGAGAGAGAAACCTCACAGAACACAAGGTTCAATGTATGGACTTTACAGAACAAGAATTTCAGTGGGAGACTGTGGCAAAAGACACAGTGTCGATGCTGGAATTTTCACTACATGTTGGTCTAGACCCCAGTTGAAATTAAACAGCTCTTTTAATAAAAGCTCTTTGGCGTTCCTCGCTGTTCCAAATCACACTGCTCCCTTCTTCTTCTTCTTTTTTGAGGAGGATGGGATTACAGGTCGGAATGTACGGATTGTTTCATTTTGGGGCAATGATGGATGAGGCACAGCCAAGCCTTGCCCGTGCTGACGAATCTCCACGTGATCGTGTCCTTTCTCCATGTGCTGCCCACAGAAAGCAGCGAGGCTGCTGTCTCAGCTGGAAAGCCGAGCCTGAGAGATTCCTGGTTAAAAAAAACAAAACAAAAATCTCCTGGCTAAGGAAATAAACCCCAAAGCATTATGATTCTTATAAATCTTGACGGATTTTTTTCCTTGGTTCTTTCAAATGTTGATTTAGGATCTGGAAAGTCCATTTGAGTTACTGAACGTAACTGGATTGTTCACTAAAGAGAGGGCCCCCCATTTTCCTGTGGATGCCAGCCTCGCGTTTCACAGCACCCATCTCATCTCGTCTTCTGGAAAGCCAGTGAAATCTATTTCATAGTGATGAGGAAAGTGAGGCTCAAAGGGGTGACCTGGCTGGTCCCGGGGTCCCCACCCAGCACAATGGGATCCTAGGGTGTTTGGCACCATAGCCCATGTTTTTGGGATGTAGGTGGGAAGCCTGCAGCCTGCGGACTGAGCCTGATTCTCCAACTTATTTTATTTAGCCAGTATAGTGGGGTTTTGTTTTGTTATTTATTTTTCTTAATTCAAGTACTTGTCAACATCAAAAAATTAGGTGTCAGATAAAAAAAATCCAGATGTCAAGCATCTTTTTTTTTGAGACAAGTTCTCACTCTGTTGCCCAGGCTGGAGTGCAGTGGTATAATCTTGGCTCACTGCAACCTCCACCTCCTGGGTTCAGGCGATTCTCCTGCCTCAGCCTCTAAGTAACTGGGATTACAGGCACGTGCCACCATGCTCAGCTAATTTTTGTATATATTTTTTTAAGTAGAGATGGGGTTTTGCCATGTTGGCCAGGCTGGTCTCGAACTCCTGACCTCAGGTGATCCACCCACCTCAGCCTCCCAAAGTGCTGCAATTACAGGTGTGAGCCACCTTGCCCAGCCTAGCTTCTCTTGAAAAATCAGAAGAATTGGTCACAGCCCCATTCGCCCACTCTCCCACACTTGGGTGCCCCGTGTCCACTGAACCCCCAACTCCTGTTGTCTTGCGGGCACTGAGCCAGCCTCCCCTGCCCTGCCGTTTGCCTGGTTATGTCATATATTTGGGTGGACCACTTACCGGCATGACGGCTCTGGAGTTTGCAGTCCTGGCTCTTCCCCACTGCTCCCAAGGCCCCTCCATTTGAATCTGCGGACACTCCACGTTACTCATGATGCTTTTGGTTTGCATACTGTGCCCTGTGTGTTCTATGAACAGGGCCACTGATCGGCTTCAGGAATGGTCGTCCCATTCCAGTCTGGGAGCTCAGAAGGTGGGCAGGAAAGATAAAAGCCAGTGGGTAGAAATTGCTTGTGTTTTTCCTCACAAATACTACTTAAAAGTTTCAGTCCAGTATTAGATGGGACCTGCTTTCACACACACTCTTCCATTTTTTAATTCCATTTTACGTGTCCATATTTCACTGTGTTCCATAAGAGGCATCATGACTTCTAAGTAATCTGCCATCTGCACAAATCTGAGTTGAAGAATGGGGAGGTTGAGTTTTTCCTCCCAGTCCCTCTGCCTCCCGTTGCCTCCCTTGTTAATGCCAGCTCTGAATTGGAAAGTAGGCCGGTGGGAAGTGGGGCATTTCTTTTCTATTTTGAACTCTGTATATCAGTGTGGCCCAGAGGAGGGACCAGAGTCTACTCCCCAACACAAGGAACAGATGAGTGAGTGCCAGCCTCCCAACGCCCACATCTTTTGGAAACCCCGTGCTGTGTTCGCCGTCTGACATTTGGGGAAAGGGTGCTTACTGAGAGACGTGACACTTTGCAGATGGCGGACATACCCAGGGAGATGTGAGGTGCCGTTCGTTCGTGGAGGGAGGCTCAGACTCCGAGAAGTCGCTCAGGGAGACTGGACTGCAAATCGGTGACAGCTTCAGTGATTTGCTGTGCTGTCATTTAGCACATTATTAAGATGGTTCTCTGCAGAGTAATTTAACTTTGGGAAATATGTTATGTTCTGCTGCTCCTCCTTGAGGAGAGAGAAAGTTGGGGGGCTGGAAAGCGGCAGAGTAATGTAGGTCACAGCAGAAATTCCCAACTGGATTTTCAGCAGAAAACCCAGTTTGGGTTTCCCCTGCCCCCGCCCCCATTTGCTGCTGCATTCTCTCTTAGGATTGTGAAATATATCCATGTTTTGCTGAAATATGAGCTGCCTTGTTCTCCCAGTGAGCAGATTACGTTTAGCTCAGCGATGCCACGCCCTGACCTGTGCACTGCGGGGGTCACTTGAACCTAAGCTGCTTTGCAAGTCACTGCTAACAAGAAGTAGCAACTTTTGACTTCTCTTGCTTTGTGGATTGACCAGAACCTTCCAGACTCCAAACTCCTCAGCATTGCCCAGTTGCCAGGAAGGAGTGGCGATGCTGTGCAAGAGATCTCAAACCCGCGGGCCTGCTGGTTAGGTGTGTGTTCAATAAAATGTCCACACACTTCACTTTCCTTGGGTGAGCATGTCACAGTTCGGCATCGTTCCAACTACTCCGTCTTGCTTTCCCCCTTGGCCTGCTCTGCTGACTTACATCAGCCACCTGGCCCTCTAAGGCAGGTGTGTTGAGACCCCTGGTAGCCACATGGAGAGTGTGGTGTTGATTTTGGAGTCGCTGGTAGTCTTTGGCTCTTCTACTAAGGAGGAAAGTGGTCTCTTAGAAGCTTTTAGAACAGCGCATCACACATAGTAAGCACCGTATGTGTGTAACTGTTTCTACCAACAGAAAGGGAGCCTCGGGGAAAGAGATTATGGGGGGCAGATATTTTAGGGAAAGTGATGAACTTCTAGTGTGGAAAAACCCTAAAACACCACAGAAAGAAGATGAGGAAGTAAACAGCACCCACCCCGTGTGCACACCTGCCCTCGCACTCACTGTCAAGTCTCTCGTGTAACTTTGCAGAAATCATCAATACTTAGGTAAGTCAAATAGAAACTCAACTGTTCTGAAATTTGCCTTTCTATTTTTTTTTTCTTTTTTCTTTTTTTTTTTGAAACAGTTTCACTTTTGTCGCCCAGGCTAGAGTGCAGTGGTGCAATCTCGGCTCACTGCAATTTCCGCCTTCCAGGTTCAAGCGATTCCCCTGCCTCAGCCTCCCGAGTAGCTAGAATTACAAGCACCCGCTCCCACGCCCAGCTAATTTTTTTATTTTTAGTAGAGACGGGGTTTCTCCATGTTGGCCAGGCTTGTCTCAAACTTCTGACGTCAGGTGATCCACCCGCCTTGGCCTCCCGAAGTGCTGGGATTACAGGCGTGAACCACCGTGCCTGGCCGCTTTTCTTAATTTAATAAAACTGGCTCAGTCCTTCTGAAAGCTGATGAGTATCCACTGTAATGGCTGTTTCCTAATTTATTTCACCATTGCTCTACTTGAACAGTTAAGAGGTTTCCAGATTTTTCTCCCTCAGACTGTAGTCTGGAACATCTCAATGCATACAGATTTTGGCAGGTAGAGCTACAAGCTTGATGTGTAGAAGCCATTCTGGCTTAGAGGGTATGTACATTTTAAACTTTTCCCGACATCACTAAAGTCCACCCTCTTATACCAATTTGATATGCAGGGTTTGATCTGGATCGAAGGGGAAGCCACTCTTTCCAGGGGTGCAGAACAGCTGCAAGGGGCAGGGAACCCCAAGTCATCCCCTATAGCTGCAGAACAGGGCACTTGGCCCTATGGTCAGGGCACACTGGGACCTGGGATGGAGGTCTTGGTCTCTGGGGGCTGGAGCCCTTGCAGGTGTGTGAGCTCAGGGCTGTGCTTTCCAAAGAGCACGCCAGGACTGGGTATAGTGGATGGATTGGGAGATGGGCTAGGGTGCCCTCATCATGTTGCAGACAGAAGGCGGGGAGGGCCTGACCCAGATGGCCAATAGGAAAGGGGGACGTGGGTTTGGAAGGCCCTACCAAGAGGGGACATGGGGCCCCACGTCTTAGGTGTGCAGCAGCATCTGCCCCATGGTCCTCATGGCAAGGGGACAGCAGGAGCATTGCCACCCTCTGGGATGAGGACGGTGAGACTTGAGTAGGTGACTAGGCCTCCCGCTGGAGCAATGGAAGGAGAGCAGCAGCAGATGCCGAGTTTTTGAGGCTGAACATCTGGGTGCAGAGAGGTCAAGGGGACAAGGAGGGGAAACCCACTTAGGAGCAGATGAGACGTAAAGGAAGCATTGGGGTCGGAAACTGGTCTACGTGCATCCTGAAGGCAGGCCCGGAGCCAGGCGAGAGCAGAGTAAACGTGTCCTAGGATGGCCGCCTCTGAGCTGGCTTCAGGAGGCAGCTCCTCCCAGGCATGCCTCCGGAAATGTAAGTCTTCTCCCATCTCACATCACAAGAAAAACCAGTCAAGAGATTCGAGAAGTGTGTTATAATTGTCCTACTGAAAATTAAGGTGTAGCAATCACAGTTTGGAGGAATCCACAGCCACAGAGCCGAGGCAGGAGCAGGAGGTATCAATACACGGAGCTGCAGGTCTGAGGCGGCGTTTGCGGGTACCAGGACAGGAACACATGGGAGAGACATGGTCACGATCTCATTAGTCAGGATTGCCTTGTACTGACGCCATGTTCCAACTGTGTGTTCCTGGCTCTGTCTACTGCAAACAATGAATCATTCTTGCAAATAAATACTAATATGTTTATGTGAATTGTATACTTTCTGTGAGTGGCATTCCAAGAAGTTACAAGTTTTGGAAGCACAATAAGTCCTTAAATTGGCATTCTGGACACCAGACTCTGTAGCGCCATGAGCCCTGCTAGGAGGTGCCCATGTTGCGTGATTCTCTCAGCAGCACCCAACAGCGTTCACTTGTGTTTCCCAGCGTTTGGAGATTCATTCTAAGCTATCGTGTTTTACAAATCCTACTAAACTCAATATTATTAAGCGAACAGTTTTAGATTTCTAGGATAATGAGTAAGTAGTGGGAAGGATGTTAGTAATAGTTTAAGAATAACTTATAATTTGGAGAATTCCTAAGAAGTTGCAGGAATTCTGACTTCACCATCTCAAATCCCAGTCTCTCTCAAGAATTTGGAAACACTCTTGGGCTGCGATTTCCCTAAACATAGAATTGTTTGACATATGGGGGATTGCAGAGGTTACAAGGTCGGGGTGAGGTGCCCAGGGAAAGAGAGGGCAGGAAGAGGTACTGGCCTCGGACGGAAGCTAGGGACAGGGCAGGAGACTGGAGCCCACGGGGCAGAGGCGGGAGGAGGTGCGAAAGCCGAAGAAAGCCTGGTCAGCCTAGCGAGGGGAATCAGTGTCTCCCAGAGAAGCCTGCATAAGAGGGCTGCAGAATCAACATCTAGCCCCAGAGTGTTAAGAATAAATAGCAGGCTGTCCTCCTCTGCTGCCAAGTTGGCTGCGGACCCAGGGAGCAGGTGGCGCAGCGCGGCTGTGGTGGCATCCCTGTGCCCCTCGACTATGGGAGAGTGCCACCAACAAGTTATCAAGGGCAGCAAGGGGAAACGGTGGTGCCTTTGCAAGCCACGGCCCACATCACACCTCTGGGAGGGATACGTTCAACTCAACAGCTCTGCTTAGAAACGTGGCCACCTTTGCCAGGCAGGGACTCTCTGAACAAACTGGATTCTGGAACCGGCGGCCATCTGAGGCCAGAGAGGACACTTTGCTGCTGTTTTGCCCAAAGGGCAGGTTATTCTCATGTGGAGCACTTTGCAGAATCCGCAGCAGCTGCCTGGAAAGTCAGCCCCGGTCACCGTTTGTGGGCTGGTACCTGTGGCCCTGTGGGTCCTGGGATAGCTTAGATGCTAAGAGGCTGTTTGGGCTCATGGAATCTTTGGCCCCTTTTCTGATGTGTTGATACGTATTTGCACACCACAGGAGGTGACACACTAATGTTGCACCCCCCTCCCAACCCCCAGCAATGAGGCTCCTGGACAGACCTGTCTCATCAGAGAGCAGCCCATCAGCCATTGCAGCCTTTTGTCCTCATTTCTTACTTTCTCAGCCTCATTATTATCAACTAGATGTATTATTTGGAGGGAGGAGACACCCCGCTACCTGGACTGACACCCCAAATTGGGGCCTTGGTTCTGTGATCTTCCAGTATCTACAGGCACCCCAAATTTACCTCTGTCGACTGGGATGTTGTGGCAAACTCAGGTGCCTGTAGGTCTGGGTGGGTCATGTAAGTGAATTAAGCCATTAAGTTGTCAGCAGGGAGTGGTGTGGAGTGCAGCTCATAGACCCCATCTAAAGGGATTGGCCACTGCTTACCTGGCTGATTGCTGTTATATAGAACTGCAGCTAGCTGGATAAAAGTCCTTAACCTTTTTAAGAGGTGGCAGAAATGCACATCTTGATATAAAGTCTGATGTTTAAGTTGGTTGGAAATTCCTTTGTTTGCTTAAAACATCTGTGGGCCTCATGGGGTCCACTGTACCTCAAAAGCCTTCCAGGGCAAAAGGGGACTTCGGTGCATAAAGCTGTTTAACATGTGAAGAGTGCAGGATGAGGGCAGCAGGGGATCCCACTTGACCCCAGGGGATCACGATGACGAGGTGCTGACCAGGACAGCTCCAACACCAGGCCTCGGGGCAACGCGGCTCCTGCGGTTCTGACTGAGGTCCTCAAAAGAATTTGGACTCCATGAAAAAAGGGTCCATTGGAATAATCCTCGGGCTAGAGATGTCCACTCAGTGCCCAAGCACCGCTGGCACACCTGCTCCCTTCCTCCATGTGGAAGACGTGTTCCCAAAGAGGGCCTCTGTGCCCAGCCAAATGTCTTGCTCTTCGGCGAGGTGTCCTGCGCTTCTCACACCTTCTCTATGGCAGCTCCTTTGGCTTCTTGTCCTTTCTGTGTAGCCAGCGGCTGCACTTGGTTACCTGTAGAAAGAACACAGCCAGTGATTATGGAGGGTTTTGTTTTTGTTTTGGGTTTTTTTTTGTTTTGCTTTTAGCAGCTCACCAAGAAAAGTGGGTCTCTGGAGGGCAGTTGTGTCAGTTTAGGGAAATCGGTCACAGGTTATTAGGGTTGAAAAGGAAGTCTGGTGTTCTCACCTGTTAAATTCAAATAAGTGCACTTAAAGAGCACTCCTGAATATCTTCAGGGCTGGAGATTTGCAGGTCCTGCATTTTAACTGTGGGTCCTCTGTGCCCCTAGGAAATGAAGCCAGGCTTGGTCATAGTCGCCTTCCACCAAATTCTGTTCATGGGTAAAATTCACCTGAAGGAGTTCCCTGCAGAGGGGCTGTCAGAGGACCTTTGATTCTGCTTTTCTTGGGTTGCCACTCCCCTGTCACTCACTGCCCCCTGCCCTACTAAACCCCAGTGGGTTTCCTTATGCCTGTACCCCTCTGGTTTTTAACTAAGGGCAATTTTGCCTTACTCCCCAATTCCAGGGACAGCTGGGAATGAATGCAGACAGTTTTTGGTTGTCCCAGTCATGGGGGACAGTGCCACCAGAATCTAGTGGGTAGAGGCGAGGGATGTGCTGAGCATCCTACACCTCACAGGACAGCCTCCTCCCTGCACAGCAGAGTTATCTGACCCGAACGTCAGCAGTGCCAAGGTTGAGAAACCCAGACCTGGCCTGAGAAGCTCACTCGTTGGGTCTTGTAAAACCAGCTAGAAAGCACTGGGACTCCGCAGTCAAGAAAAAGAGAGAGGGAGGAGAAACCAATGTGTGTTTAGCACCTGTCAGGATCCAGGTATTAGGCCAGGAGCTTTTCATTTCTTTATTTTTTGAGACAGTCTCACTCTGTCACCCAGGCTGGACTGCAGTGGTGTGATCTCAGCTCACTGCAACCTCTGCCTCCCAGGCTCAAGTGACTTTCGTGCTTCAGCCTCCCAAGTAGCTGGGATAACAGGCATGTGCCACCATGCCCAGCTAATTTTTGGGGTTTTTTTTGTTTTTTTAGTAGAGATGGGGTTTGATTGTGTTGGCCAGGCTGGTCTCGAACTCCTGGCCTCAAGTGATTTACCCACCTCGGCCTCCCAAATTGCTGGGATTACAGGCATGAGCCACTATGCACAGCCAGCTTTTCATTTATTAAGTTCACACATCCTTTCTTTGAGGTTGGTGTTACTGTCCCTTTTTTCCAGATGAGGAAACGGAGCCTCACAGAGTGACATGGCCAAGCCATCGTCTCACAGCTGGGATATGGCGGCGTGGGGAGTGTGAGCTGGGTGTGCACGATCGGCAAGCCTCTACCCTTTGTCACCGTCACACCAAAATGAAGCACTTAAAGAGCACTCCTGAATATCTTCAGGGCTGGGGATTTGCAGGTCCTGCATTTTAACTGTGGGTCCTCTGTGCCCCTAGGAAATGAAGTCAGGCTTGGTCACACTCATCTTCCACCACTGCGTGTCTCCCCTGGAGGTCCTCAGAGTATAGAGGCCGTAGCCACTGTATAAGCCCTGCCACCGCTGTGGCCTCTTGGTGCTTAGATTGGCCATGGGAGGCCTATTGGTGCTGTCCAAGGTCCTACCCATCTCCCTTTCTTTGAGGTTAATTGTAGAAAGCGCTAGAAAATGGGGCTGGGGAGGATTAAGGAACTTCTGAGAGCTTTGATCCCAGCTGAGAAAAGGGGTCTTTGATACCTGTTGGACATCCACTTGGAGCCATCCCGTTCCTAACCTGTTTGCCCATGAGCCAAACCCCTTGTCTTCATTCATGTCACACACCCAGGATGTTTTGCCTGGACCAGAGAGAAGGGTGAACAAAGCTCAGCTTTGGCCCTGGCACTCGCCTGTGAGCGCACAATCTGCTGGCTTAGCAGGCGTCACTCAGAAGATAAAGCAGGTTACGGCTTGCTGAGTAAGAACAGGATTTCGTGTGTTTATTTTTCTTTTTTATACATGAGAACTTGCTGTGACAGAGTTGAGGATGTTTTTCTCACTCGCTTGTTCTGGGAAGGCAGGTTGAGAAATTACTAATGCAACAGGAAACAAGCCGTACTGTCCAGGTTGGGGACGAGGCTTGTTTATTACTTTCACATCAAAGGTACAAGCAGCATGGCCTTATCAGTGAGAAGGAGGGCGGCCGTTGTGCAGGCTTGGGTTTGATGCGAGGCCATGCCATTTACTGTATCAGTGATCTTGGATTAGAACCTTTAGGGACTTCATGCTTCTATTTTTCCCTCTGTAAAATGGGACTAATTATAGCCCCTATCCCGGAAAGTTGAAGAACTCATACCTAGCACAGAGTACACACTAACTAGTTTAGCTGTGGCTGCAGTAGGGGTTGCTTCTTTGCTAGCAGGAGTGTACACAGCTAATTTCTGGGTTCCTTAGATCCAGGGCAGAGCTGGTATTAAGAGGTGTCAGGGGGCTGGGCACAGTGTCTCACGCCTGTAATCCTAGCACTTTGGGAGGCCAAGGCAGGCAGATCAGGTGGCCAGGAGTTTCAGACCAGCCTGGCCAACATGATAAAACCCCATCTCTACTAAAACTACAAAAATTAGCCGGGCATGGTGGCGCACACCTGTAATCCCAGCTACTCAGGAGGCTGACATAAGAGAATCGCTTGAGCCTGGGAGGTGGAGGTTGCAGTGAGCCAAGATCGCACCACGGCACTCCAGCCTGGGCGACAGAGTGAGACTCCATCTCAAAAAAAAAAGAGTTGATCAGGGCCTGGGGGCCGGGGGAGCACACAGCAGGCGCATTCACTGAGCATATTTAGGAGACAATGTAGATTTATCCATGTATCTCCACCCACGGTCACTCCCTTTCCTCCCAGGTGTTGGTCAGGTCGATCTCGGAGGCTGGGACTCTGGGATCTTGTTAGCATAAAGATGCCATCCCTCTGGCCAGGCCCTAAATTGCTGAGCCCAAAGACCAGACTGCAAGGTGCCGGGCACACCTAAAATAATGGACCTTCTTTTCACCTCAGTAAACTGGTTAGCGTGGTACGTGGTCAGATTTCAGTATAGTGGCTAAGCCAAAGCGCTGTTCGTAATTTCTTACAGGAGTTCAGCAGCAGCTTGGTACGTGACAGAAAGAGCAAGACTTTGAGCCAAACAGACCTGGGCTCCAATTCCAGCTCAACTACATAGCAGCCTTGTGAACCTGACCTCTGCCTCAGCATCCCCCTCTATAAAATGGGGATAGTGGCAGAGATCTCACAGGCTCGTTGAGAGGATTTAAAGGAAATATTACCTACTTGGAGTTTCTCAAAGGGAAGCAATTTTGACTGTGGTTTTACTTCTTTGTTCAAACTCTCACTTCAGTCCCAAAATGATTTGAGTTGGCAGCTTAGACATTATTACAATTGCTTGCCCTACTTCATGTCTTTTATTTTTAAACGTTGGAGCATCTGAAACTTCACTTCGGCAAAAGGGAAGCAGATTAGGTATTTTTGGCACAATGACCTCCATCCTATGTGGGCTTTGTTTAAGCAAACAAACAAAAAAGTAATAAAATGTCTCCTATATCAGAGAGGTGTGTCCACAGCATACAAAAATTGTGTGGCCGGGCGTGGTGGCTCATGCCTGTAATCCCAGCACTTTGGGAGGCCGAGGTGGGCGGATCACGAGGTCAGGACTGAGACCATCCTGGCTAACATGGTGAAACCCTATCTCTACTAAAAATAGAAAAACAAAAAATTAGACAGGTGTGGTGGCACGTGCCTGTAGTCCCAGCTACTTGGGAGGCTAAGACAGGAGAATCGCTGGAACCTGGGAGGCGGAGGTTGCAGTGAGCCGAGATCACGCCACTGCCCTCCAGCCTGGGCAATGCAGCAAAACTCCATTTCAAAAAAAAAAAAGAAAAGAAAAGAAAAAGGAAATTGTCTGCCATTTATAGACCAAAATCGTCCTGTCCTGCTGAAGTATAATTGATCTTGGTGAGAGGTTTCTTCTCAGTAGGTCAAGCAAACTCATAGCTTTCTGCATTTCCCCTTGCACTTTTTAGTTTTATTTATTTATTTTTGAGACGGAGTCTCAGTCTGTTGCCCAGGCTGGAGGGCAGTGGCGCGATCGTTGCTCACTGCAACCGCCGCCTCCCGGGTTCAAGCAATTCTCCTGCTTCAGCCTCCCCAGTAGCTGGGATTACAGGCTTGCACCACCACACCTGGCTAATTTTTGTATTTTTAGTAGACACAGGGTTTCACCATATTGGCTAGGCTGGTCCCGAACTCCTGACCTCAGGTGATCCTCCTGCCTTGACCTACCAAAGTGCTGGGATTACAGGCATGAGCCACTGCGCCCGGCCTCCCCTTGCACTTTTAAAATGATGTCTGGGAGTGATAACTGAAAATGGTTACTTGATTTGGTTATCAGTTATCTCCTGCCATGTTGATGCTGTGTAACAAACATCTATGATACTTTCAAGTTGGTATGTGATAATAACATATTGCTTATGCATCAGGTGATGGGCTAGGAGGCATAGCTGGTCTTGGCTGAGCTGGCTTCTGTGTCTGGGAATCAGTAGGTGGCTGTGGATGCAGGATGGCCTTGACTAGGAAGAATGGAAAAACTGGGCTGTGAAACAGAAAGATCCACAGATCTTTCATCCTCCTCCCAAGACAAGCAGGCCAGCCTGGGTACGTACAGCAGGGAGCACAGACAGGGCAAGCCCACCCATACAGGTACCATCCAAGCTCTGAGCATGTCACATCGGCTGATGTCCCATTGCCAAGGGGGGTCACAAGGTAGAAACCAGAGTCAGGGTGGGAGGGCACTGCAAAGCCTCGTGGCAAAGGAGGGGCACAGAGAAGGGTAGATGATGGAGCCATTTGTGCACTCGCACAGATTAATGACCTATTCTAGGCAGGAGAAAGGGTGTCTCTGGGTGTGTAGCACTGCTGTGAAATGCTAAGGCAAGTGATATTATAAGGAGGGAGAAGATGGAACACAGACTAGTAAATCGAGCCCAAACCATCCATGAATCCACAATGGGGCCCAGAAAGACATCACTCTGTGTATTCTGGGATAGAGCGAAGTTTAATAGATTGATCAGAGCCCTGCTTGCCTTGACTTTCACAAAAAAAAAATTAAATTAACATACAGTGCAATTGACTTTTGTTGTTCTTGTTCAGGTCTGTGAATTTAAACACATGTATAGATTTGAGTAACCACCATCACCATCAAGATATAGACCAGTTCCATCGCCCCAAAAAGCTTCTTCATGCTTTTCCCTCATTTCCTTTCTAGCCGCACCCTCCCCCAACCCTAAGCCCTTGTCCCTACCCCTCTAGTTTTGTCCTTTCAGGAATGTCATATAAATGGAATCATACGGTAAGCAACCTCTTGAGGCTGGCGTCTTTCACTTAGCATGTCTGAGAATTGTCAAGTTGTTGGGTGAGTCAGCAGTTTGTTTTTATTACTGAGCAGTGTTTGGTTAAATGGATATACCATGGTTTTTCATCTGTTCATAAAGGATACTTGCGTTGTCTCCAGTTGTTGGCAATTTTGAATAGAGCTGGTGGAAACATTCAAGTGCAGCTTTTTGTGTGAACAAAAGTTTTCATTTCTCTACTGCAAATACCTAACAGTGAATGACTGGGTCCTATGCTAAATGTAAAAAACTGTGCATTCCCATAGTGTACGAGAGGCCCAGTTCCTATGCACCCTGGGCAGCATTTGATACTGTCATGACTCTTTACTGTGGCTGTTCACAAGGATGCAGAATATCTCATCGTGGTCTTAATTTGCATTTCACTAATGACTGATGATGTTGAGCATCTTTTCACGTGCATATTTTTCTTTCACACATCCTCTTTGGGGAAGTAAGTGTGTGTTCAAGTATTTTGCCTATTCTTAGAAACTAGGCTGTTTGTGGTTTTACAAAGGTTGAGTTTTGGAAGTTCTTTGTATATGTTGGATACAAGACCTTTGTCGAACACGTGACTTGTACATATTTTCTTCTAGTCTTCAGCTTGTCTTTTCAGTTTTCAGTGTTAACGGTGTCTTTTGCATGAGACAACTTTTTAATTTTGATGAAATTCATTTTTTTGTGTGTGTGTCCGAGATCATACTTTTGGTGTCATGTCTATCAACTGGTAGCCTAAACCCAGGTCATAAAGATTTTCTCCTAGGTTTTCCTTTAAAAGTTTTATAGCTTTACATTTAGATCTGTGATTCATTTTGAGCGGACTTTTGTCTAAGGTGCAAGGATTGGGTCAAGGTTAACCTACTTCCCATGGCTAAGCGCTTCCCAACCCTCCACCGCCCCCCACCCAAGGTCGAGTGGAGGAGGACAGGACAAAAGAGAGGCATTGTGGGTTGGCCCCACTCTCTTGGGACCACAGCTCTTCTGATTAAAGAGGAAAGTTTTCCCCTGTGTTAATTTCCTATTGTTGCCATAACAAATTAGCACAAACTTCGTGGCTAAAAATTGCACAGATTTATTCTCCAGCCACTGTAGAGGCCGGAAGTCCAAGATCCGTCTTACTGGGCTGCAGTCAAGGTGTCGGCGGGGCTGGTGCCTTCCAGAGGCCGTGGGGCAGAATCCCTTTCCCGGCTTCCTGGAAGCTGCCCATGCCATGGCCGCTTCCTTGCTTCCCAGCAACTACTCTGGGACCCTGAGATTCCACGGGGTGCACCTGAAGAGTCCAGGATCATCTCCCCATCTCAAAAGGCTGAATGTAACCACAGCAGCCAGTCCCTCTTGTCATAGAAGCTGACATACGAACAGGCTCCAGGGATGAAGACCTGGGCATCCTTGAGGAACCACTGATCTTACTGCCCCCTCCCCGAGAGTGTCAGGTGCTTGAGGACCGCTGCAGGCTGAGGCATGAGAGAAGGGGCGAAAAGAAAAAAAGAAAAACGAGATCCCCTCCATCCTTTCTGAGCATAGGAGTCCCCTTTTCCACTCCTGGAGCCAGAGCTGGAGGGCTTCTCTGAGAGCCCTGTCTGTTCATCCCCTGCCCAACTTTTGGGGTCAAGCAGTCTGCAGTTTAGGCTGGAGGATGCTAGAGGGGAAAAATGGTGAACTCACTGCAGGTTTGATGGGACAGCAACAGCTGGTCATCTCCGCAGTCTGCCTGCTGCTGTTCACTTTCCTGAGTCATTGACTAGCTGCCTCGTGCATCTGCTGCAGGTTTGAAAGCTGACTTGGTGGGAGACACAGGGGGAGGTGACCTTACTACATCATACCCAGACCTGGAACCCCTTCCTCAGCATTGTCTGTCCTGAAGTATTATGGAATATGGGTGCATGGAAAGAAGGACTATGGAACCATGTATCGTATCACGTCAGGGAGAGAATGACAGGAGCAGGGGAATACAGCTAACTGTGGGGATGGTCAGCCCTGATGGAGCACTTCTGAGTGCCAGAATTACCTTCTTTAATCTTCACAGAATTCCCTGTGAGGGCAGTTACCATATGCAGGCCCACTGTACAGATAAAGAAACTGAGGCTCAGGTAGGGTCATCAACGTCTCAAAGGACCCAGACTTAGTGCGTGATGGAGCCAGGATCTCAGACCCAGACCTCTGTGATCCGAGTCCCAGGTCATAACCATTCCAGCGTGTAGTTGTTCATCAGCCTCCCTTGTCAGGCTGCCTAATCGCTCTCCACTCCGGACCTCGACCCTGAGGTCCCACCCTGGGCCACATCTCTATCGGGCTCCACCGCATCTTCCTTCAGCCAGCTCCTCACGCAGCCGTGCCGCACCCGTTTACCACTACCCTGGGTGGGGAGTGGGTTCTGGATTCCTGTCACCTCCTGTCTTTCCCCTACTGTGGCAGCCAGTGCCTGGTGCTGGCCTGCATTTCCCACCCCCTGGGATGGAAAGGTGCCGAGGCCAGGAACCTCGCCTGTTCCCCTCTTCTCCCAGCTTTGTAGCACATGCCTGGAAACCAGTCGATGCTGGATAAATGTTTATCATGATGAAGCAACAGCTGTTTTCCGCTGATTTTTTGCCTGCGGTACATCCTGGGCCCACACAGGAGGATGCTGGATGCACTTCAGAGACTTGGCTTGTCTCATGAGTCCAGAAGGGCTCAGGTTTGTGGCACCGCTCTGTTTTCTTTTTTTTTAATTAGTTTGGCAAAGATATTCCTAGTTGCCGGTTAGTCCAAATCCTGCCATATTGTCTTTTCCCAACGGATCCCTAAATTGAGCCACCATTTCCAATTCAGCCCACACTGCCTGGGCTTCTGCTGGTTGTCAGGCCCTGCGCTAAGCCTTTTCCATGCAGGGTCTCATGGAATCTGAAGCTCTAAGAGGGGTAGGATCCATTGTTATTCCCATTTTATAGATGAGGAAATTGAGGCATGGAGAAATGGAGGACCTTGCCCAAGATCACACAGCTAGGAAGTTTTAGAGCTGCTGTTAGAACTTGGGTCTAACTTTTTTTTTTTTTTTTTTTTTTTTTTTTTGAGACAGTCTCTTGCTTTGTCACCCAGGCTGGAGTACAGTGGCACAATCTCAGCTCACTGCAGTCTCCGCCTCCCGGGTTCAAGCAATTTTCCTCCCTCAGCCTCCTGAGTAGCTGGGATTACAGGGGCCCGTCACCACGCCCAGCTAATTTTTATCTTTTTAGGAGAGCCGGGGTTTCGCCATGTTGACCAGGCTGATCTCGAACTCCTGACCTCAAATGATCCACCTGCCTCGGCCTCCCAAAGTGCTGGGATTACAGGTGTGAGCCACCGCACCCAGTGTGGGTCTAACACTTAAATTTCTGTTTGAAGGCAGAGTGTTGGGACTGTGGACTTGGGGGCCAGGCTGGTGTGGGTCCCAGTCTCTTTTACTGTTCAATCCTGTGCAGATAAGCCCTGGACTATCGCTGCCTGTTTTCTTTTTCTTTCTCTTTTTTTTTTTAAACAAAGTATTAGTTAAATAGGTAAGGGAAGTAAAAGCATCCAGTAAGGTGTGTGGACCCATCAGAGATACTCAGAAATGCTACATGCCTGATTCTGCAGAGGTCTCAGAAACATGGTGTGTGTCAGTAGGGACTCTGCTTAGCAAAACTGTAGAGCCCCACTTCAAATTAGCTTGAAGCAGAAAAGGAGTACTTACTACTCATGTAACTATGAAGTCCAGGGACAGGGCTAGCTTCAGGAGTGGCTGGATCCAGAGGCTCCAGTACTGTCACCAGGACCCTGCTGGTTTCACGCTCAAGCCTGTTCTGTGTGGTGGAAAGATGGATCCTGGCAGCTGCGTACCTTATGGATGGTTTCGATCCAGGCCCTGAAACATGAGTGTTCTCTCCAGCTCCTGTAAAAGTCCTAGGAAAAATCTCATTCATCCTGTTGCTCCTGAGAGCTGCAGCAGAAATTCTAGAGAGATTCTGACTGATGCAGCCTTGGGTCATCAGCACATCTGGGTCCATGCCTGTGGCCCGGGGAGTGGAGCACCTTGATTAGCCAAATCTGGGGCAGAGGGGCAGGGCATTCAGCCCACCTAAGCTCATGGACTGAACATAATCGTTCCAGAAGGAGGGGGCACGATTCCCCGAAAGGAGAGAAGGTGGGTGGGCAAACATATGTTCATGCTGCGGGGTCTGGTGTACAGCTGTCAGTAAAGCCACAGCCACCTGTGCTGGCGAGTCGTTGTGTAAGAAGCTTGTGACACCTTTGGCCCAGCCTTCCACGCCCACTGAGCCATGAGATCACGCTTCTGTGGCGCGTCCCAGTTTATCCTCCCCAATGGAGTGGGCAGTGCCCCAGCACTCCGCAGCTGGTGCCATCTGTCTCCAGACGCGCTTCCAGCCTGCATTCGACAAGGCGGTCGTATTGGAAAATATTAACCACGGGAATTAATGAATTTTGGCGTTGCAGTGGGTTTGATTGGGGGAGATTTTCCAAGTTTATTTTCCAAGATGTGTCTGGTGCTCTAGAGATTTCTCCCAGCCCATGAGACAGGGACACCTTCATATTTGGAAGAGAAGCCAGTGATGGAACATCCTGTTACCACACTACAAGAGCTTGTGTATTCCTTTATCCTGGATTGCTGAAGGTGGAATCCAGCACCCTCTTGTTCTAAGCGAGGAGCCCATCTGCTGGGAGAAATGGTCTTAGCAGAGGTCACGCCATTAGTTACATGCAAAGGCCCCGGACTCTAGACCCCGTTGACTCATCACATTGCAAAGCCATAGGAATCACATTTGCAGGGGCAAAAGTCTTTCAGCAGATTTGGTTGCGAAAGGCTGTTATAGTAAAGAAGTCCGTAATCCTACCATCTTCACTGGCATCATTCCTAAGAGCACAGTGGATGGGAAGGGGTGGTGTGCACATCAGCCAAGGGCCCAGAACCACGGCAGCCGGTTCCTCACCACACCCAGATTGCAACTCAGGACCTTAGACTCTGAGAATGGCCTCCAGGCCACATGGGAAAGTTGTCTCCTGATGCTCAGGTAGGGTCAGGGAAGGTGGACCCCGAAGTCACGAGGCACCAAAAGTCAGTACTGTTGGAAAGGAGAAGTGATGCTGGGGAGTGGAAGGCGTCATGGGGCATGTCTGCTCAAACATTAAGTATCTGTCAGCTGCGAAGACTTGGAAGTTTCTTTCTCTACACTGTCTTATTCTGAAGAGGCTCATTTTGTGATTGGGGTTAGGGGGGGTCTAGATGGCATTTTTCTGTGGGTAATTGTGTGGCCTAGGAATATTCTCCGGAATGTTCCACTGAGGGATTCATTGTTCTGCAGGCATTTCTTAATGAGTTGTCATTCCTGACTCCACATCAGCCCTTGTGATCAGCAGATTCATGCCAGGTTCTATTTACTTCTCACGAAGCCTTTGAGAGAGCTGTCACTCGAATTCTCTCCCTCCACCATCCCTTCAATAGGAGGGGAAACTTCGACCCAGGGAGGTGAAGGGACTTGCTCTGGGTCCCATGGCTGGTAAACTGCAGAGCCAGGATTCTAGAACCCAAGCACTTGACCACTGCTTCATGCCGACTTACTCAGCAAGAACTCCTTGGGGAAATGCCCACATGCAGGCCAGGTGGAGGTTGTTAGCTCTGTTTTGTGGATGAGGAAATACAGGGTGCAGAGGGAAGAATACGTTGTCCAAAGTCACACAGCTAAGTGACAGACTGGGGACTCAAACCCAGGACTGTTTCACTCCTGTCATGTGAACTCAAGTGTGTTTTGTCTTATCTGCTGTTGAACTATCAGGATCTGAAATGGTGCACAGTAAGTACTAATTGGAGGGATGGGTGGATGGAGGGGCAGGGAATTTACCTCCTCTTCATCCCTGCTCTCATCCTCCTAGCGCTTCGGGTTGTACTCCCAGCCCAGCCCTGGGAAAACCAAACCAGCCTGATCTTACCTGTGACTGTTTAATCTTAACCCCTTTATTTTCATGTATTTTGAAAGCAATCCTGGCCATGGCCCTGTGGTCAATGGGCCAGTAATCAATAATCATTAGATGTTATCATCATCATCCCTTGTTCACTGTATTTCCAGATGAGGAAACTGAGGCTCAGAGAGGTTGAGTAACTTGTCCAAGGTGGCACAGCTAGGAAGCAGCAGACCCGGGCTTCAGTAGCCAGCTCTATGAGGCCCTACACCCCTAGCACAGCCACGAAATGCACTGTGCCAGCCCTCAGCCCTGGGCTGCGGTAGCCATCTCTATGAGGCCCCATTTCCTTAGTATAGCTATGAAGTACAGACACTCTGCCAGCCCTCAGAGGAGCAAAAAATGATCAGTACAAAAAAGGAAGGGGTGGGGCAGGCAATGACAGGGAGAGGGCCTCTGCTCTCAAGCAACTCCAAAGAGTACTACTGAGAAATTGGTTTGCCACGTGGCCCTCTTTACATTTGGAAGACCTGCCCCCCCCCAGAGCAAGGGTGTCACATGCTTCCAGTGCATACAGATGGCAACAACCCATTGTCACACAACAGGTGCACAGTCCCAGCCGGCTCCTGCCTGTCCCCACCCCCAGGACTCTTCCTTCCAGGGCTTGTGGACAGATAGGATGCTGGTGACCCTCTTCCTGCAGCCGTGGTGAGACCGTGTGTCCTGTCGGAGTGAGTGACCAGGGCCTTTGCCACCAGAGGACTTACAGAGAAACGTTTGAATAGACAGAGGAACCCATTTCCTCTGGAACCCAGACATAAAGAAAGCAAGGGTCTGGCTGTTTCCTTCTGTTCTCCGAGTCTCGACTATGGCCCTTCCCAGCCTCTAGACTGCAGATTAAGGGGAGTGACTGGTGCCAGGTGGGTGGTAGGAGACGAGGTCACCATGAAGCCTTCAGATTTTAATCTGAGATGGAGAGGCAGCCTTTAAACAGCACCTTTCACCACTGAGCACACAGGGGCCCTTCGAGCCTCCACCCAGAGCCCACTCGGGGGGGCTGCAGCGGGTAGGGCAGAGATGACCCTCAGCTGAGCCTGCCCGGCCCTGCAGATGCTGGGCCTGGTCTCCTGCTGCCTCGCTCAGCCCCCAACAACTCAGCCAGCACAGGGGCCTGCCTGCTGTGACTCTGTAGACCCCTGGGGGAGTGACCACCTTTCCTTGAGAAGGGAGAGCCTAAGCTGTGGGCATTGGGGTGGGGTACCCGGAGCATTCCAGGTGTTTGGGGCTATTAATATTTATGTATTATTCTGACAACTAAGGGCAGGATGTGTGCTTCAGTGGGGACTATAGTTTGAATGCGTGGATGCAAACAAAACAAAACAAAACACACTTGAGTTCACATGACGGGAGTGAAGGAGTCCTGGGTTTGAGTCCCCAGTCTGTCACTTAGCTGTGTGACTTTGTGAGAATACAATGTATTCTCCCCTGTACACCCTGTATTTCCTCATCCACAAAATAGAGCTAATAACCTCCATCTGGTAACATCGTAATGGGGGCTGATGCAGGGAATGTAAAGTAACCAGGCACATAGTAGGTGCTCATTGCTGTAGAGGAAAACTTGACCTCTCTTTTCCATCCTTGGTACAACTGTATTAGTCCATTTTCAAACTGCTGATAAAGACATACCGGACGGGAGGCTGAGGCAGGAGAATGGCGTGAACCCGGGAGGCGGAGCTTGCAGTGAGCCGAGATCGCGCCATTGCACTCCAGCCTGGGCGACTAAGTGAGACTCTGTCTCAAAAAAAAAAAAAAAAAAAACATACCGGAGACTGTGCAGTTTACAGAAGAAAGAAAGGTTTAATGGACTCACAGTTCCACATGGCTGGGGAGGCCTCACAATCATGGTGGAAAACAAGGAGGAGCAAGTCACAGCTTACATGGATGGCACCAGGCAAAGAGAGAGCTTGTGCCGGCAAACTCTCCCTTATGAAACCATTGCATCTCATGAGACTTACTCACTGTCCCAAGAGCAGCACAGGAAAGACCTGCTCCTGTGATTCAATTATCTCCCGCTGGGTCCCTTCCACGGCACGTGGGAATTGAAGATGAGATTTGGGTGGGGACACAGCCAAACCATATCACCAACCCAAGAAGGATAATACGGGTAGAGCATAAATGCCAGATTGATTTACTGATAATTTTAAACAATTACCAAGAAGAGGGAAAAATCTTCATTTCTGAATCCATCTAGAACTGCTGTGATTAAAGCTGTTATTTTGACTAGAAAACTAAGAAAACATGATGAGAAAATTACAGAGACATTTAAGCAGCTACCTTCCTTGCAAGAACGTTTATTAAAGGAAATTTTAAAAACAAGTGATTAGGATTGCTTTCAAAATACATGAAAATAAAGGGATGAAGATTAAACAGTCACAGGTAAGATCAGGCTGGTTTGGTTTTCCCAGGGCTGGGCTGGCAGTACAGCCCAGGGAGGATGAGAGCAGGGATGAAGAGGAGGTAAATTCCCTGCCCCTCCATCCACCCATCCCTGCAATTAGTACTTACTGTGCACCATTTCAGATCCTGATAGTTCAACAGCAGACAAGACAAAGCATCTGCCCTTATGGGGGACACAGGCATTGACTAGCCAAGCAGATGTGTATGTCGGGTGGCGATTCCCAGTGAGAAGACAGGAAAGGACATCACAGTCATTGTGGAAGAAAAGAAACCTGCTGGGGATGTGCCGTTTATGGTCCAGGAAGACCACAAGGATAGTGTGACATGAAGTGGAGACCTGAGGCAGTGAGCCAGGCAGTGGACACAGCAGGTGCAAAGGTCCTGAGGCTGTAAGGACTTGGCCCCCTGGAGAAACAGCAAAGAAGCCAGGGCAGGGCAGCCCGGGCACAGAGGCCTTGCAGCCAAGGGGACTCTGGCTGCCATGTGGAGCCAGCAGAGGGTAGAGCTCTGTTGTGGCTGATGGAACAGGCAGTTAGGGGACCATGTAGTCACCCTGGGGAGAGGGGATGGTGCCTCGGGCAGCCTGGGAGGGGTATTCTCAAAGCAGAGCTACCAGTACATGCTGCTGGTTTGAATGAGGATGTGAGAGAAAGACGAGTGAGGAACTGAAAGAACAGAGTCCCGAGATGGGGTTAACAGCATCCCCTTACCTCACAAGGAGGGTTAAATACACCCCCACGGAGCCAGCCTCAGCACCACCAAGCTGTCCCATGGGACAGAGGTAGAATTCCCGCCCTGGGCACCATCTCTTGTAATGAAACCTGGCCCCCGAATTCATGTCTGAGATCTGCGTAGCATGGCACCCATCACTGCCTAAGCCTCCTGCTGTGAAGCTACAGCTGCTCACATTTGCCTGGCCAAGCAGGATGGGCACAAGGATGTGCTGCAGGGACAGCCTTACTGAGCCCCGAGTTCCAAACTGGGCTTCCAGCAAAATGAGCCACTTCCTTCAGTAGCATTTCTAGAGCTCCACAGGGGCTGTGCTAGGGATTCAGGGATTCCTCAACCTCGGCCTGCCCCGAGGTGCTCACAGTCAGTTGGGAGCTGGGGGGAAGCCGCGTGGCCCAGCAGTCTGGAGTGAAGGCGGCATCCCGGACTTTTGCACTGCACATGCTTACAGGAAGGCAGGCACCGCCCCTGGCATGGGCAGGGCCAGGCATGACATAAAAAGATGTTGCTAAGGGACACTGAGGTCCATTTATCGGGTCCAGCAGGAGTTCTCTATCCCTATTCATTGTTAATCCTGGCCACATACACTCGCTCCCTCGCTCATTCCACAGGGACTCCCACAGTCACAGTGGATCTTGCCATGGTGTCAGGTCACCTTTCCTTCCACCTGATTGGGAAGGGTGGAGGCTGCTGTCCCTGGAGCCCTGCTCTCCCAGCTTGTTGCCTCCATGGGGATGACAGTACAGGCTCTGCACCCACGTGGAAGGGAGTCCCACACCTTCCAAGGTCTCCTTTGTAACCTACCCCTGGCCCCCCAGACTGTGCCACATCCCTGTAGCATCTGTGTCTCTAGGACAGCACTGGGCTTTCAGGATGAGTGGTCATGGTTGTCTTGTCTGAACCAGATGCCTTGAGGGTGGAACCTTCTGGGAATTCCCTCTGTCTGGGGCCTTTCCATGATGGTGGCTTCCCCATAAGTCCCACTCCAGGCCGGGGTCCTCTGTGCAAGCCCCACAGAGGAAGAGGCTCCTCAGGGACCTCATTTGGTCTCAACTCAGCAGGAACTGAAGTTTGAAGCCCAGAGCACCACAGGGCTTTGTGCTGCTGTAGGAGGGGCAGGTCCCAGGCTCCACGGTGTTTTCTGTGTTCATCTCCCATCCCCCACAGCTCTGGGTCAGAGCTGGGCTGGTGTTTTCCCCCAGCAGGCCCAGCCCTGTCCAGCTCTCAGCTCGCCAGCTCTGCAGCCAGGGCCCTTAGTATGGACCCTGCACCTACGGGCATTTACTTGGGCTGTAGGTATTTTCCAGCACCTGCTATGGCCCGGCGCTTGGGGAACCCTCAAGCAGCAGGACAAGCGAGGTCCCTGCTCTCCCGTGTTTTGCGTTCTTTGCAGGCAGCATAAAAAGCTTGTGGAATATCTTAGAAGGTGAGGCCACTCTTGCAGCTGGACAGACATCGTAGCGTTCGGCTTTATGTTCCACGGTGTCATTTCTTGGGGACACAGCAGCTGGAAAATCCTGGGGTAGAGTTTTGACCTTTGATTTAGCAATTAACATCGTGATCACATTTGCTGTTCATGGAGTGTCTGCATGGGCCAGGCCCCCTCAAGATGCTTGTGTCTGCTGGCCATGGTGTCTCATGCCTATAGTCGTAGCTCTTTGGGAGGCTGAGGTGGCAGATCACTTGGGGTCAGGAGTTGGAAACCAGCCTGGCCAACACAGCGAAACCCCGTCTCTACCAAAAATACAAAAATTAGCCAGGGGTGGTGTGTGCACCTGTAGTCCCAGCTACTCGGGAGGCTGAGACAGGAGGATCTCTTGAATCTGGGAGGTGGAGGTTGCAGTGAACCGAGATCACACCACTGCACCACTGTACTCCAGCCTGGGCGACAGGGAGATCTTAATACACACACACAAAGATGCCCGTGTCATTTTTCATCCTCTATCTCACACAGCCAGTAAGCGATGGAGTGGGCTTCCATCCTAGGACCCCAGCCCTAAGGCCTTTTTCCACTCCAGAGCCCTCACCCTCTACACCGTCTCTGGAAAGAAAGCATAGCTGCCAAAACCAGCTTGAGGCAGCTGGCATCTTGATGTCCCAGATGCTGCTCGGGGCCAGGAGAGTCGCCATACAAAGTCTGTTCCAGCATTTACTTTGAGATCTGTTGGTAATGAACAGGTGATTTCCATTTGCAGCCAAGGCCCATCGTGGTTTCTGTCCCCTGTGCCAGCAGGCCTTGCCTTCTTGGCCCCGTGTGGCCATATGACTGTAGTGAAACAGCCAAAGATGGTTCAGACTAGAACAGAGGTCAGAAAATGACAGCCCACAGGCCAAATCCTACCCTCTACCTGTTTTTGTAAATAAAGCTTTATTGGAACATGCCCATTCATTCACACTTCATCTATAGCTTCTTTCTTGCTATAAGGGCAAAGTTGAAGAGTTGTAACTAAGATGGAATGGCTCCGAGCCTAATGTGTTTACAGTCTCACCCTTTACAGGAAGTTTGCCAACCTATGGGCTAGAATACTGAGGCTGATGTACACCTCATACCACATGGAAAAAATCTCCATGACATAATCACTAAGAGGAAAAAGCATAGTAGAGTACCACACATAATCCCTTTCTATTTTTAGAAATAGCAAATATGGGCTGGGCATAGTGGCTCATGCCTGTAATCCCAGCACTTTGGGAGGCCAAAGTGGATGGATCACCTGAAGTCAGGAGTTTGAGACCAGCCTGGCCAACATGGTAAAACCCTGTCTCTACCAAAAATACAAAAATCATCCAGGCATGGTGGTGCATGCCTGTAGTCCCAGCTATTCAGGAGGCTGAGGCAGGAGAATCACTTGAACCGTGGAGGTGGAGGTGGCAGTGAGCTGAGATTGCGTCACTGCATTCCAGCCTGGGAGAGAGAGTGAGACTCAGTCTCCAAAAAAAAAAAGAAAAAGGCAAATAGGATATATATGCTCACACCTGTGCATACATACATGCTTCTATATGTAATGGATACCTCTAGGAAGATACATTAAAATATACCCCTGGCTTACTGGAGGACCAAGGTGGGGAGAGTCACTTTTTCATGCACTCAGCCCCTCATTCTGCCCTCCTTTCTGTGTTGCCTATTCAAAAAAGGTGATGAAATAAAATAGTTCAAAAAGTATGTTGAGGCTGAAGAGCTGAGATAAGGAAGATGGAGCAAAGAATGTGTTTTGCCTTATTTACCTTTTTACGGATGATTTTTGAGAGGTATTTTCATGATAGACTCTGGGAGGAAACCTGTGAGAGGAGGGGAAGCTCAGCATTGCTGGTTTAAGTGGAAATAAATTTTTAGTTGAATCATAAACGTAGAATGGCTTAGGGCACAGCGGAAAGGTGTTCTCGATCTAAATATTCTCTGGCCAAGTGATGGGCTCCTAAGCAAGGTGCCATCCAGGTGAAGGAAGTGGGGAGTTTTCATCTTCATTGATCCTCTTTCCTTGGATGAAATCTGGTCTGAAATGATGAAACAGCGGTCCATAGCTGCCCGGAGAATCTCAGAAAACCCTCGGCACCATCGTGCAGACTTCCCTGCAGTGAGCCTTCGGAACAGAGTGCGCTCAGATCTGCCCTGTTCTGAGGACAGTCTAAAATTCACTTCTCCGGGAGGTTCAGACACCGTTGAATGTTTAACCAGTTTCTCAGCCCACCAAAAAGCCACCTGTAACCTCAGAGATACGTGGCATCACTCTTTTGGGGGCTAGTCTTTCCATTTGCAGAACTTCCCTAATGGTACGATTGCTTTCAAGTTGGGGTCTCAACCACAGCTTGCACGTTAGATCTCCCGGCATGCTTTTAAAACTAGAGGCCAGGCCCTGCCTGGTTAATGCAACGTTAATCTTTGGCCCTGAGCATTAGTATTTTTTTTAAAGTTCCCCGGGTAATTCTGAGGTGCATCCAAAGTTGAGAAGCCCAGCTTTCAAAAGGCTGGAACACATTCTGGCGTTAGAATCAGATCTGAGTCTGAGGCATCAACTCAGCCAGTGTTTCCTCTGAGCTTTGGTTTCCGTTTCTGTGTGGTAGGATAAAAGTGCCACCGTCCTTTCAGGTGGTGAGCCAGCTTCTGGAAGGGAGCAGCTGACAAATAATCACTTCCTGGCTGCCTCGTACACGTAACCGGGGGCCCGCTTCGGAAGCACATGGGCGTCAAACTTCTGTGTCCCCGTCTCAGTTCTGCTGCGTAGCTGCTGGGGAGACAGGACCGGGCAGATGATGTTTCTGAGCCTCCGTCTGCTCATCTGTAAGGTGGAGACGGCTATACTCAACCACACAGAGCTGCTGTGAGGATGCAGTGAGATCCCTCAGCCAGGCTGTGCCCAGCACAGTGCCATGTGACAGCAGCTCCTGCTGGTCCCCGTCTCTAAAAAAGGTGGCAAGTCCGGGCTCAGATGGGAAGGATTTTGGGGCACTGAATCTCTGTCTCAGCCACTCAGCTGTACTATCTCAGTGGGTGCAAACGTGGCTGATATGGAAATGCCTGAGTGAGGCTGCATTCCAGTACAGCTTAATCTGCAAATTCTGCAGAAAGGGAAACAAATGGCAGATGAGGCAGGGGAGGGCCATAAAGTTAGACACCTGCTTCCACACCCCAACTCTGCCTCCTACAGGGCTTCTAAGCCCGGGCCAGTTAGCTTCGGTGCCTCAGTTTCCTCATCTAGAAGAGATGATAACAGAACCTCCCTCCTGGCTTCTGTGAGGGTTTAATAAGCCAATACTTGTAAGACAGCAAGGACGGTGCCCGGCGCGGAGCAGTGGTGAGGACACGGTCGGTTCTTCTGGCTCGAGAGCTGGAGTGAAATACCTCGGTCCATCTCATCATCTACCATCGGGCCTCAGGAATGGTGCTCAAAAATAGCCTGCCAAATTGGCCTTCATTCCTCAATGATGTCCCCAGTACTGGCACACAGGCCAGCCAAGTTGCTGCCCTCATGGAGTTTACATTCTCATGGGGGTGACTGAAAAAGCAAAAATGAAACACCAAACAGATGGAAGGACTGCAGTGGGAGACAAGGCCATGAAGGGCATTTACAAGGGTCAGGGGGAAGATTTCGAGTGGGGGACTGATAAGAGACACGATATCTCCAGTGAAGTCACTTCTGAGCTCAGATGTGAATTTGTCTCCGCTCTGGGATTTGAGTTGTCCTGGAGGAGGGAACAACCAGCAGTGTGAGGCCCTGACCTGCCAGAGAGGAGAGGGCGTGGCAGGTGGCATATGGCAGGGCCTGGGGAGATGTGGACACGGGGGCAGGAGAGAGGCAAGGGCGGCAGAGCTGATTGTGCCTGGCCTCATCTGCCACATCATCAGGAGCATGGATTGTATTGAGTGTAGCAGGCACTGTCTGAGGGCCTGAAGTCAGGAGTGGGATTCGGTCAGCTTTAAGAGGCTGTGGACATTAATTAGAGACAGTAACTGCAAAGCAACGCTCACCTCCATGTCGTTCAGGCTTGGCCTGGGGCTTGAAGGCTGGGGAGGCCTTGGGCATCTGGCTCACAGCTCGGGGGTCTTCCGGGGATGTTTGGATCCTTGTCAGTATACAGCTGCAGTTATTTCCAGTGACCATGCTAGCAGATGGGGACTCGGGAATACAGAGGGAGATCGTACAAGGCCGCTGACGCCTAGGGCCACCCGTCAGCCACACAGAGGAAGGGGAAAATGAGTGGTTGCCTAGCCCTGGGAAATGCCCTGACGAGGCAGGCAGAGAAGGAAGCTCGTCTGCTCAGAGCTTGCCAGACGTGCTCACAAGTTGAATGTATTGTAAGTAGTTCTGGTTGCCAAAAACCGGATCTGACACACTCCAACCTGCTGAGCGTGGTGTAGACCAGCTGAGACCAGTCCCAGCTGCTTAGACCAGGCAGGGCAGGTGCACATCTGCCATCACAGTGCCACAGGAGGGGCCTAGCAGAGCACTCCAGGGGGCTAAGCAGGAGCTGTGGGCTCTTTCTCAAGATGCTTTGTTCTTCCCCCCTACCCCGCCAAGATGGAGTCTCACTTTTGTTGCCCAGGCTGGAGTGCAATGACGCAATCTTGGCTCAATGCAACCTCTGCCTCCTGGGTTCAAGTGATTCTTCTGCCTCAGCCTACTGAGTAGCTGGGATTACAGGCACGTGCCACCATGCCCAGCTAATTTTTGTTTTTTATTTTTTTCTAGTACAGACAGGGTTTACACCATGTTGACTAGGCTGCTCTCGACTTTGTGATCTGCCCGCCTCGGCCTCCCAAAGTGCTGGGATTGGAAATGGAGTCTCAACTCTTTTGCCCAGGCTGGAGTGCAGTGGCACGATCTCAGCTCAATGCAACCTCTGCCTTCCAGGTTCAAGCGATTCTCCTGCCTCAGCCTCCCGAGTAGCTGGGACTACAGGCATACACCACCACATCTGGCTAATTTTTGTATTTTTAGTAGAGACTGGGTTTTATCATGTTGCCCAGGCTGGTCTCTAACTGCTGACCTCAAGTGATCCTCTTACCTTGGCCTCCCAAAGCACTGGGATTACAGGTCTGAGCCACTATGCCCGGCCGGGATGCTTTGTTCTTGACTGTTTTTAATTAAATGAGCAATGTGTGAATAAGTTCTGGCTTAAACCATTTGAATGATGAGCATAGATGGAGCAAAACATGAACATCTCCCTTGGCTGCATCCTTGTCTGTGCCTGTTGGCGCGTCTGTGTAGACACGGGTGCTTGCTTCATGTGAGGTTTCCGTTTTAACTAAAATGGGACCAGATGTCTCTTGTTTTGTAGCTTTTCCCTTACCTGTGTGTTGAAGGTGTTTCCGTGCCCCTGTGCACGGGTGTGCATCGTCCTCTGTAACGGCAGCGTGTGCCGCTGCTTCTGCACACCTGACCTCGCGGGTCCGTGGGTCCTGCACACGGGCATGGGGTGGTTTCCAAGCTTCCTCCTCAGAAGGACGTTGCACTGAACATCCTCGCCCATGTCTTTGTGAACTTGCTCAACAGTTTCTTAAAGCAGACACCAAGACGTGCAGCTCCCGAGTCAGAGGAGCTCACTCAGCACACACCTGCCTCGGTTTTCCCAGGTTTCACCAGTGTGTGCCTCTGCTAACCACAGGTGTGCCATTTCTCAGCATCCCCGCCCATGCCTGGTGACAGCCGTCTTTGAATCTTTTTCAGTTTGCATTTTCCTGATGACTCATAATGATAAATGTATTCGAACGTGTCCTCTCCTCCTGTAGAATGCAATCATTCATTCCAGAAATTTGTATTGAGCACCTGCTCTGTGCCACTCACTCTCTGTAGGTGCCAGGGTGCTCAGGGAAGAGAACAAAGATACATCAGCATGCCATACAGGGGAGGCGGCGCAGAGGAGGGGAGCTGGGGAGGGCAGCAAGCATGGCCTCCAGAGAAAGTGACGGAGGTGCTGAGAGGTCAGCCGGCGGGAGCGCCGTTCTTTCTTGCAGAGGGAGGCAGGAGTGTGCCTCAGTCTTGCAGGGGCCTGGTGCCACCGAGGAGCCTTGAGGCTGGTTGGAGTCATGGGGAGGAGTGAAGGAGGCGGAAAGGTGAAATTGCTGCTCAGGGAGGATCTCGTAGAGTATCTCGGCTTATTCTGCGAGACAGACTTGGTGCAGGAGCGACATGGTCTGGCGTCGGTGGCGTTACTCAGGTATGGTGTGGAGACTGGATTGGAGGCAGCTGCTGGGTACAGGGAGAAATGGAGAGAGATGAGGGTGCCCAAGCCCAGGGTATGACCTCCCAGAGAGTAGGGGCGCTGTCCGCTCAGTCCCTCTTGTAGTCCCGGTGCTGCTTGGCACGTGGAAGGGTTGCAGCAGATGTCACTGGAATTACTGAGAAACACGTTGGTCAGCCTTTCTTCCACGAGGCACTCACTACCTTTTCCTGCGTGTCTGCTGGACTGCCGGCCCCTCGGGTTGCTCTGTGGGAGCCCCTGATGCCCGCAGGGCATTTCCCTAGCTGCCATCTCCCAGGCTGTCTTTCATGACAGGCAGTCTCGGTCTCGACCCTTACGTGTTTTTGCATGTGGTATCAGGTATGTTTACATCACACTGACTTGTAACGCCACCTGCCTGGCTATCAATTTTCAAATGTCTTTTTTTTTTTTGCTCACTTGTCCTCTGGACTGACGCCATCTTGCATCGTGCTGAGGGAGGCTTAGAGGGCGCTTTTCTTATTAAAAGTCTTATAAAAGTAACAATCTCTGCTTTCAATGAGAGAGACGAGTATGGGTTATTACTATTTTCTCAAGGTGATGGTTGGAGAAGTTAAATAGCTTTGTCACCATGACACGTCCCAGATGTTGCCGAATTCTGAAATCCAACCCAGGGCTGACTGCGAGGTTGGTGTCGTGGCATCACACCCCACCTCCCTAAGCTGGCAAGTCCAAGGTGCCGTGGGGCCAGCGGGCAGTGGTCTTCTGTAGAGCTAGACCAGGACAGACCACTTTGACTTCACTCACCTGGTTGAGTGCACCGGATGTAATTCTAGGCGCTGGGGATATAGCGGGGGAGATGCTGCTTCAGACGGCGACAGGTGCTGTGAAGAAACTCCGAGGGACCGATGCAGTGGTGGGTGACTAGAGGGGACTTTTGGGCAAAGGCCAAAAGCATGAGGAGTTAGGGCATGACGGGCAGTCCCCGCGTCGCTGGAGGAAGTGACGATGGAATTACAGCCGTGGCAGAAACACTTGCATTTGATTCTGAATGCAGTGGGTAGCCATGGAAGGGTTTGGTCTGAGGAAGGGTCGAGGCGAGAAGGGAAGGTGTCTGGGTTTAGGAGACACAGCAGAGACAGAAGTAGCAGTGGACACGTGTCTGGAGGCAGAAGCCACAGGCCATTGGGTGTTGGGTTTGGTATGGAATGTGAAGAAAAGGAAAAATTAAGATGCTTCCCAGAGTTCTGGTTTGAGCAGTGGAGTTGGCAGTTACCCCATTTACTAAAATATGGAAGTCCAGAGGAGGAACAGAAGTTTAATGGGGGAAAAAACCAGAATTTCCTTTTGAGATAGGGTCTCAATCTGTCACCTAGCCTGGAGTGTAGTGGTGTGATCTCGGCTCACTACAGCCTCTGCCTCTCAGGCTCAAGCAGTCCTCCCACCTCTGCCTCCTGAGTAGCTGGACTACAGGCACACGCCACCACATCTGGCTTTTTTTTTTTTTGTAGCCATGGGGTCTCACTATGTGGCCCAGGGTGGCCTCAGACTCCTCCGAGCTCAAGCTGTCCAGCTGCCTCTACCTCCCAAAGTGCTGAGATTAGAGGCATGAGTCACTGCACCTGGCCACAATTTCCATTTTGGCCATGTTCAAGGTAGATACATGGGCTCCAGAGGGAAGTCAGGGCCAACAGTGAATTTGGGAAGCTTTGCCATTTGGATCTATGGAGAGCCATCCGAATGGACGAGAGCACATGTGGGGAGTGCAGGCGGAAGAGACCCAGGACCCTCCACAGTTTAGTGGCAAAGCAGTCCTCAGACAGATGGAAGGAACCTCAGAAGAGGGTGGAGATGCTGAATGGTTGAGGACTTGTAACTAGAACAAGCCACCGTTGTTTTTTGAGAGACAGAGTTTTGCTCGTCACCCAGGCTGGACTAGTGGCGTGATCTTGGCTCACTGCAACTGCCTCCAAGGTTCAAACAACTCTGCTACCTCAGCCTCCCGAGTAGCTGGGATTACAGGCGCCTGCCACCACGCCCGGCTATTTTTTGTATTTTTAGTAGAGATGGGGTTTCACCATGTTGACCAGACTGGTCTCAAACTCCTGACCTCAGGTGATCCGCCTGCCTCGGCCTCCCAAAGTGCTGGCATTACAGGTGTGAGCCACTGTGCCCAGCCTGCCAGTTGACTTCAACACAGTAGGCGCTGGTGACCTTCCTGAGAGCTTTAAAAGTGGAGTAGTGGGGTTGAGATGAGAGGAAGAAGTCCATTGCTACCCAGCAGTCTTTTAAGTTCTTCTGGGATGGGGGATGGAGAGCTCAATACCGGCCAGAGGGGCTGGGAGGCCGAGGGAGAGAGGGCATCGTTGCAGGTGGGGCCACAGGAGAGAGTTGTGGAGTTGCAAAGTCCTGGAGGAAGCTATTGGGGAACAGCCCGATGGAGGGGTGAGCCTTCCCCAGGAGCGGGGCTCTTCCGTCCTTATGTCAGGAGCAGCAGAGGGTGGGTGTACGCTGATGCCTTCTCAGGGAATGGTGTCAAAAGACAATTACAGTAAATTTAGATATAGAGTCAACTGGCTTTTGTGATTCACGAATTGAGGCAGCCTCCATTGTACAAAATAGGATGAGAGCTCCCACTGGTCAATGGCAGAACACGTTTTGTGAGGTGGGGACAAATGATGGATTGGTTAACGTCAGGTTACCTACCTCAGGTTGCTTTTTTTGGTAAGAGTTAAACAGAGGGGCTTCCTTCTTATGCTGTCTCAGGTAGACTGCAATTGCCTGCGTGGGGGCCTTCCTGCTTCCATAGCATTGTAGCTTAACTAGGTGGCGTTGGGCTTGAGTGAGTCCAGTTTGGTTTGGTCCGCTGGGGCCCAGCACAGGGTGTACAGTGCAAAATAATCACGCGTCGCCTAGTGATGGGGATACATTCTGAGAGGGGTCATTAGGTGATTGCGGTGGTGTGTGAAGCTCAGAGTGTGCGCATGTACACAAACCTATGCAATACATGAGCGTACTGGATACCATGGGCACCTGCAACACAGCGGGATTCGTGTATCTACCAAGGGTAACAGATGAAAAGTGAGCCACCTGCCTAGGGCCCTGCCCATGAGTGGAGCCCATAGGACTGTAAGTGGTTGTGGGTATTAGGGGGAGGTGAAAGCTCAGGATGTCACGTGCACTAGGGGACTTTACACATGTGGGACCCCTAGGCTATACTGAATTTATAAGATATTTTCCTTTAATAATTAGCCTTTGCTTATAACTTTTGTACTTTATAAAGTTTTCTTAAAACTTCTTGACTTTCATAACACACATTATACAGCAGTGTAAAAAATATTTCTTTATATCCCTACTGGTGAGGTTTTGTCTCTTTAAATTGTTTAAATTTTTTGAGGTGGAATCTTGCTCTGTCACCCAGGCTGGGATGCAGTGGCATGGTCTCGGCTTACTGAAACCTCTTGAGTTCAAGCGATTTTCCTTCCTCAGCCTCCCAAGTAGCTGGGATTCCAGGAACATGCCACCGCACCCAATGAGTTTTTGCATTTTCAGTAGAGACACGGTTTCACCATGTTGGCCAGTCTGATCTCAAACTCCTGACCTCAAGTGAGCCACCGCACTTGGCCCAAAAAATCTTTTCCATGATTGGCAGTGCAGTAGGCTTGACCCCAGCTTCACCTCAGGAGTAGTGTGGTGCATTGTGATGTCAGTGACATATTTTTCAGCTCCATCATGATCTTACGAGAACTGGAGGACTCTCAAGTCGGCGGGGCAGGCAGGCTGCGTTTTTCATTCACCACCGTCTTCCTGTGGGTCTTCTGTTTCAGTTTTTGGCCAGGGTTGGTTGGGCTGGGTGCTGTGGTGCGGAGATCACTGCGAGGGAAGTGACTGGGATTACAACAGAGACATGATATGCTCTGAGCATCCCATGGAAAGTGGGGACAGGGGCGACTGAGAATTAGAACAGCAGCAGGATTCAGGGAGAATCCTTTCCATCCTTGGAAAGTGAGGCGGTTTAACCCAGCAGAACCATCACGCAGCCTCTTTAGCCTACCCTAGTAGATGATATATGAGGCCTTCTGAAATGTCAGCCCAAGCCAGCTCTGAAACCTGAGGTACCCAGTTAAGGTGACCAGGGGCTACCAACAAAGAGGCCGTCAGCATCACAGCCATTGGTCATGATCAGGATTTTACCCAGAGTGATCTTTTAGCCTTGAAATGGTGAAAGCTGACGTCTAAAGAGCATTGGTAGACTGCTCGATGAACTTAAGCTGTCCTTGAAAGTTACACATACTGAATCTCTAGTTTTTAATGGGCACTGTTTACCCGGGAATGCATGCAGCCCGCAGTGCCATGCCTCTCAGTACCCCGTCCATGGTGGATCCATACACCTGTCCCTCTGCCCCAGCTGCTCCCACAGTCCAGGCCCCAAGATAAAAAGAAAACCGTTCTCCATCCCCCCATCCTACTACTGGTCCTTGTGCCTGAGATCCGAATCCACCCCCATTCCATTTCTATGGGGGTGCTGTACCTGCCTCACCACAAGGCTCCCTGTCTCAGAATCAGCTTTGTCCCCAGCACTTCTCAGGCCCCTTGGGTGATCTTCACAAGTTATACATCTCGTTTATCCACCTGATGGGGCTCCTTAGGGACAGGTCCGCAACAGGGCCATAGGCAGCCCATTTGCAGAATGTGCCCGAGTTTGCTTCGGACCCTAAATGCCTTGTCCTGTTTAATGTCATAGGTGGTTGATATCAGCCCCATTTTTCAGATAATAGAGGAATTAAGAGAGTTTACACAGATACTGGGGGAGAGAGAGAGAAAGACTCCTTTTAAGAAAGTAAATTCACAGGTCATCACTGCAACGTCTTCCTAGAAACCTCGAGGCCTACCGCTCTGTCCTCTGCTCCTTAGCCCAGGATAAGAAGTGGTCGGATCGGGTTTGGGTCCCCAACCCCTGGAGCAGTACCCAATCTGTAGCCTGTTAGGAACTGAGCTACACAGCAGGTGAGCAGAGCTTCGTCTGTATTTACAGCCACTCCCCATCGCTCACATCACTGCCTGAGCTCCGCCTCCTGACAGATCAGTAGTGGCATTTGATATTCATAGGAGTGCAAAGCCTACTGTAAACTGCACATACGAGGGATCTAGGCTGCGTGCTCCTTATGAGAATCTAATACCTGATCTCTCAACATCTCCCATCGCCCCCAGAAGTGACTGTCTAGTTGCAGGAAAACAAGCTCAGGGCTCCCAGTGATTCTACATTATGGTGAGTTGTATAATTATTTATTGCAATGTAGTAATAGAAATAAAATGTACAAATGTAACGTACTTAATCTCAAAACCATCCGCACCCCCCGAGCCTATGGAAAAATTATACCAAACTGGTCCCTGGTGCCAAAAAGGTTGGGGAGTGCTGCCACGTGACCTTGGGCATGGCCCTGTACCTAAATGTAAGCCACATTCTGCTTCTCTAATGTGGGCCTGGGGCAGTAACTTCTTGAACTTCCCATCTCCCATGGTGAGGACAGCAAGAAATAGATGAAATAGTGACACCCAGCCTCCCAGCAGTCACTCCGCGAGTTACACAGCACCTTCGTCTTTACTATCTTCCATGCCATTTCCACCATCGTCTCTGGCTTATCCAAGGCCAGAATGCTTTGATTTAAAGCAATACCAAATTTCAGAGCAACTTTACTTTCATTTTGGAAGACGTACTATGACAAACACACATAGAAAGATGACTAGAAAACTGTATACTACTGTCCTAACAGTGGTTATTCACAAAGTGTGGGTTGACAAGCTGTTTTTTGTTTTCAAGCAATGAGTCTGTATAAATGAGAGGATTCTCTAGATTCTTACTGCTTTCCCTTTCACCATTTAACTTATGCTTGTAGAAGAGCAACTACACAGCCAGAGTTTGCAAAAAGAAAAGCCTGAGGCTTAAAAATACCAGGAACCTAGCAGCAGTATCACAGTGTTATTGAAAGCACTCTCAAAACATCACGAAAAAATAATGTCGGATGGGGGATTTACATTCATCTGGGAACAGGTTGTGCCCTCAGTATTTTGAGTTTAGTTCCCAAAAGTCACAGTGTCTGTCCTGCAGGCATCCCTGTCCCCTGTCCCGAGTCTTTTGGGTTCTTCCCTGGGAGTCACATGTACCTCCCTGCTTTTCTGGGCACGCCTGTCCTGGCCTCCACCTTCCAGACTATTTCTATCTATGGTTGAAACCTTGCTCAGTGCAACTCGCGAGGGTCTGTCCATCTGTACCTCTGAAAGCAGTGAGCTACAGCTGCCTTGTCACATACCCACTTCTGCCCCCACCTAACTGTAGCATCTTGGGGACTGAGCTTGGATGCATTTGCATCTAGTCATGGACTCTGGGGTCAGACTGCACATTCGAGATCAATACCAGCCTCTGCTCCTCATTAGCCATACGATTTACCCTCCCTGCTTTATTTTCCACCCCCACAAGATTAGGATGGTAATTACAGCACCCCTGCACGTGGCCAGCTTAAGGATGATATAAGAATCTGTTATTCCGGCCGGGCGCGGTGGCTCAAGCCTGTAATCCCAGTACTTTGGGAGGCCGAGACGGGTGGATCACGAAGTCAGGAGATCGAGACCATCCTGGCTAACATGGTGAAACCCCGTCTCTACTAAAAAAAAATACAAAAAACTAGCCGGGCGTGGTGGCGGGCGCCTGTAGTCCCAGCTACTCGGAGGCTGAGGCAGGAGAATGGCGTGAACCCGGGAGGCGGAGCTTGCAGTGAGCCGAGATCGCGCCACTGCACTCCAGCCTGGGTGACACAGCAAGACTCCGTCTCAAAAAAAAAAAAAGAATCTGTTATTCCTTTAGCTCAAGATTTGACAAGCTCAAGATTTATTCAAAATAATTAAATCAAGTGCCTTATGGTGTTGGGATCCAAAGAGACCCAGACCTGCCTTCAAGGAACCCTTGGTACTGCCAGAGCCATTTCTGGGTTGCTTGTGTGGATGGTGGAAGTCTTGGAGACCCATTTCAAACCAAGAGGCAGGAGGTAAAAGCCCTGGTGGATGTCAGCATAGTTCACAATGGAATTGGATTTCATGGGGCACCCATCATGCAGTCCTGAGGCCCAGGTGTTGCCCAGGAACGAATTCAAAGGCTGTTCAGCCTGGTATGCTCTGACACCACCCATCAGGACCCACATAGGCCACATGGTACAGAAGGCAGGGCAGCGCCACTGCCTCCCACTCCACAGATCCAAGGGCCTAAGTAAGATGCAGGGAGCACATTCTCCATGATTTCCACGTCCCAGAGGCAGAACTGGGTTTTCAAACTGGTACACGCACAGACTTATCAGGGAGCTGGGTCATGGAGGATGTTGGCCACATCCCTGCTGCACACACAGCTCGGTCCTAGCTGGGTTGCAGACACTGAGCCCTCCTCCCTATGAAGGCAGCTCCTAGTAAATGAAATATTGACCAGCTCGCCTAAACTCAGATCACAGGTGAAGCGACATGAGAAGCTAGTCTCTCCTCGCAGCCGTTTTCACTGATGAGCAGTTGAGGCTGCCGGATCATTTTCAGCCGCATATGCTGGTGACAGGGCACCATGCAGTGCACCCCCGAGGCTTATTAAAAAGAACACCCACCCCTGGGGCCCTCGGCGGGTGCCCTCACAGACCCCCTTCGCCCCCACTCCCCCGGTGCTGCTGTAGATGCCAGCAGTGGGGAGGATGGAGATGGAGTTTCTGAAACGAATACCATACGCGTGGCCTGGCAGGGGGCTCATTACCGCAGCTTACATCCCTCTCCTGGGAGGGGAGGCAGCAGTGCCAGGGGGACGCATGGGCTGTTTCCTGAGTGACCGTGGTATCCCAGGAGTTCTTTCTCCATTTTCTCCAGTTGCCTCCCAGATGAGCTCAGGGCAAGGTGCAGCCCTGGGGAAGTGATGTCCCCAGAGTTTCCCAGTTTGGTGGCAGTGGACACCCTGCAACCCAGGAGGGCCCAGCGCCTCGTGGATTTGGGGATGAATCCTCTGTGCCATTTCCTTCCTGTGTTTTCTGCTCAGTAGTGTGAACTGCATTTCTAAGTCCATTCCCTCCCTGTGTGATCCCAAAATGGCTCTGGCAATACCAGGTCTGAGAAATAAGATCGAGGTCTGAGCTGAACACAGGGTTCGCAGAGGAGTGAACCCTGCCGGAGGCGGCCAAAGCCAAGTTCAGCAGTGAAGGGTGAGGTCATTCACCAAGCAGCACCTCCACGAGCCGCGCTCCATCCCAGCATCGAACGAGATCCTCGGCTTTGTCCTAAGAACCTGCAAGGCAGATCCTGTGATTTCCCCCTTCCTGTATGGTTGCACCATTTTTTAACACAGTTCAAGATACAGATAACACACGATACAGTTCATACATTTAAAGTGCACGCAGCTTGATAGTTTGACTTTGATCCCCCTTCACAGGCGAGGAATCTGAGTCCTAAAGAAGAGCATCCTGACCAGCTCAAGTACCCATGCTGGTGAATGACACGGCCGGGAATCATCTCAGACTTTGTCCCCAGGGCCCCTGCTTTCTACCCAGAGACAGGGACAAAGGCCGCTGGCCCGAGAGCTTCAGGCTATCAGGGTCTTCCCTGACGGGCTCTTTCACCCTGGAAAAGTCTAGATTTACAGATACTGCCCTCTTGGAGTCAAGTTTGAGATTGAAGCCTATCATGGTGCCATTTCTCGTTTTTATGGCGTAGTTCGCTGAGTTTTGACAAAGACATGGAGTCCTGTAGCCACCACCATCATGGTATGGAACAGCTCCTTTACCCCCCAAATCCCCTAGCGTTATTCTATAGTTAATCCCTGGCAACCCCAATCTGTTCTCTGTCGCTCCTAGCTTTGCCTTTTCCAGAGCGGCCTATGAATGGACTCAGATGTGGGGCAGCTCTGGGAATTTGACAATGCACTTCAGATTTGTCCATATTGCAAAAACCAGCATAGTAAGCAGCAAACATTCACCCAATACGAGGGGCAGCAAAGGAATGAGAGCTGGTACATAAGAAAAACTTCTCAAATTCTTCAATGTGCCTTTAAAACCGTGTTCATGAAGATTGTTGCAAAGGCCAAGGTCACTGAAAAATAAAGGTACTGAATGTCATATAGGAGATGCACAGAAGACAGTAACAGAGCCTGGGAAAGGGCACGGCCTGTCCTCATCCCAGCTCCAGGTGGAGTGACTCTGGGCTCAGGGATGTCACTTCCCACAATCAAGATGCTGGGATTCTGAGGCTCACACCCTCCAAGTGGCCTCCCGATTCCCGCCCTCCAGGTACCAGAGGAGCGTCGGGATCTGGATCCATGGCTCAGAAAGTCCACTTTGTGGACTGGAGAAAGTCACTGTAGAGGAGTGGCCGCTATCCTGAGTGAGTCCTTTATCACCACATTGATATTTCACCCACAATGGTGAAAATAGATGGTGACTGGATTTTGTTCCTTGTAGTATGTCCTTCGTGAGTAAATTTAGCAACCTAATAGGGTGAATAACATAACTGGCTCAAGGAATAGGGCCAATATATGGGGTTAACTCTGGGAGGCTGAGACAGGCAGATCACGAGGTCAGGAGATCGAGACCATCCTGGCAAACACAGTGAAACCCCGTCTCTACTAAAAATACAAAACTTAGCTGGGCATGGTGGCGGGCGCCTGTAGTCCCAGCTACTCGGGAGGCTGAGGCAGGAGAATGGCATGAAGCTGGGAGGTGCAGCTTGCAGTGAGCTGAAATTTTGCCACTGCACTCCAGCCTGGGCAACAGAGTGAGACTCCGTCTCAAAAACAAAAAAATGGGGAGACTGCTCCCCAAGTCTGAAAGATGTTGAGTCATCTAGCACCACTGGCTGAGGGGTCTGCACCCTCGGGTGGTGGCTTCGTTAGGCCTCCTTGTCTGTCACATCTCACAGGCTGTCCTTGTCCCTGGAAGGTAGAAACTGAGTCTTTTCTCTTGAATTCTCAAGAGCCCCTGATGGGCTCTGGTCGCAGCTAAGAGGAACATGAAGAATGCCAGAGATGGCACTCTCATTCTTTACAGAGCGGCCACGATTTCCCCACCCTCATTTGCCGAGCTGTCTCAAGACTGGAACCCCCACCCGTTTGCTCACTGCCTTTTATTTCTTCAGGCTGTCCGTAAATATCCCTGCTGAATACCCATCTCTCCCCATCTACGTAGCCCTCTAAGGCCTCTGCTGTGTCGGGACCAGGCAGCAAAACACCTGCAATGCCTAGGCATTGATATTGTTCCAGAAAGACGAGGATGGGCAGTTCAGAGAAGGTTCCGTCTGCTCCCTCCAGGCCCCTTCCTCCAGGGCAGGGAGTTGAGGGGTTGCACTGGGAACAAGAGGGTTTGGGAAGTATGCTGTATTTTGGGAGATTGTAAACGCCTCCTTGGCTGGGTATGGTGGCTCACGCTTGTAATCCCAAGCACTTGGGAGGCTGAGATGAGAGGATTGCTTGAACCCAGGAGTTTGAGACCATCCTGGGCCCCACAGGGAGACCCCCATCTCTAGAAGAGAAAAAAAAAGCCTATACCCAGTTCCTTTGCTGTATTAGATGCTTTTACCAGTAGAAGTTGCCATGAATTTGCTGGCCAGACTTTACTGATGCTCTTACCTTATTTCAGCATGTCAAAAGAGCCATATCTAATTATTGCCAACCGCATACATATGCATTGAATGATGTATGATTGGCACTATTATCCTCACTTCACACATCAGAAAGCTGTGTCTTGCAGAGGTTATGGATCTTTCTCTAAGGTCTATAGTATCTAACAAAAGGAACCCAAGTTTTCTGACTCTGAATATGGATTTAAGGCCTTTGGCAATTCATTCTTAGGGATTGCCATCCAGACTCCCTTATTCTTGTTTGCAAAACTGAAACAGACCTAGCCCCAGCATTAACAGAGTCCCTGCTGGGGAGCAGGAACGGAACGTCACTTGTCCATGCATTCGTCTCTCGCTTAGGCCCCAGAGCTGCAAAGCCCACTTTGTTATAAAAATGCAGTCATGCCAGACAAGAGACAGTCTGCTTCTGTCAGTGGAGCCGGGTAAGAAATGGTGCCGTCATTCTGGAAATCTTAGTGGTACAGTAGGTAAAAGTTGGCAGCTAACAAGGGCTATGAGGGATGAGAATTTCACTCTGAGGATGCTGTCGGGAGGAGGCATCTGCAACAGGAGCTGGAGGGAGCCTTGGTTTCAAAGCAGGGGAAAAATCAATGGATCTTCTTTAAGGCTGCCATTGTAAATACAAGGCCTTTCAGCTTCCCTGGAAACCATCTGCCTACAGCCCCTATCTCTACTTTTCGATGCCAGTCCTGGAGTGAGCATGGCACTGGCCTCATATCTCCCCTGTAGGGGAGGGACCCAGTGGGGGAATGTGGGGTCTCCTTTCCTTCTCGCTGTTGGCCCTATCTCTTCTATCCACATCATCCTGCTTCCTTCCCCTGTTTATACACTCGTAGTCGCACCTACCCCACACCTTCAGATCCTGCTGTTCAGCCAGACAGCATTATCAGTATTAGGCTATTCTCGCCCTACAAAGATAGCAGTTGCAAGAGGTTCAGCCTCAGATGCCAGCTGCCAGCAGCACTCTCCGCTCAAGCCCACTGTGCTCAGCAGTGTGGGTTTTCCGTCTGTCTCATGCTCACTGAAGCCCCTGTTCCAGGCAGATTTCTGCAGGTATCATCCGCTCAACTTGTCCCAAATGAAGCCTCACTCGGGGGTCTCAGGAGCCATCATAGCAGCCCTGCCTCCAGCCCACCTGGGTCCACCCGTGTCACCACCTACCAAGCCTGCGTCCCAAGACATGGCTCTGTTCCACAGGGCCTGGAGGATTGTACCGCCCGCATGTCACACGAGCCCACTGTCAACCACAGCAGCCAACACTCACTGGGAGTCCCCAGCTGCCAGGTATGGACATCAGGACAAACACAGCCCCATGACATGTCAAGTGCACGCCCTGAGCTAACCCTGCCTTCCAGGCAGAGGAAGCAGCTGGGCCAGGTCTGCCAGGTTACAAGTCCACCCCTCCTCACAGGCCCGCCACTTCACCTGTGCTCATCTTCACAGCTAGAGGCCCCTTCCGACAGTGATCCTCAGCTGACTCCTCCTCACCCTCCACACCTCTACCTCCTCCAGGAAGCCCTCTGTGCCCTGCTCCGAACCACCCTGGTTCCCCCTCACTGGGGCATTCCCCCCGCCCCATGCTTCTACCACAGCGATCTATCCAGGGTCTGCCCTCACCATTCTCAGTGAGACTGGCTCTCCAAGCCCAAAGCAACTTCTACACCCCTTCGTGCCCAGCATGGTGTCTGGTGGCACAGCCCATGCGTGTTTGAATGTTCAGTGCTGCCTAGTCATTGTCACTCTAGGCACTGGATCCCCATGATGCTTAAAACCACCCCCCCTTTATTTTGTCCAAGACTCAGACAGCAGGCATTTGCCTACACAAACACAGCTAGTTGGTGGCTTCAGGTAGCCCTCAAATCCCCACCACAGCACTAGGATGTGCTCACGGTTGGCATCACCAAATGACAAGGAAACCAAAGCTCAGACATCACCATCCACAACAGGACTGAACAAAGGCATCTGCCTCAGAGCCCCACCCTCTCTCCACCCCTGCATGGCAGGTACGGTTCGTTATAAAAGCACCCTTGCCCCACCAACTGGTACCTCTTCTCTCACAACCGGCAAGGCACTGGCCTCTCCCAACCACTCTGAGCCCATTACTTCCAGGGCTTCTCCCCAGGCTCTGGTCATTGCAGGCCAGGTTCGTCCTGGCTGTTCTGACTGATGGCCGTAGGTGCAGGCTAAGGAGTGGCTGGTCGGACCCTGGATCTGAACAGCGTGACAGGACGGGATTGTGAGGGCATCGCTTTAAACTCACATTGACATCCAAGCCTTCCTGTATCTAAGAATCGGTCCCCCTACACTGTGAGCAAAGACCTGCTTCCAGCATCTTGAAAGCGTCCTCACAGCAGGGTCCAGGGATAAAGAGACTTCTGGTAAGGCGGGTCAGCCTTTGAAGAGGGGCATGTTTTGAAGAGGGGCATGTTTGCTTTGGGCCTGCAGCCAGACGCCCACCTAAAGGAGGAACGGGCGGCACACACCAGGCTGGATGGGCTCAGAGATGATTCAGAGCATCTCCAGCTTTGTTCAAGGTCACATGTTTTTTTCATCCATGCACAGAAGGCAAAGCCCAACTTGACTTACAGAATGAGAAGGCAATCATTAAAAGGGGTCTTCATTTTGTTAGTTTATCAGGGTGTCAAACTTGAAACAGGAGGCATTTCACTCGCATAGTGGCTATGTCCCTGGAATGGTGCAATGCAAACCAGATCATCGTAAAGAGAATCACTCCTGAGATGCAATGAAGACACATTGGGCTATTTCAGGGAACCCTGCAGGGACCCTCTGGGGGAAGGGATTTCGGATTTCTGTATGAACACAAGTCTCCCCTTAACTCATGTGGTATGTGAAACTGAGCTTGGAGACACCTGGGGGTGGATGATCCTGATCTGACACTTGCTAGGTGGCTCTTGTCCTCCCTGAGCCATAAATAGGGCAGAGCTAGCTGTGGACAGGGTCCTATCTTCCCTCGTAGGAGCCAGAGGGCTCACGTCCAGAAAGCTACGACAGCACAGAGGTGCTCAGGATGCAGGAGTGAACACTGATCCTACTAGGTTTTTGTCTTGTTTTATAGCAATTTGTCCCAGTGAGATATTTATTGTAGACAATTTTTCTTATGTCTGTTTTTCAACATCTGTAATCTTAACACTTAGAGATCACTCTTATCAACTGCTGTGTCCTGTTGATGTTTACTTCCTATTCAAATAGCCTACGGTCGACAGAACATTCCCAGCCCCCGATTTTACGTGTCCCCTTAGCTAGCAAAGGGGACTTTACAAGTGTGGTTAAGGATCGGCCAGGCACAGTGGCTCACACCTGTAATCCCAGCACTTTGAGAGGTTGAGCATGAGCATTACTTGAGACCAGCCCGAGCAACAGAGCAAGACCCCATCTCTACAAAAAGCTTAAAAAATTAGCCAGGCATGGCGGCTAGTACCTACAGTCCCAGCTGCTCAGGCAGCTGAGGTGGGAGGATCGCTTGAGCCCAGAAGGTCAAGGCTGCAGTGAGTTATGCCTGCACCATTGCACTCTAACCCGGGCAACAGAGTTGAGACTCTGTCCCAAGAAAATAGTTTAAAAATGCAACTGCAGCATGGGACTTCCTGCTGAGCCCCCTCCACTCTCAGGTTGCAGCCTCCTGGCCTCTACCCTGTCCCCTCAAAAGTGTGCTGAGGGCCTCCCAAACCAGACCCGTGCCCTGGGACCCACACATGCTGTGCTGCTGTGTGTTACTTCAGAACCAGGATCGGTGTACCCCTCTTGGTGGAATCTTCCGCTGTTCCTGGCTCTTAAACACAGTACCATGCCCAACGACCTTATAACTAGACCAGGGCCTGATTATTTTCTTAGGACCAATTCCACAGGAAGTCCCTCTGCTGTGTTTTGCTACACATCTTTTATGACTTTACAGTGTTCTCCAAAGTCGCCTTGGACTTGGAACTGTACCTATGCTGGAAGATGAAAACGGGGGGAAGAAAGCTATGCCTAGAACATTCTTTCATAGCCTTAAAATGCAGCCGGAACAGTGGTACCATGAGCTAGCTCTGACTCACAGCCAAGCTTGGTTGTAGCCTCAGAGTGCTTTTAAAAGAAAGTGTATGTGACAATACGGGTTTCTTATTTCTCCAAGTAGCACTTACCAGTCAGAGGCTGCTCCAATAAGCCGGCCCACGGTCCCCAGCCACGTCCCTCCCGCTGCCCACACACCTGGCTCCCTTCCCGGCCCGTGGTCAATTGCGTCTGAACCCCCAGACTTAACCTGATTCTCTGCTCTTCCAGCGACATCGCCCCGCCCGGAGAGCCTGGGAACAAGAACAGCCGGCCCAAAGCAGCTTCCCGCTTCCCCAAACTGTCCCGAGGTCAGCCCCGGGAGACACGCAACGTGGAGCCCCAGAGCGGCGACCTCTGACCTCGACGGAACCCCAGCCACAGGCCCTACGCGTCGCGCCAGCTGCCTCCACCCCAGCCACTGCCGCTGGCCCCTCACCTCGGCGTGACGACCACGTCCACCCGGTGACCCTGAGAGCACACGATCCCCACCAGTTAAACGACACCCTGATTAAACTGGTCAGTCTTGGAGCCACATGGTCCCTGACCCCAGAGAGAAAGGTGGTGCCTCACTGCACAGACTGCAACACGCGGTCCTTCTGCTCCTGGGGTCTGCCCTGGGCTGCAGGGGCTGTTCGTTCACCTCCCAGGAGTTCAGGGCTGGCAGGAGGTTGGGCACCAGGTCAGGCTTGGTGCCCGCTGGGTGAGATGCACAGCTTATCCCCTATGCAGGAAGGTATCTGCGGAGCCAGCCTCTCCACTCTTTCCTACACGGGGCCTAGAATGACTGTTAGACTCTTTTTGCTGTTTAAGGTTATTGCCTGGCCCAAGCTAGGGATGCCTGGGATTGGCAAGGGGGAGGAGATCTGGTTCCATTCACTGCATTCTCCACCAATGGTCATTAGACACCCAGCCGTGTCACAGCTCACTTTTCCCAAGGGATGTTCCTGTGGCCTTGGCAAGGAGCCATTAGTGATATTTGAATTCGGAGAACTTCCCCTACCTCCCCCTATGGCTGGCTTTAGGAAGGACCAGTGTGCCCTCGGGAGCCTGAGGCCACTAAGGCCCTCACCAGGCTTGGAAGGGGGACTTGGACATCTGACCCAGTCATCAGCAGCAGCTGGGTAACCCCGCGTCATACAGCTTGTCCAAAGTGGCCTTGGCCTCACAGTCATGAGAGACTTGGCTCAGGAAACCACTGCAGAAGGTTCCATGTCTGTGAACTTGGACACAGCATGGACACTGAACAGATGTTTCTCTCCCCTAAAGACATTTTCCATCCCCCATCTGCCCAGCTACCATTGTCCGTGGGAACAGAACTCTGCATCCTCTAAGATGGAGTCCTCTTGTTCCTTACATGCCAGGATGGCGCTCAGAGTACAGGGAGCCTGGGCAGGTGGAGCAGAGGATGGGGACCAGTAACTGGGTGGCCCCTGGGGCTCCTCCTCCAGTGAGCTCACATCAGAGCCCCTCGCAGGACGAGGGCTGTCCTCACAGGCTCAGCACCGTTGAGGCAGTTTGGATTTCTGGGGTAAAATAACCAAGAAGGTGGTCGTGAAATGCACTATGCAGTAAGTCAGTGCGTTCCGCCTTAAGCTGAGGCAGAGACGCAGTGGAACCTGAGGACACAAGCAGGTGAAAGGCGAGTTAGATGGCAAGGCATGGGCTTGTCCTGGAACTACAATTCAGTGGCTTAAAATGTGTACGGCCTAGCTGAGCATGGAGCATTTCCTGGCTCGAGGAAATCTCTGGAGAATCATCTGGAAGGTTTATGCTGTGCGTTCCTTTCGTAGTAAGGAGGAAGATTGTTCATGGCCTTTAAGGCTGAGATCACTCACACACAGCCCCCCAGAGAAACCGAGACCTACCTGACTTCTTAGGGGACCTTGGGCCAGGTAAGCCATGCCCTGGTGAGACTCAGTGAGCCGGAGTGTGCACGGAAGTGGGGACCCTGCAGTCAGTTTGCAAGTCTGGAGGACCTGAGACATCCCAGAAAGGCAACCTGGCCTGTCTCCCACCCACCTGCCAACGTTGCTGCAATACACGTTTTTTTTTTTTTTTTTTTGAGACGGAGTCTCGTTTTTGTTGCCCAGGCTGGAGTGCAGTGGTGCGATCTCTGCTCAGTGCAACCTCCGTCGCCTCCCGGGTCCATGCCATTCTCCTGCCTCAGCCTCCCGAGAAGCTGGGACTACAGGCGTCCACCACCTCACCTGGCTAATTTTTTTGTGTTTTTAGTAGAGACGGGGTGTCACCATGTTCGCCAGGATGGTCTTGATCTCCTGACGTCGTGATCCACCTCGGCCTCCCAAACTGCTGGGATTACAGGCATCAGCTACCACGCCTGGCCAATACACATGCTTTATTGGAAATTCCAGGGCTGGAGTGCACACCAGCCCACGTGGCTGGCGAGTCTGAGTAGAGTGCCCTCACAGACTGAGGCAGGGACTGTCTAAAAGCTCAAGGTGCCATCTGGCTCAAGCTGCCGTCTGTCATGGCCCCTCTGCTTGGGTTTATGCCACATCGGTCATTTTGAAGTAGGTGTTTGCCGCCAGCTCAGACACGGTCTCAGGAGGGCCTCCCTAAGCCAGGGAACTTGCCCTGGAGGTTATCTCCCTGTTCTCTGCTGGATACAGAAAGAACCTCCCATCTCCGACATCCTCCTGGGCCCAGGCTTATGACCCGCACCTTTTCTGACACCTGCCCCCGAAACACAGCATGTGAATCAGGTCTTGCCCTCTTCTTCAGATACCCCACCAGGAAGCACCTTGGACATTCTGCACATGATGTCAAAAAACAATGCAAAGTCAGTCCTCCAGAGCTGACAGATACTAACCCATGAGAAACAAGTATGCTCTCAGCTGATATTGAATGGGTGGCAGAAACTCCGCCTCCCCCTTTTTATAAAGCTTCATTATTCACAGAAAACCTGCTCTCCTCTCCCAAATGTGGAGAGCATGTTCCTGGGAGCCACGTGGGCACCATGGCCCACGTGCCTGTTCCTGGTGCCTCTCCCATGATCATGCACTGACCCTACAGTCATCTCCCAGATCCAGACCATCTCCCCTCATTTTTGCTCAGAAATGCTAGTGACTGGTGCATGGTAGCAGCTCCTCGAAGCCCTTCCCTTTGGAATCCCGTAAAATGTTCTGCAATGATTGGGTTCATCCTGCTGCTCAAAAGACCCCTGTCCTGCTCTCTAATGTGGTGGGATAAACTTCAGGCAACAGAGACAACGGGCAGGGTTCCCTGTTCCTGGAGAAACGGGGTGTGGCAACACCCAGGGCTCGCAGGATTGTGGCTGGAACCTGGTGCCCAAATTCCATGCCCTTTAAATGTGTCGTCACCTGCCTCTCAGCGTGGATTCAATTCCAAGGGCTGACTAAGCCCATGACCCATCAGTGGCAAAGACACCCCTGCGGAAAGGAACCCTCGCAACTCACGTCTGTCTCCTTCATCCAGGAAGATTACTCGGGGGTTTCCAAAGTCAGCATCTGAGAAAGGAAGTCCCCTCCTGCATTCCGAGAGGAACCAGGGGGCCTGCCTGTCTCTCAGGGGATTTCTGGGACCACCTCTGCTGGGAGGAAGAATCTTCGCTGAATCCTTCTCCCCATGGCCTGCTCTGACTCAAACAGAGCATCACTGGGTTCCCTCCTTGAAAGAGAACAAACGCTTGCAGGAAGGGAGGTTAAAGGCTGCTAGAAAGCTAGCCCAGCCCTGCACTGCTGACCTGAGACAGAACCTTCTCCGCCACTCTTCCTGGAATCACTCTGAAATTCCAGCTTCTTTGATTCGCACTTAGCAGTATACTCCACTCACGTTGCTGGCAAGCCATTGTAGAGTGTGGAGCTGGGGTTCAAAGCCCCCAGCATTTCTCTACTGGCACGCCCTGGTGGAGGAAGACACTTTGACGGAAGTTCTTACAGGCCGTGGTGGCGGCAGCCATCCTCACATCCAGTCACCAGTTGCATCTAGGGACCTGCTGGCTGCAAAAGGGATCATCCAGTGGAGTAAGGGAGGGTGCCATCTTGCAAGATCGAGGAAGAGGAGGGATGTGGACTGGGTCTATCACAGCCCTTGGCCCTGCTTTATACCTTGGAGCTTATTAAGGTGAATTCTTTGATAAGCATTTAATTATTTAGAACCATGGTAGGTAACGGTGCTTTAAAACCAGAGTCGCCCAAAAGTCATTTACACCAGGCAGATTGATAGCATGGCTGTAGCTGATGCAACAAACAGGCACTGGGGCCAGTGATCACAACGCAGGGTTGGAAACGGGAGGGAAGCCCACCAGCCTGCCTCATTGATGCGCCGCAGCTCTGCCTTGCGGAGGCGCCTTATTTCCTAACACCCTGAGCCAGGGCTTTGTGGCCCAGGTGAGACGTGGCTGCCTCTCTTGGTTCGGCATGGGACAGTGTGCCCACCCTGAGGATCAAGTCATGGGGTTCTGGGCCTCGGCCTTCCCACCCCACTTGCTCAAGCCCCCATGGGGCTGCAACTCCATCTGGCCCCTCACAGGGAGGCCCAGCTGTGTTCTCTCTTCCCCTCCTCTCCCCAAGCCACCCCCAGAATCCATACTTCGTTCCTCCGCCAAGCTCCTATGTGAGCTGCAGCGCCCATGCTGGGGAGGCCCTGCACTCCAGAAGCATCTTCTGACCTTGGCACAGAACTGATGGCAAAGGGCGGGCTGGGTTTTCAGCTCCTGGGACCTGAGCAAGACCCCACACCTCATCCCTTCCCCGCTATACATCACACTGGCTAGGCCGCCAGTCGGCCTCCAATGGTAACCCCATTTGGGGGTGCCCATGATCGAGTCCCAGGGAGCCATCTTAGGAGTAAGAGGACCGCGTATGTACAGTCTATGATAGTCTGTATGTACATAAGGTCTAGAAGTCTTCCGGAAATGCCGCAAAAGGCAGCCTCGTGCCTGGGTTTCAACCCCAAAGGCAGCGATTGTCTTGACTCTGTCTTGCTGTTTCGCTCAGAATCACGGCAGACATGGAGTGTTTCTGGAAGGCAGGCATCTGCTATGAGCAAGGTCAAAGGTAACATTTTTCAAAATATTGTGCATTCATTAAAGTTACTGTTAAATATTTGCTGTTTTCAGATTGCCTTCTGTGCTAATTTTGCACAGTTGTAGCACTGTATATTTTCTCTCACATTTCTGTGCCAAAAGAGTTCATCTTCATGTTTTTGTAATACACAATGTTGATTATGTTTCTAAAATCAAGCTTCAGCTCCTGGGTCAATAGGAATGAGGGTGTAGCATCCAGGGTTTCCTGGCTCGAGGCACACCAGATCCCGCGGTTCATCCCACAGCTGTTGAAATGCACCCTGGATCAGTCGCGTCTCTGGTATTCCTCACTCTAGCCATGAACCATTGCCATCTTATGGGCCTGATTTGGGTAACTGAATTCTGTCATGGAGCACACACTTGTTTCTAAATCCCAGCAACCAAGTTGCACATCCTTCCTTATAGCTAGTTTCTATAGAGAAGTGAAAAAGAAATCTGGCTTCCTCAGAAGATGGTTGAGCGAGCAGCCCTGCTGGCAGAAGATTCTAGATTCACTGGTGGTTTAAGGCCCAGGGATTTAGTTCTTACTGGTGCATAAATGTTTTCCCATCCTAACCGGAAAACCACTCACCCAGGCCCCCCGCTTCCCCTCGAATCTGCTCAGCTCTGCCGCCGGTCTCCATGAACGGTAAGGGGAACCACCACTCGTTCATGGTCAGTGTAGGAAAGAGGATATCCTTGCAAAAATCGGAACCAAGGACAGCAGCACACACAATGGTGGATCGTACATTTGCACCCAGAGCAACTAATCGCTCAGTAAGTGACCCCAGAGACCATGAATTTCCCGGAGTGAAGGGAACGGGGATACAGCTAATTAGAGTTTTTATTATCCAGGAATCATCGTAAGAAGAATGTCAGCCTGTCTTGATCCCTGGCTTAGCCGTCAGGTAGAACACTTACTCATCTGACACCGACTTCTTAGAGAAGCGAGTCTTTTGAGTGGAGGAGCGATGGTAACCCCACTGGGGGGTGGCCCATAATCGGGTCCCAGTAAGCCGTCTTAGGGGTAAGAGGACTGTATCTAGAGTCTATGATAGTCTGTGTCTACGTAAGGTCTCAAAGTCTGCAGAAACGCCCTGAAACCTGTAGTATTATCTTAAGTACCCTCTTATGTTAAGGTTTACATAATAGGATTTTTAAACAAATGTGTTTAATTTTTTAAGATCTCTTGTATTAAAATTTTCTTTTGGAATAAGCTGTGGAAATTTTGTTACAGCCTGGTTGAGATAAACCTCTTTACAATGACAAAATAAAAATGGTGACATTTTATAAATTAGGTACTTCAGTGAACAGTCTGTCTCAATTCTTTTTCAACAACCGGAGATTGAGGTGAAGTTTTAATTATATTAGGCAGATCTGGATAAACTGGCAATGTAGCATTAAAATTTCATACAGAAAAAAAACCACTCATTACAGGTACTTATGTATTCGCTCCTATAAGAAACAGAGCATTATTAGGTACCTAGTATATACCAGGTGCTGGGCATACAGCAGTAAGCAAGACAGGTAAGGTGCACTGTGGGAGTCACACTGGACATGAAGGCAGGCAGATCACATTGTGTTAAAGAAGTCAACCATCTGGTTAATTTCAGACCACAGTAAATATTGCAGAAGACTGACAGGAATCAGAGATCCTTGGTCCCAACCAAGAATCTACGTTAAAAAACCTAGGCACTGCTGACATTGGGGACTGGATGATTCTCTGTTGTGGGGGGCTGTCCCATGCATCGTAGGATGCTTCCACCTGCTAGATGCCAGGGACACCCCTTGAGTTGTAACAGACAGATGTCCAGACACGGCCAGAGGTCCGCTGGGGCGAAGGGGAGCCAGTGGAGAGCCATGGGGCCAAGGCCAAGAGGTCCTCTTGGCTCAAGTGTTTTTTTTTGTTTTTTGTTTTTTGAGACAGTTTTACTCTTGTTGCCCAGGCTGGAGTGCAATGGCGCGGTCTCGGCTCACCATAACCTCCACCTCGCGGGTTTCAAGCAGTTCTCCAGCTCCAGCCTCCCGAGTAGCTGGGATTACAGGCATGCACCACCAAACCTGGCTAATTTTCTTGTATTTTTAGTCAAGATGGGGTTTCTCCATGACAGTCAGGCTTGTCTCGAACTCCTGACCTCAGCCTCCCAAAATACTGGGATTACAAGTGTCAGCCACCGCACCTGCCTGGCTAAAGTGACGTTTAAGCTGAGATCTAGAGAATGAGAAGAAACTCTGCTCTGCCCCCGCACCTCCCAAATAATTCACACTGGCTCAAACACTCAGACCCTACAACAAGGTAGTCAACATTTTTAACCCAGTTATGGTAACTGAGAAAAGAAAGGCTCCTGGGATGACAATCCAGGCGTAGGGTCAGCTCCCACCAGGGCCGCATGAAGGGCACTGTTACAGGTGGCTTCTCAAAGCCCAGGTGGGCCAAGGCTGTTGTGGGCTGACACAGATGGAGGCGGCATGTAACCATTTTTGTCTGGGGGGTGGGGGGGTAACATGAGTACCATGCCAGGCACCCCACAGGTGCATTCCTCTGGGCATTAGATCAGGAAGCCGCACTTAGGGGAATGCAGACAGAGCTCAGGGCATAGTCTTCAGGTTGCTGCTCCTGTGCTGCACCATCCTAAGTGACCCCCCAATGCCACTGCCACCAGCGCTGTCCAACAGAAATGCCATGTCAGCCATGTGTGCCATTTAAAATTTGCAGCTGGGTACAGTGGCTCAAGCCCGTAATCCCAGCACTTTGGGAGGCTGAAACAGAAAGACAGCTTGAGGCCAGGTATTCAAGACAAGCCTGGGCAGCATAGCAAAACCCTGTCTCTACAAAGTTTTTTTTTTTTTTTTTTTTTAAATTAGCTATACATGGTAGTGTGTGCCTGTCTTCCCAGCTCCTCAGCAGGCCAGGGCAGGTAGATCACCTGAGCCCAGGAGTTCAAATCTGCAGTGAGCAGTGATCATAGCACTGCATTCTGGCCTGGATGACACAGTTCATGTTTCACAAAAACAAATTCTAGTAACCCCATTAAAAACACTTTTAAAATGCAGGTGAAAATTATAATAGTATAATTTCATTTAACCCACTACATCCAAGACATTGTCATTTCAGCATACCATCTTTTGAAACGTGTTGACGTGTTTTGCATTTGGGGTACCAAGTCTACCAAACCAGTGTGTTATTTTATGCACTGCACAGCTCAGCTTGGACGAGCTGCATCTCAAGTGCTCTGTATCCTGTATGACTGGTGTCTCCTGTATTGGGCAGCAGAGCTCTGTGGACCATCTCCCAAAGCTATGTCAGCCTCATGTCCCACTGTCTAACCAACACTCCATCGGCAACACTTCACGAGCATCTCAAACCAAACTAAAAGGCATCTCTTTGTTTTCTGCCCTAAAACTGCTCCTACCCGTGACTTTCCCTAGCTGAGGAAGTAAAGGCTCCATCTTAGCAGCTGTGGAGGCCACCAGTCCTTGCCTCTTCCCGTCCCGTAACTCCCATCTAATTGACCAGGTTCCTACTTATTCACTCCCATAAGAAACAGGCACCTACTGTATATACCAGTTGCCAGGCATACAGCAGTGAACAAGACAGGTAAGGTGCACTACTGCCCTCGGCTCCACCCCTGAAATAGATGTGGATCTGACGGCTTCCAGCACCCTCCACCCCTCACCACCACCATGCTGAGAGCTGCCATTGCCTGTCACAATGTGAGTGCCGCACTGTCCTCCCCAGTCACCCCCCCAGTGCCATCACACTGCCATTCAGGCTCCTCTCCACACAGCACCCACCGTGACCTTTAACATTGGTTTGGGTCACTCACTTGATTACAACCCTCTGGAGGATGCCTGCTCTGCCCTGCCGTGCTCTGCTTCAGGTGACCTGACCCATGGCAGACAATGCTTTAAGAAGTATTGGCCAGGGTTGGGCACAGTGGCTCACGCCTGTAATCCCAACACTTTGGGAGGCGAAGGCGGGCAGATCACGAAGTCAGGAGGATCGACACCATCCTGGCTAACATGATGAAACCCCGTCTCTACTAAAAATAGAAAAAAATCGACCGGGCATGGTGGGGGGCACCTGTAGTCCCAGCTACTCGGGAGGCTGAGGCAGGAGAATGGCGTAAACCTGGGAGGCAGAGCTTGCAGTGAGCAGAGATTGCGCCACTGCACTCCAGCCTGGGCAACAGAGCAAGAATGTCTCAACACAAAACAAAACAAGTAGTATTGGCTGGGTGCCGTGGCTCACACTTGCAATCCCAGCACTTTTGGAGGTCACGGCGGGTTGGATCACTTGAGCTCAGGAGTTAGAGACCAGCCTAGACAACATATTAAGACCCCATCTCTAACAAAACAAAAAACAAAAAACTAAAAGCAAAAACAAAACAAAAAAATGTACGTACACAAACACACGCACACACACTAGCCAGGTGTGTTGGCAAATGCCTGTGTCCCAGCAACTCAGGAGGCTGAGGGGGAGGATCGCTCGAGCCCACAAGGCAGAAGCTGCTGTAAACTGATCATGCCACTGCACTCCGGCCTCAGCAACAAAGCAAGCCCCAGTCTCAAAACAAAACCCAACCCTAAAATCTGCTATGAAGGGGCAGGGATGTAGGGGGCTGTCATAGAAACTCGTTCCAAGAGTGGCCTCAAGGCCTGCCCCGATAATAAATGCCCCACGTTTTTAGCTGAATATTCTGAGGATTCTTTATGATGTGCATGTGATGAGTAATGAATGCATCACTGTGCATCAAGCTGGACGTCTGCGAGCCTTGATGACTGACCGATTTGATGATGCCGACAAGGCCTGGATTCTCCACGTGGGCTGTTTTTCTTCGAGTCCCCATACATCTGTGAGATGCCATCTGTGACAAACTGAACAACGGCCCCAAAGACATCCACACCCAAATCCCTGTCAATGTATGACCTTACAAGGGGCAGTGGGTTGAACAGTGTCCCCCATAACTCATGCCTGCCTAGAACCTGAGTGTGGCCTTATTTGGGAAACAGGGTCTTTGCAAATGTCATCAAGATGAGGTCACACTGCATTTGAGTGGGTACTACTAATCCAGTGACTGGCGCCCCTGCCAGAAGGAGAAATCTGGACACAGAGAGAAGACAGCGTGTGAAGACGGGCAGGGACTGTGGTGCGGCAGCTACAACCAAAGGAGCATCCAGGAATGCTGGCAACCACCAGAGGCCAGGAGAGGGGCGTGGGGCGCCCGCCCTCAGAGCCCCCAGAAGGAGCCCGTGCTGCCGACACCTTGAATTCAGACCTCTGACCTCCAGAACTAAAAGAATACATTTCCAGGAAGCAATACACGTGGTGCAAAGACCTTTGCAGATGGGATTCACAGGAGGATCCCGAGATGGGGAGATCATCCGGATCATGCAGAGAGGCCCAGTGGCATCAGAAAGGTCCTTAGAAGAGTCAGGAGAAGAGACGTCATGGTGGAAAGAGAGACGAGGGACAGCATGAGAGATACTTGAAGATGCCACCCTGCTGGCTTGGAATAGTGGAAGGGCCTTCAGCCAGGGAATGCAGGTGGCCTCTGGAAGCCAGAGAAGGCAGGGAACTAGTGCTCCTTCCAGATGTCACCCTTTAAGTGCCAACCCCAGGGCTAACACAGGCATCCAGCAACTCCTCGAAACTGGCCACCAGTGGTCAGCTGAGGGAGGCAGTGGGGCTAGCATTATGGTAGCCAGGGGTTCCACACTCCCCACCAACCCCTCTCCATACCAGCCCTACACTGAGCCCTGGGATCTAAAAAGAATGAGATAGGCCTGGGAAAGGCAATTAGGAAAGGTGCTTCAAATACCTAGAACAAAGTGCACTGTTGGGAGACACGTGTTGTCTGTGATGATGCCAAGAGCACCTAAAAAATTTATAATAGCAAAGACAAGGAATCACGCCAGGTTCCCATCAATGGTGGATCAGATAAAGAAAATGTGGTACCATGGAATACTATGCAGCCATAAAAAAGAACAAAATCACTTCCTGGGCAACATCATGAATGCAACTGGAAGGCATTATCCTAAGAGAATTAATACAGGAACAGAAAACCAAACACCACATGTCGCAAGTGCAAGCTAAACATCAAGTACATATGGACACAAAGAAAACAACAGACACTGGGGCCTCCTTGGAGGTTGAAAAACCAACCATCGGGTACTAGCGCTTATTACCTGGGTGACAAAATAATCCATACACCAAATGCCATGATGCCCAATTTTACCCACGTAACAAACCTGCACCTCTGAACCTAAAAGTTGGATTAAAAAAGAATTCAGAGTTTGATGTTATCCCAAAGGATTTAGGTTACATTTACTGCAGCAAAAACAGGACATTGCCTCTCATCCTGAAAATCATCCTGATTAATGGGTCAAAAACATTGGCTCTTTGCACACAAGGGAAGAGTGCTCAGTGCTCCCTTAAAAACGAAGGGAGTGCTGACGCATGGATAAGCCTTGAAGACTGATATGGTTTAGCTGTATGTCCCCACTGAAATCTCAGGTTGAATTGTAATCCCCTGTTGGGGGAGGGATCCGGTGGGAGGTGATTGGATCATGGGGGCAGATTTCCCCCTCGCTTTTCTCATGATAGCAAGAAAGTTCTCACGAGATCTGGTCATTCAAAAGTGTGTAGCTCCTCCCGCTTCACTGTCTTTCCTACTCCACACCATGATGAGATGTGCCTACTTCCCTTTCGACTTCTGCCATGATTATAAGTTTCCTGAGGCCTTCCAGCCACGCTTCCTGTACAGCCTCCAGACCTGTGGTCAATTAACTCTTTTTATAAATTACCCAGCCTCAGGTAGTTTTTTTTTTTTTTTTTTTTTTTTTTAAAGACACTGTCACTGTCACCCAGGCTGGAGTGCAGTGGCACAATCTCAGCTCACTGCAACCTCCACCTCCTGGGTTCAAGCGATTCTCCTGCCTCAGCCTCCTGAATAGCTAGGATTACAGGCACACACTACCATGCATGCTAACTTTTTATATTTAGTAGACACACGGTTTCACCATGTTGGTCAGACTGCTGTCAAACTCCTGACCTCAGGTGATCCACCCACCTTGGCCTCCCAAAGTGCTGAGATTACAGGCGTGAGCCACTGTGCCCGGCCTCAGGCAATTCTTTATAGCAACGTGAGAACGGACTAATGCGAGGATATTATGCTGACTGAAATAAACCAATCACAAAGAATGGGTGTTTCTGTATGAATGCACTTATGGCATTTCCTAGAAGAGTCAAATTCATAGGGATAGAAGGTAGAGTGCCAGTGACTAGGGGTTGGAGAAAGGGGAGATGAGAAGTTCATGTTTAATGGGTGCAGAGTTTGTCTGGGAAGATGAAAGAAATCTGGAGATGGATGACACTGTCAGCTGCATAACGATGTGAATGTGCCAAATACCATGGAACAGCACACTGACAAATAGTTAAGATGAGACAGTTTATGTTCCATGTATTTTACCACAGTAAAATCCTTAGTCATCAGCCACATTTCACAGATGAGATTATTGAAGCCCAGAGAGGCAAGAAGCTTACCCGAGCGTCTGCAGCTTCAACGCAGCATTACTGCCGATTCAAACCCAAGCTTTTCCATTCCAAAATCTTAGCCCTGTCCACTGAGTGAAAGGGCAGCTAGGAGGATGATGAAATAAGAGTAGAGAGTCTGCCAATGTGGGATTGTTTTCCTATCCTGTGCCATCAACTCAGTCTGACACCAGTTGAGATGGCCAACCAAGTTTGCTGAAGATTGTAAATCAGACAAGGGTAACATTTGTCGCAGGGCTGTTCAGTGGCTTACGTGAAGAGGTCAACTTTTTGATTACACAGAGAATAGATGGGAGTTACCACCGAAGGCAGGGCTGGGCCACGTGACTTCTGAGCTACGCTGGCAGTCCATGGGGGAGGTGGGAGAGCTCCTCTGTGAAGCAAGCCCCCTGCAAAGGGGGTTTCCCTCTGACGACACAGTCAGCGCTTCACAATTTCCCAAGGTCAACCCCTCAAACACGATATTCAGACCAGAAAAATCACATGAAAGAATGGAACCCCTTGCAAGCCCACGCGTGAAAAGGCACTGACTGGCCAGACGTGGTGGCTCACACGCCTGTAATCCCAGCGCTTTGGGAGGCGGGCAGATCACCTGAAGTCAGGAGTCGGAGACCAGCCTGGCCAACATGGTGAAACCCCGTGTCTACTCAAAATACAAAAGTTAGCCAGGCGTGGTGTTGCACATTTGTAATCCTAACTACTTAGGAGGCTGAGGCAGGAGAATTACTTAAACCCAGGAGGCAGAAGTTGCAGTGAGCCAAGAGCATGCCATTGTACTGCAGCCTAGGCAACAGAGTGAGACTGTCTCAAAGAAAAAAAAAAAAAAAGGCACCGAGTATGGCAATGAGAGTCAAGGGCATGAGGTGGGGGTCTCCTACCAAGGTCCAGGCCCAGCTCTGCCCTACCTGGCTATGGGAGCTGAGCCTTGTCTATCAACCTCTCTGGGCCTCAGTGTCTTCAATGTGGAAAATGATCTTTCTGCTGGTCATTGTTTTAAATGAGTAAGATGTGTCGAGTGCCGATAGCACCGCTTGTCCCCAAGCAAACGTTTCTAAAAGGTCTCCTCACATCTGCAAACACAACTGTTGTTCACAATACCTCACACACTCTTCCTCTAGCTCCTTCTTCCACTTTCTCTGCTCTGTCGCTGGTCCTGGGGTCCATAGCAAGATGCCTGGGGCATGATCCAGGAGCCAGAAATGTCTCAGACAGTGAAGGCACCAGTGTGCCTCTGGCCACCTTGTGTTATTTAAAATCCTCAGTCCCATGAAGCAGGGATTCTCCACCCCTATTTTCCCCAACAGAGAAACTGAGGCTTGGAGAAAGCAAATTTTATAAGAAGCAAAAAAACCCTAAAAGCAGCTCAAAAACTCAGAAACGACATGGAGAATGGCTGGAGCACATATCCGCTCCTCCGAGGCCTCAGTTTGTCAGATGGGACTGACAGCATTACTCACCTCATGGGGTTGTCAGGAAGAACAAAGGAGGAAATGGAGCATTAAGCATACAGTAAGTGCTCAATAGATGGTCACTCCCATCCCCTTGGTGTGCAGACTAGGTAGTCCCATGAAATCGTTCCACCATGGCAAGCAGAGGCCCACAGACTCACTTCAGGACACCCCGTATTGCTAATGATGGTTATTTTTATTTACTGAGCACTGTGTGCCAGGTCCTGGGCTAAGCTCTTCATGTTTACCCTTCGAAGCACTTACAAGACTTACAGCAATGCTGGAAGGAACCTGAGGCCCAGAGACGTGGTGAAACGTGCCCAAAGCTACACAGCACTGGAAGGCACACTTAAGTGGGAGCACAGCCTGTTGCGGGGGGCGGGCGGGGGGGGGGGGAGGGGGGGGGGCGGGGAGGGAGGGGGGCGGGCGGGGAGGGAGGGGGGCGGGCGGGGAGGGAGGGGGGCGGGGATCTCTGCAGGGTTCAGCGGGTTCCTGTACCCCCAGCCTCACCCCTGCCTCCCCAGGACACCTAACTCACTCCCCGAGGTATCACAGGCACAGAGAAATGAGCAACTCAGCCAAGACATGCCTTTATCCAGGAAGAAAACGGGTTTCTTCCAATTCCATGTTAACTCACAGACGTCCTTACTTCTCCATGAGCCGCCTGCCCGCCAAGTCTACGTGCTCCATTTCCCGCCCTTTCTCCTAAGTGACAGCGTTGTCACTCTGTGTTCTTGCTCTTTATGGAACCAGGAGTTCTGGGAAACAGCAAGGTGAGTCCTGTTTTGCACAGGCTCTGGAATTTGACAGTCCCCCTGCAGTGACCTGCCACACTGTCACCCCAGGACATGACTGTGACCTGCAGCTCAGGGAGGCCACCTTCTGCCTTGGGAACATCTGCATCATTACCGTGGGTAACAGAGGCACTGAATGTGGTGAAACCCAGTCAGCAGAGGCTGACAACCCTGGGTTCCTCCACCACCCTCCTCCAACTCCGGCGGGGGTGGGGGGGTGCTGTCTGGGTGGCAGCAGCTCTCCGTGCCTTCAGCCTGGCCAGTCTGCTTGCTCAGCTCCTGGTCTCCCCGGAGTGACACTAAAAACCCACCCAGCTGAGTTCCTAAGCAGGCTGCACACTTGAGCACACCCCAGCATCACCCAGAGGGCTGGAGAGGAGGGGACCACATTGATTTTATTCACCACTGCCGGAACACAATAGACACTCAGATAGTTTTAAGTGAATGAATACTTCAGTGAATGAACTAATTAACGATCACTTGCGTTGTTGGCTCCTCTCCCTCTCTCCTGGTGAAAAGGCATAATTATTCCACCGCCATCCACGAGATTTCCCTGAAAAACTGGCTGTGAACACACCAACTGGGCCCTAGACTCTGACCTGCGTCTCAGTAATGGCTGCATGTGCCCCATGTCTGGCACCGGAGCAGCTACTCTGTGGATGGGCGTGACATGTTGGTCTTCCAAACCTCTGCCATGTGTAGACAAACCCAGCTCAGGTGGCTACAAACCCTGTACCACGACTGGAACCAGGGGATGGGGGTTTATCTGGACCTCAGAAGCCTCCGTGGGATAGGGTGCAGTGGCTCACATCTGTAATTCCAGCACTTCAGGAGGCCAAAGCTGGAGGATCACTTGACCCCAGGAGTTCAAGACCAGCCTGGACAACATAATAAGACTCTATATCTCTACAAAATAAGTAAATAGCTGGGTGTGGTGGCACATACCTATAGTCTCAGCTACTTGCAAGGCTGAGTTAGGAAGATTACCTGAGCCCTGAGAGGTTGAGGCTGCAGTGAACCATGATCACGCCACTGCACTGCAGCCTGTGTGACAGAGCAAGACTCTCGGAAAAAAAAAAAAAAAAAAAAAAAAAGAAAAGCAAGCTTCCTTGGATCATGAGACCTCAGCTCGCCCTCATCCATGAAGAGGATCCCACTGACTGCCTCCAAGGACAAGGGCTCATAGCAGTAGAAATCTAGGACGCCCTGTATCCTGTGCCAGGGGACTCCCTGTGTCCTCTGGAGAGGGGCTTTCCCTAAATGTCCCTCCTTGTGGTTACTTAACTCTGACAAGGAAGAGCAAAAGCAACATCCCAGTCCACCCAAGGCTCGAGATGTTCTGAGGATAAAATATTATGACAGTTTTTTTTTTTTTTTTTTTTTTTTTTGGCAGACGGAGCCTGCCTCACTCTTGTCACCCAGACTGGAGTGCACTGTAGTGATCTTGGCTCACAGCAACCTCCACCTCCCGGGTTCAAGCAATTCTCCTGCGTCAGTCCATGAGTAGCCATAACAGCTTTTTCATTCTTTGAAAACCGGAAGTGTTTCCCTGTTCTGCATGAAATGAGTTAGGTGAATTTGAGGAGGTTGCTTCAACACACATGAACGCATGGAAAATTTTGATTTCTCTACAATGCAACTGCAATGTCTTAATTTCCTTTTTTGAAACTGAGTCTCTGTCACCCATGCTGGAGTGCAGTGGCACGATCTCAGCTCACTGCAACCTCCGCCTCCCCAGTTCAAGTGATTCTTGTGCTTCAGCCTCCGGATTACAGGCACGTGTCACCATGCCTAGCTAATTTTTGTGTTTTTAGTAAAGACGCGGTTTTGCCGTGTTGGCCAGTCTGGTCCTGAACTCCTGACCTCAGGTGATCCACCCACCTCAGCCTCCCAAAGTGCTGGGATTACAAGCGTGAGCCACCACGCCCGGCCTAATCTGTTTTTCTTTGACTGTTGCTACTGTAGCTTGCATTTGTTTGAAGAATCACCAAAGCTGCTGTACCCTCAGTCTCTCCCTCCATTTGGAAACCTCTCAAGGTTAAGGGGCTCAAGGCTGGGTGTTTGACCCCTTCTCTTCCTGTCTATACCATGTCCCAGTATTATCTGCTGCTTTCAACACTGTCCATACACTCGTAACTCTCCCATGGAGGTATCTCGTAGGCATCTCAGATGTAACACGGTCCAAGCACAAACCCTGAGGCCTCCCCAACCCTGCCCCTTCAGTCTCTCATGATGGTACAACAGGCACCTCTACCCAGCATTTCAAGCTCCCACCCGAGTTATACCCGAGTCGTCTGCCTTCACCCACTTCCCACGATACCAGGCACATCAGCGAGTCCCATCTGCTCCACATTCAATACCTGTCATGTGTTGATCAATGTCCCCATAAGATCCAGGTCCTCCCCAGAACCTCAGAATGTGACCTTATTTGGAAATAGGGTCTTTGCAGATGTAACTAGTTACATTAATCTCAAGTTATACTAAACTAGAGTGGATCCTCCATCTCACGCCCGGAGCCCTTCTAAGAAGGGAGAAAACATAGAAATACATATGACCAAGAAAAGGTTCAGTAAAGAGGAGGCAGAGCCTGGAGTCACACAGCCTTGCACTGAGAAATGCCCAGGAGTGGCAGAAACCACAGGAAGCCAAAGAAGGGCCATTCAGAGAAAGGAGGGGCCCGCCAACACTGCGATTCCAGCCTTCTCGCCTCCAGAATTGCTGGGGAACGAACTTCTACAAAGCCACCAAGTTCATGGTCACGCATCACAACAGCCCTAGAAAGAAACTAACTTGGCCGGGCGCAGTGGCACACACCTATAATCCCAGCACTTTGGGAGGCCGAGACGGGCAGATCATCTGAGGTCAGCAGTTTGAAACCAGCCTGGCCAACATGGAGAAACCCCATCTCTAATAAAAACACAAGAATTAGCTAGGGGGGGTGGTGGACGCCAGTAATCTCAGGCACTCGGGAGGCAGAGGTGACAGAGTTGCTTGAACCTGGGAGGTAGAGGTTGCAGTGAGCCGAGATTGTGCCACTGCACTCCAGCCTGGGAGACACAGTGAGACTCTATTGCAAGGAAGAAAAAAGGAACACTCTCTCCACCCACACCCATCTACATCATTCCATCTCTGCTGCCATGCCCTCTCCTAGGTCACCATAAGCACCTGCTGGGACACGCCAAAAACCTTTCACTGGTCTCTGCCCTATCCACCCCCCCAGCTTTTTCCTCCATAATAAACCAAATACTTTTTATGCACATATATGCCTCCACATACATGACCACATATATGATGTAAATATGACACATAAGCTATATGTATATACACAGGTGTACACATGTGTGTATATGTATGTATGTATTAACACAGGGTATCACTCCTGTTGCCCAGGCTGGAGTACAGTGGTGCTGTCAACTTCCAGGCTCAAGCGATCCTCCTATCTCAGCCTCCTGAGTAGCTAAGATTGCAGGCATGCACCACCACACCAGACTAATTTTTTGTATTTTCAGTGGAGTCGGGGTTTTGCCATGTCGCCCAGGCTGGTCTCGAGCTCCTGGGCTCACACAATCCTCCCACCTCTGCCTCTTGAACTGCTGGGACTACAGGCGTGAGCCAACGTGCCCACCCCATAAGCTGTATTTTAAACCGGTGTATACATGTGTATGTCACATGTACATACATAACACATGCTTGACTTCCTCACAAAATACATCCTCCAACCCAGAATGTTCCCTTCCGCCTCTTTCCAGCTAATTCCCACCCTGAACTCAGCAGGCGGCCGCTTTCTGATTTGTCACCATAGAGGAGCTGGCCTATTCCCGGATGTCACGTAAATCACATCTTGAAGTGTGCAAACAGTCCCGTCTGGCTTCTTTTACTCAGCATCTTTTTGAGATTCATCCACAGTGCTGTATGTGTCAATAATTCGTTCTCTTATCACGGAGTTATTCCATTGCAGCCAGTGATATTTGTAAAATAAAATCAGAGGTTGGGCGCAGTGGCTCACACCTGTCATCTCAGCACTTTGGGAGGCTAAGGCAGGTGGATCACTTGAGGTCATGAGTTCCAAGACCAGCCTGGCCAACATGGTGAAACCCTGTCTCTACCAAAAATAAACTAGCCAGGTATCGTGGCAATGACTGTAGTCCCAGCTTCTTGGGAGGCTGGGACACAATAATTGCTAGAACCTGGGAGATGGTGGGAGGAGGTTGCAGTGAGCCAAGATGGTGCCACTGCACGCCAGCCTGAGCAACAGCAAGACTCCATCTCAAAAAAGAGTAAAATAGAATCAGAGGTCATTCCCTCGTGCTGAAAGTTCATCCACAGCTGCCCGTGGGCTTGAACTGAAACATTAGTCCCTCACTGCAGCCCACTGGTGTTAGTGACGCTGATTCCTGCCCACCGTGCCCATCTCCTAACTCCCCGGGCCCAGCATGTCCCAGGCTCAAGGTGAGGCTGACCCAAACACTTGTGCCTATGGAATCCTCCTCACCGTGTTCAACTCACAGTCGCAGGGAGGTTTTCCCTGGCCATTCTGTCTGAAACAGCACTGAACACACTGCTGTGTTCCAGAGAACAAAGTGGGAGTGGGGACTTTGCCTTACTCTCTGCTGTCCTCTCAACCCCTAGAATAACTTCCTGGCAGAGCAGTTCACCCTCAAATATTTGAGTGAATCATCTGCAGAAGGCTTCAAGCACAGGTTATGCCTTTTGGATGATTCCCGAGTGCCCTTTGTTGATACTCCTGGTCCTCTTCTTCTAGGCACCCTGTGAGGTTAGAAGTAGTCACGCATCTTGGTTTGGCCAATGACATTTGAAAGGAAGTGATCCGTGTCCATTCCAGGGGCGACTTCAGAAGACTGGGGTGGGATCTACCTTCCCTTCTCTCTGCTGTGGGTGATGATCACCAAGCTCACGTGGAGAGACCCTCCACCAGCCTCCTCCCAAGGGAGCCACAATGCCCAAAGCCCCTGGCTGGCCTGTATTGAATAGGTACCTCCAGCAAGGAACCAATTTATTGTGTGAAGACAGTGCCTTTTGGGGGTGTTATGGCAGCATAACCTACTGTATCCTAACTCAGTTTTTATCACACATACCCTCTACATTCCCCTCCTGCCTTTTTTCTCTAGGGGGTGATCGAGTCTCACTCTGTCGCCCAGACTGCAGTGCAGTGATGCAATCGCAGCTCACTACAACCTTCACCTCCTGGGTTCAAGCGATTCTCATGCCTCAGCCTACGGAGTAGTTGGGGCTGTGGGTGCGAGCCACCACACCCAAATCGTTTTGTATGGGTGTGTATTTTAGCAGAAACAAGGTTTCACCATGTTGGCCAGGCTGGTCTCGAACTCCTGAGCTCAGGCAATCCTCCCACCCCAGCCTCCCTAAGTGCTGAGATTACAGGTGTGGGCCACCATGCCCAACCTGCCTCTCTTAAGATACTCTCTGATCCTGTGCTGGCCCGGCCAGTGCACCCAGACTGCTTCTTGTCAAGTTAAGGTCACCAATGACTAACAAAGTGAAGCCCAGTGGTTAAGTTCTGGTCCTTGTGTTACTTGGCCACCATCTGACGTGGCCACTCATGCTCTCCTTCTCATGAACCTTTCTTTGCCTGGGTCCTGGACACCACCCTCTCCCAGCTTCCTTCCACCCTGTAATACTCCTGCCCAGCCTTCTCTTGCTGGTTTAGCCTCATCTCCCCAGCCTCCCAGGGCTCAGTACCAGGCCCCTCTCTCTCTGCTTCTTTAGGCACTTCAGCCTCTTACCGTTGAATTTTTTAGATGGATTCTTGCTCTGTCACCCAGGCTGGAGTACAATCTTGACTCACTGCAACCTCTGCCTCCTGGCTTCAAATGATTGTCCCATCCTCAGCCTCCTGAGAAACTTGGATTATAGGTGCCTACCAACCATGCCTAATTTTTTATTTTTAGTATAGACAGGGTTTACACCATGTTCTCCAGGCTGGTCTCCAACTCTTGAGCTCAGGCAATCCACCAATCCCCCTGCCTCGGCCTCCCAAAGTGCTAGGATTACAGGCATCAGCCACTGCACCCAGCTTCAGCCTCCTGCTTTTAACTAGAGGCCACATCCTATTGACCCCCAAATTCACACCTGTAATTCCTGCTGTTCTCCACAACTACAGACCTATATTTTCATTGCTTGCTTGACACTGCTGCCTGGCATCTCATCAACCTCTCAAATTTCGTATTTCTAAAAGGGAGCTCCTGGTTTTGCTCTCAAACGTGTTCCACCCTCCAAATCTTCCCCTCTCAGAGTCCCTGAGTAACCGCAGTCAGTAAGCCAGAAACTGTAGAGTTGGCTTTCAGTCGTTTCTTTCACGCCTCACACACCCGATTTGTCAGCAATTCCTATCAAAATACATCCAGATCCGGCCAGGCATGGTAGCTCATGCCTGTAATCCCAGAGTTCGAGAGTCTGAGATGGGACGACCACTTGAGGCCTGGAGTTTGATACCACCCTGAGCAATATAGCAAGACCCCATTCTCTGCAAAAAGGTTTTAAAAATTACATTAAGCAGGCATGGTAGCCTGCACTTATGTAGCTACCTGGGAGGCTGAAGCAAGAGGACTGCTTTAGCCCAGATCAATGCTGCAATGAGCTATGATTGTGCCACTGCACTCCAGCCTGTGTGACAGAGTGGGACCTTGTCTTAAACATAAGGTGGGGTGCGATGGCTCATGCCTATAATCCTAGCACTTTGGGAGGCTGAGGAAAGAGGATCATCTGAAGTCAGGAGTTTAATATCAGCCTGGCCAACATACAGTGAAACCCCATCTCTACAAAAAAAAAAAAAAAAAAAAATACAAAAATTAGCTGGGCATGTTGGCACATGCCAGTATTTATAGGTACTTGGGAAGCTGAGGCAGGAGAATTGCTTGAACCTGGGAGGCGAAGGTTGTAGTGAGCCAAGATTGCACCATTGCACTTCAGCCTGGGTGACACAGCAAGACCCCATCTCTCAAAAAAAAAAAATAGACAATCTTGAGACCCCAAACTCATTCAGCCAAAGGGAAAACTCAAGCTGGGAACTGTGTCACGCAAACCTGCCTCCCCATTTTCATTCCTAAGATGGTAACAAGATTAAGAGCTACAAGCCTCTTCCATATTTTACCCATGAAGAAATTGTGAGCTCCAAGATCCTTAACCCTAAGGTCTTTCTGTTAAAATGTCACCATGGCAATGTAAATTGATAGTTTATCTTTAGAACTGCAGTCACCCAGGGCCCACCAGGCACAAAGGTGGATCTGATTGTTCCCTGCCCCATTCTGTCTGTTATCTTATGTAAAAATGTAGACTCCCTGTATTTTTCCTCTGCCCCATTTATCTGTCTTAAGTAAAAAATGCAGATTCACTGAGCCAAAGGGCACGAATGACTTTTTCCCTTCCCCACTCTTACATGAGAATTGTGTATTTCTCAGTATCTTCTCTAAATTTGGAGCCTTCCAAATCTTCAGAGAAAGGCATAGACTTATCTCCTGGGCGCACATCCTTATCCTAGCATGATTGAATCCTGTATCATTTTTCTGGATTGACAGCTTTACTGATGCTCTAGAGTGAGCTGGACCCAGTGGGATTCCTGTGATTATGCTATCTTATGTGAAGGCAAAAGGGATTTTGCAGATGTAATTAAGGTTACTAATCAATTGACTTTGAGCTAATCCAAAAGATGATGTGGGGTGGGGGCAGCCTAATTGCCTAGGCCCTTTAAATCTGGATCAAGAGCGGAGAGATAGAAGTGGCCAGAATGTCAAAGTGTGGGAAAGATCTGAAGTCCCATTGCTGGGTTAGCAGATGGAGGGGGCTGTGTGGAAAGGAACATGAGTAGCCTTAAGGCACTAATGGCAGCCCCAACTGATGGACAACAAGGCAACAGGGACCATGATTGTATGGCTATAAGGCACAGAACCCTATCAGTGACAAGAATGAGTTTGGCTGTAATCCCAGCACTTGGGGAGGCCAAGGAAAGTAGATCACTTGAGGCCAGAAGTTTGAGACCAGCCTGGCCAAGATGGTGAAACCCCATCTCTATTAAAAATACAAAAATTTGCCAGGTATAGTGGTGCACATCTCTAATCTCAGCTACTCAGGAGGCTGAGGCAGGAGAATCGCTTGAATCTGGGAAGTGGAGGTTGCAGTGAGTCAACCTTGTGACACTGTACTCCAGTCTGGGCAACAAAGGGAGATTCCTTCCAAAAAAGAAAAAAAAAAAAAAAACAATGAGCTTCGAAGTTTGTTCCCCACATCCTCCAGGTGAGAATTCAGTCCGGCTTTATTATACCTTGAACAGAGAACCTAGCCATGCTCTGGTAGACTCAGTCTACAGAAGTGAGCTATACATGTAGGCTGTTTCAATCTGCTACGTTTGTGGTAATTCTTAATGCAGCAACAGAAAGCTAATACAATGACCTTCAAGCCCCAAGGGCAGGGAAATATATTTGCAATATCGTACCCCACGAACAACTTAGATCCAGGAATAAACAACTCCTGCAAAGGAATGAGGACGACAACCTGATAGAAAAGTGAGCAAAAGACCTAAAGAGACACTTCATTAAAAAATAGCTAACAGGCCGGGTGTAACAACTCGCGCCTTTAATCCCAGCACTTTCAGAGGCCGAGGGAGGTAGATCATTTGAAGTCAGGAGTTCAAAACCAGCCTGGCCAACACAGTGAAACCCCTTCTCTACTAAAGTCAAGCACAAAAATCAGCCGTGTGTGGTGGTGGGCACCTGCAGTCCCAGCTACATGGGAGGCTAAGGCAGGACAATCACTTGAGTTTGGGAGGCGGAGGCTGCAGTGAGCTCAGATTGTGCCACTGCACTCCAGCCTCGGCAACAGAGTGAGACTCCATCTCAAAAAAAAAAAAGGAAAAAAAAAGTGGCTAACAAAAATGTGAAAAAGCATTGAGTCATTAGTCATCAAGAAAATGCAAATTATAACAGCACTTCATACTCATTGAAATCCTAAAATGAAAAAGGCAGGAAATAGTAAGTTTTGGCCTAATGTAATGAAACTAATTCTCATACACCCCTGGTGGGAGATCAGATAGATAAAAATACTTAGGAAGACTGATCTATCTCCTAAGATTGAATAGATAGATGCCTGTCTTACCATCCAGCAATCTCACTGTTTAACCTTCCAAAAGTAGTTCACACATCCAAGATATCCACAGGAATATTTAAATGTGCAAAATGCCTATCAATCAGACTAAGAAAACATGGTACATACACACCATCAATACTAAGCGGTCATAAAAAGGAACGAGATCATGTCCTTTGCAGGGACATGGATGGAGCTGGGGCCATTTATCCTCAGCAAACTAACATGGAAACAGAGAACCAAATACCGCATTATCTTCCCTTATAAGTGAAAACTAAACAACGAGAACACACAGACACACTGGAGGAACAACTCCTACTTTGGGGCCTGTGGTGGGGGTGGGGGAGGGAGAGCATCAGAAAGAATAGCTAATGCAGGCCAGGCGCAGTGGCTCACACCTGGAATCCCAGCACCCTGGGAGGCCAAGGCAGGCAGATCACCCGAGATTGGGAGTTTGAGACCAGCCTGGGCAACATGGTGAAACTCTGTCTGTATTAAAAATACATAAATAAGCTGGGTGTGGTTACAGGTGCCTGTAATCCCAACTACTCATGAGGCTGAGGCAGGACAATTGCTTGAACCCAGAAGGCAGAGGTTGCAGTGAGCCGAGATCATGCCACTGCACTCCAGCCTCGGTGACAGTGAAACTATCTCAGAAAAAAAAAAAAAAAAAAAAAAAAAAAAAGCAGCAACTAATGGATGCTGGGCTTAATACCTAGATGATGGGATGATCTGTGCAGCAAACCACCATGGCACGTTTACCCATGTAAGAAACCTGCGCATCCTGCATGTGTACCCCAAAACTGAAAAGTTGAAAAAATACAGTTTACCACAGGTTAAAGAATATTTAAATGTGCATAATTCACGATGCCTTACAACACCCCGGCTCTCCACGGCTGCTGTGACTCCATCACCCCCTTCTCTTTGCTTCCCCTCCTCCCTCACGGACTTCATACTTGCTGCTCCACTGCTTAAAAACCTCTGCCCGTAGAGCTGTGGTTCTCAGCTCGGAGGGCGATGTAGTTCCCCAGTGGACATGTGGTCATGCCTGGAGGTGGACTTATCCAACCAGGCGGTGTGGGTGCTGACATTCACTGGGCAGAGGCCAACAATGCTCCTTTAAAAGTCCTGCGGCACCCATGGCAGAGAATTATCCAGCTTGAAACACCCATGGTGATGAGGATCAAAGAGCTACCCTGCATGTCACCACGGCTCCCTCACTGACCTGTTTGAAGTCTTTCCTGGAATGTCACTCGCCCAGTGAGGCCTTGCTAACTCACCCCATTTAAGGCTGTTTGGTTTTTGAGACGGAGCCTCACCCTGTCACCCAGGCTGGAGGGCAGTGGTGTAATCCCGGCTCACTGCAACCTGTCTTCTGGGTTCAAGCAATTCTCCTGCCTCAGCCTCCTGAGTAGCTGGGATGACAGGTGCCCGCCACCATGACTGGCTCATTTTTGTGATTTTAGTAGAGACAGGGTTCCACCATGTTGCCAGAGCTCGTCTCAAACTCCCAACCTCAGACAACCTGCTCACCTTGGCCTCCCAAGCTGCTGGGGTTACAGCATGAGCCACCATGCCCAGCTCATTTAAAGTTCTTAAGTGACCTTTGGATGTGGTACATTTCCCCCCCCACCCTGCCCACCCCAGCATCCTTGCCTTTGTTTCTCCATGATGGTCAGACCCACCATACACTTCCCTTATTAATTTGTTCCCATCTCTCATACTCACTAGAATGTGCCCTCTTGCAAAGCAGACTGTTTGTGTAACAGCAGGTGCCCAAACAATTATTGGGTGGATGCATGGATGAATATCAGACTCAGAGAGCAAATAATAACCAAGGTCTTTGGACGCTCTCAGCAACTTCGCTCTTCTCTATCAACTGTGAACATTAGCTTGAAAGGTAAGACTGCTGTTGAAAAGGCACCAATAGACAACCGTTTGAAAGACCGGCTTCTCAATGGCCTGTCTTTTATGTGTAAATGGTTTGCCTTCAAGGTCTAGCGTGTTGCTATTCAACAAAAAGTCAGAACTTTAGGGCAGCTTACCATTGTAATCAATAAAACAAGCATGGGATAAAAACATGGAGGCAGAGACCCCACACATTCAGGAAGCAGAACAGGACAATATTCAGATGGAAAAACCTGCAACAGTTCCAAAGCTGCTTTGTGCCAGATGACGGGATTTGACCAAATGTGTTAATTTCTAATGTGAATCCTTGACTCCTTGAACTAAAAAACAATCAGTACTACGTTAACTTCAGCATGGATGACAGGTACGCCCCCTTTTTTTTGAGACAGGGTCCTAACTCTGTCACCCAGGCTGGAGTGCAGTGACAGTCACGATTCACTGCAGCCTTAATCTCCTGGGCTTAAGCCATCCTCCCACCTCAGCCTCCCAAGTAGCTGGGACTAATTACAAGCACATGCCACCACACCTGGCTAATTTTTTTTTTCCCCACGGTCTAGATAAGGTCTTACTATAGATCCTCCAGGCTGGTCTCAAACTCCTGGGCTCAAGCTATCCTGCCACCTTGGCCTCCCAAAGGGCTGAGATTATAGGCTGAGCCACCGCCCCCAGATGTGATTCCAATGCATGAGTTTTAGGGAAGGGGGCTGGTCCAGATGCATAGGAGATGGCAGCTCCAGAAGGGGACTCCGTTTGAAGGGGACTGCTGTGATGTAACCTCTTTGGTGCAGTGCTTTGAAATGTTCTTGTCACATGCCCTTGTCAGCAAAAATTTTGAGCATGAACTCCTAACAGATTTCTTCAGTTCAGTAATGAAATGTATTCTAATATACTATTTATATTATAACACATACCCTGAAGGAAAATTTTGATATGAGATTTTCAAAAGTAGACTTTTAGATTTATACATCTACCCAACGACATGTCTTATGCGTCCTCTGGGGCACAAGGACCCTCTATCGCAGCAATCTCGGCATTAGATGGACTTTGTAAGATTCTTCTCAACCAGTTCTGTAAGTACAATGGTAAAATGAACTCAAGTCCAGCAGCCAAACGTCTGGTTCCAGGACGGTCATTATCTTCATAGCAGTCGCTAGTCACATTCCTCTAGGGAGGGGCCATGGGACTCAGACTGCGAGAATGGGACAAAAGGCACCTGGGGCCATTTCCATCCTTTCAGCTTCGTGTCCTATTTCTTCTACCTCTTTCTAGAGCTTTCCATTGAAGACTGCTGAATTGGGCTGGGCTGTGCAGCTGGGCTGAGGAAGTACGTAATATTCCGCATGCATATCGTGAGAACCTTCCCAGTAGCCAGAGCATTTCTGGAAGCCACTGTAGTAGACATCCCTGGAGTCCCCAATATCCATTCCTTCTTCCTTCCACAAGGACAGAACATGTAGTTTTCAAACAGGACACGTGACCACCCAGGATATAGACTATGTTCCCAGCCTCTTAGAAGAATGGCCATGAGACTTTTTTTTTTTTTTTTTTTTTTTTTTTTTGGAGACAGTCTTGCTCTGTCACCCAGGCTGGAGAGTACAGTAATATGATCGTAGCTCACTGCAACCTGTACCTTCTGGGTTCAAGTGATTCTCCTGCCTCAGCCTCCCAAGTACCTGGGATTACAGGCATGCCCCAACCACACCCAGCTAATTTTTTGTGTGATTTTAGTAGAGATGGGGGTTTCACCATGCTGGTCTCAAACTCCCGACCTCAAACAATCCACCTGCATTGGCCTCCCGAAGTGCTGGGATTACAGGCATGAGCCACCGGGCCTGGCCCGTGGGACTGATTTCTGGCAACGTCCCAGTCACAGTAGGTCTTCCTTGCCTATCTCCTGTATCCCTCACATCCTCCCAATCAGTCCACAAAGAAACTTTTCCAGGCTGTCGCGGAAGGAATGCAGGAGAACCCTAGAGTCCCAGGACATCAACATGTAAGCTTTCTGTTTCTCTTAGGAAAGATGAATGACAAATGGAGTCCTTCATTTTTCAGCACATTCCATCAGTGTGTGTCCATTACCACATGGGGCCCAAAAATAAGACCCAGGTGCGTTAACTCCTTCTTTGTGTAGACACAACCCAAGCTTGATTTCTAGGTTTCTGGTGGAGATCTGGAACAACTCGCCTCTCACTGCCCCAAATGCATGAGAGCTTCAGTTGAATATCACCAGGGAGAAAGTTGCTTTTAACACCTAAGTTGCCTCTGCACAAATGAGAAAGAAAGGTTTCTTCCTCGAGGCAGACGTAGCCCTATACTTATTTCACAGGTTTGGCGAGTGGGGCACAGGTCAGCCTTCAACTCCTACTGGCTCCATCAAAGGACATCCTGCAATTGTGTGCGACCTGTTCAACAGCACATGGCAGCCTTAAAGAGGTCCAGGATTTCCAACTGAGGTTGGGTTAATAAAAGCAGTTGTAGCTCTTTCTTCCACTCCAAAAGCATCACAAGGTCTCACCCACAGAGCTCAGCTATGGTGAGCAAGCTTCTTATACCTCAATAATGCTGTTTGGACAATGAAGAATCCACTTTGGCTAAGGGTTGGCTGCTGTGTAGATAGCATGAATATTACTTGAACAGTCAGGCTCTGGAAACTGGGGAACTTCATCCCATTGCAATGGAAATAGTCAAGGTAAGGGAAGGCCTGGAGATGCAAGTGGGCCTTTGTTTTCTTGGGTTCTCAGACTCAGGACTACACAGTTCTGAAAGCCTTTGTCCTCCTCCTCACATAGCAGATCCCACCTTGATCCTGCTCATCTTCCCTGCTTTCATTAAGAGTCATTTTTTTGAGCATCTATTACTCACAAGGACAGGTGACTAACACATTTTAGAGCTACCGTGTTAGGTGGGAAGTGACACCCAAAACAAGACCACACAAGTAGGAGCGAGCAAGCCAGACTCACACTCAGAGCAGCCAACTCCCAAGCTAGCGCTCCTTGGTGAAAAGTCCGCAGATACTAACGTCAGTAACACTTAAGAGCGTGTTAATGCTTATCACCGCTTCTAAGCCTCAAGGCGCTATACTGTTCCTCATACAAAAACATACCTCAGATGAATCCGAATTAAGACCACAGTGATTTCTCATTTTAGGCATGCCAGGCTGGCAAAACTGTAAAAGCCTAATACATGTGGTAGGCAGAAAAATGGCCCCCTGCAGGCGACCATCTCCTCCTCCCCAGGTTCCTGTCATGGGACATACTGATGGCAGCGACAGCCCATCTGGAGCAGCCACTGCAGGGATGCCAGCTGCAAAAGGGGAGGCATGGCCAGGTTGTGCAATCCAGAGCCAGCAAGAGCTAGGAACAGGCAGAAGCCCCACCCTCCTGGCATAGCTGCAGCCACCCAGCTGTGGCTCTGGACCCGGGCATCTCTGTGCTCTCAAGGTCCTGAGAAGCCTCCCCTCCCCCACCCCCGCAGGCTCCAAAGTGCCTGCTCCCACTCCCCGGTCTCTCCCCACTTCCGGTGCCCACTCCAATCTCAAAGCAAAGTTGTGGCCAAACCTGGACACTTTTGTAACCCACCTGGGTGTACGTGTGCTTGGAGCGGCATTGAAACACCAACACACACACCACCACCACCCCCGCCACTACCTTGGCCCCCTCCAGACTTCGGGTGGCAGGAAGTGTGGGAAGGAGGTCAAGGGTGGCTGAGGGAAGCTCAACATGGGCCTGCGAGAACCCCTCGGCGTAAACAGCCTGGGGGCCAAGAACAGCATGTTGATAGCAAGAGGCAGACACGTTTCTGGACAGAAAGGGGCAGGTCCCTGGTGAAACCTCACCTTCAAAGCCAGGGATGGCCTAAAGCCCAGGCTGGCTGTCCTAGGTGGAATAAGAACTTAGTGCTTTCACTGGGCCCGCTCATGGACCAGTCAGCACGTACTTCCTTCCTACTGAGCGTCCAACAACCCCAGACTCAGCCAGACTAACAGCAGTCGGGACTACCAGCTGTGGGAGGAAACTACCCACTTCAGGTCTCCTCTCCACTGAGCGCTGGACACTTATCAGGACAACCTGCTTTGGGAAGCAGCTACCGTCCGCGGGCCTCCTGAGAGCTGTTCTGCCGCTCAATGAAGCTCTTCTCCACCTTGCTCACCCTCCAGTTGTCCACGTACCTCATCCTTCCAGGAAGCAGAACAAGAACTAGGGACCCGCCAAATGGTGGGCCTCAAAGAGCTTTGCAACACAAGCAGGGCTGAAACACATCCCCCCGCTGCAACACCAACTTGCCACATTGCAGGCAACAAGGAGGAGAGAAGAGCTGTGGCCCTCCAGGGAGCCCAGATCTAGGGGTTCCCCATGCCGGGGCTGTGATATCCTCTTTGGGGCTCACCAGTTCCTGACATCTCCAAGCTTCCAGGTGCCATCCCAAGCCCCTCATTCAGACACAAGTACCCAAAGCAGAAGCCACATGTAGTACATCTGGTCCAGTCACAGCCTTGCAGAGCTAGCACCTGTGCCAGCGCCCGGAGCTGCCTGCCCTGCTATAGCACCCAGCACAGCTGGCCATACACAGTAAAGGGATCCTGTACTTGCTCACCCACATGCCCACCGCCGCTCTGTGCCTGGCTCACCCTTGGCAGGTATGGGCATCTGGGCCAGTGGCGTGAGCCAAGTGCAGCCTACTGGGCTAGGTGGGCAAAATGAACCCAGCAGATGCAAACAATGCTCAGGCAGAAGGCACCACTGGCCACAGGGGTTTCCAGGTGGCAAAGCAATACCCTAAGGATCTTGTGACGATGGCAAGGGGGCATGAAGGATACAGATGAGATCAACCTTGCTAACCAGCCGACTGTGATGGGAAGGTTATCCTGGATTAGCTGAGTGTGCCCAGTGTCATCACAGGGGTCCATTAGATGTAGAAGGGAAGGGCAGAGGTGGTCACTGCCAAGAGATGCTCTGAAGAGGGAAGGGGCCACAGGCCAAAGGAACGCAGGTGGCCTCCAGAAGCTGGAAAAAGGTAACAGTCTCCCCTAGAGCTTCCTAAAGGGATGCAGCCAACACCTTGATTTTATCCAGAGACGCGTATCAGACTTCTGAGGGCGATTGATGTGATCCTGTCTAAAGTGAAAATGTATACACCCTGTTGCCCTATTCTCCGAAGACTCCATCCCTAGGTAAAACACTGTTAGACGCCTATTGCTGCTGTAACAGGTGACCAGAGTTAGCAGCTTAAAACATTCCTTGGGCTGTGGCCTCCTTTCTTTCATGTCCCAAGCCAGATCAAAGTAGCCCGTCTCACCTCTAATCTGTCCTCACAGCTTAGTTTCACATCTCAGGTCCTTGTAGCATCTCTCTGAACACAGCCAAGACAGGCTCTCTGCTTTTAAGAGCTTACGGGATTAGTCAAGGCGGCCAGATCACCAGAGGTCAGGAGCTCAAGACCAGCCTGGTCAACATAGCAAAACCCCATCTCTAGTAAAAATGCAAAAACTAGCCCAGCATGGTGGTGCACACCCATAATGCCAGCTACTCAGGACGTTGAGGCAAGAGAATTGCTTGAACCTGGGAGGCAGAAGTTGCACTGAGCCAACATCACACCACTGCACTCCAGCTTTCATGATAGAGCAAGACCCAAAAAGAACTTATGTGATTCTATTGGATGGACCTGGATAACTCAGAATAATCTCCATCTCAGATGCCTTAATCACAGCTTCTAACTAAATCCCTTTTATCCTACAAGTTAACACTCGTAGGTGCCAAGGATTAGGAGGTAGACACCTCTGAGGGGCTTTGGCAGTAACACAAGGCACAGGGAGAGCTGCTCAGCCCTGGCTGCCTCCAGGTGGCGGGAGGTACATGGTGAGCAGTGCCAGGGACTGGGAGCAACCAGATGCAGCAGGGCTTGGCCTCCTCAAGGCTACCTTCCATGAAGTTCATGCTGCTGCTGTGGGGTTGACTGGAGCATGAAAGCAGATGCAAGCAACCCCAATGGGAGGCTTCTGCAACATCCACGCAGGTGGTGCTAGAAGCCCAGCCCAGGGTTCCCATGGAGGAGAGGCACCAATGGACAGATTCAACGGGATGCCCACAGTGGCTGCCCTCCTCAGACTCAAGGTAGGGGCAGGATGAAGAAGGTATGTGGGTGGCACATCCCTTCTACCACGTTCTCCCATCAACAGACTCCAAAAACTGCTGACACTCCTTAGAAGTTCCTCCTGTCCCTGGAGGAACATTTAACATGGAACAGGGTCGTCATTTGCCATCTGCTGAGAGGCCCTGGCGGAGGAAGACACATGCTAATGAGGAGGGAGCTGGAGGGGAATGGAAGATGACCACCATCTGCTCCAAGGCTTTGGGGGAAGGGAGGGACTAGGACAGATGTAGACTCGGTGACCCCAATTTGGTTTAAAGTACAACCGTCTCAAGGTCTGGGCTGCAGGGGCCCAGGTGTCCTTGGTGATACCCTCAGCAGGCAGATGCCATTTCCACAGTTCCCAACTAAAAAAGGGCTCTTGGTCTTCTCAAGAACATGGTCACCCGTTGTAGTTGGTCAGCGCTGGGGTCTGCGGGAGGAGTTCTCCAGGCAGAGGCAGTCACGGGACAATGAGGAGTTGGCCAAAGCAGGCAGTTTGGGGAGGGAGGAGGAACTGACGCAGGAAGGCTGGCACCAGGACAGATGGATCTGAAGTGGGGTCCCTCACGTCATTCTAGGGGTAAACACATTTTCTAGGCAAAGTTGGGAGGTGAAGTGAGAGATCATGTATCCCCCAAATGCTGCTCAAATCAAGAATTTCTAGAACAAAAATAACTCATTCAGTATGGGGTGGAGGAGTGGGTCCTATTATTATCAGACCATTTAATGGGTGGGGAAACTGAGGCCCAGACGGATTAAAAGGTTAAAAGCTAATTGATACACTAGTCTGGATTAAAGTTCTGGCCTGTGGCTCACATGGCTTTTTTTGTTTTTATTTTTGAGACAGGGTCTTGCTGTTACCCAGGCTGCAGTGCAATGGCACAACCATAGCTCACTCCAGCCTCTGCCTCCTGGGCTCAAGCAATCCTCCCTCAGACTCCCTAGTTGGGATTACAGGCACACCCCATCATACCCTGTTCATTTTTGTATTTTTAGTGGAGACAGGGTTTTGCCATGTTGCCCAGGCTGGTTTTGAACTCCTGAGCTCAAGTGATACTCTTGCCTCGGCCTCCCAAAGTTCAGGGATTATAGGTGTGAGCCACTGTGCCCAGCTACACATGCCTTGGTTATCCACAGAAGTGGACAAAAAGCTTCCTGGGAGCACGGCTGTGGGTGAAGGTTCTGTGAACACCCACGTACACCCCCATCTCCAAATACACCATGACCCCATAGCAACGAACCCTTGTTAGCTGATTTGATCAACTGAATGCACTTTCCCCAGACCTGATTAGACAAACTAAGGCTAACCCAAATCCTAGCTCTGGGGGAGGCAAAAAAGAAAAAAAACCACTATAAGCCAGGGGACAGCAGACTTTCTGTAAAAGGCCAAATAGTAAATATTGTAGGCGCAGGCCATGAGATTCTCATTTCAACTATTCAACTGATGCGTGCACAACGCTGTGTTCCAATTAACCTTTACTTCCTAAACAGGCGGGCCAAAGTTTGCTGGCCTCTGCACACTATGATCAATCTACCGAAAGCCAGTCATGGGGATGGGGGTGCATATTAGATCTTTAAAAAAAAAAAATGAGGTGTTTTTTTGTCCTTTAGAAAGTGGGGGAGGGCGGTGTACGAAAATGAACAAATTCTAAGCTGAAGACTGAATAATGGTATTTACCTTTGATTTAGTTGTTTACTGTGTGTCAGGTGCCTTACATTCATTGGCTGTAAGCCTCAGAAAAAACTCAAAGAGGAAGAGTTAGCCCCATTCTCCAGATAAATGAAGTGGCTCAGAGATGTTAAAGTTGCTGAAGATCACACAGCCAGGATTCTAATACAAAAGCCTATTGTTTCGCTATGTTCCACTGGGCCTGATCCAGTCTTGCCCTCGATTCTCCTGTTTGGGTAATGGTACCATGTTATATTATCCAGTGAGATGGCCCTGCAAAGTCACTGTTGCATGTTCAAGGCACAATAGACAGTGTTCTAGAGGCATTAGCCTCCACCCAGCACAGTACGGTGACACAAGGTAGCCCAAACTGTCTGACCACTTCAGCCCAAGTAAGAATTTCACACAAGCATGAAAATTAGAGATGTCGTCATGGTGATGTCAGAGGGGTTTAAACCAGAGCAACTCCACCTTGAATAGGAGCTGGGTAAAATGAGGCTAAAACTACTGTGCTGCATTCCCAGATCGTTAAGACACTCTTCGTCACAGCATGAGGTAGGATGTCGGCACAAGATACAGGTCTTTGCTGATAAAACAGGTTGCAGTCAAGAAGCCGGCTAAAACCCACCAAAACCAAGATGGTGATAAGAGTGACCTCTGGTCGTCCTCATGGCTACACTCCCATCAGTCCATGACAGCTTACACATGCCATGGCAACGTCTGGGAGTTGCTCTATGTGGTCTAAAGAGGAGAGGCATGAATAATCTACCCATTGCTTAAGCACAGAGGGGAGGCATGAATAATCCACCCATTGTTTAGCATATCAAGAAATAACCATAAAAACGGGCAACTAGCACCCCTCGGGGCTGCTCTATGGAGTATTCCTTTATTCCTAGACTTTCCTAATCAACTTGCTTTCACTTTATTCCAGACTCACTCTGAATTCTTTATTGTGCAAGATCCAAGAACCCTCTTAGGGCTGGATCAGGAACCCGTTCCTTTAACAACGATGTTAGAAGCACCTGGGATTTGGGGAATCTTGGAGGGTACTTTGAACTTTTAAAAACTCATGAAAAGGGAGATTTTAAAAAATTCACCAAATATTACCTAGATTTTAGGGGACCCAGAGACACCAACTAGTTTTGGGGCTCCACAGCAAAAAGCAGTCAGAATAAACTGGTAAGGGAGGCTGCTTTGGTTCAAAGGGAGGTAACAATGTTACAGGCAAGAGGTCCCAATCCAGACCCTAAGAGAGGGTTCTAGAATCTCATGAAAGAATTCAGGGCAAGTCTACAATGCAAAGCAAAAGTTTACTAATAAAGTAGTTGAAAGTACTGTTATCCATAGAATAAGGCATTCCCAAAAGAGGGGGAATGCGTCCACCCTAGGTATAATACTAGTTTAAACAGCATAAAAAAGATCGTTAGGGGCCGGGTGCGAGGCGGCTCACACCTGTAATCCCAGCACTTTGTGAGGCTGAGGTGGGAGGATCACTTGAGGTCAGGAGTTCGAGACCAGCCTAGCCAACATGGTGAAACAGTCTCTGCTAAAAAAATAAAAATTAGCCAGGGGGAGTGGTGGTGTGTGCCTGTGAGCCCAGTTAACTCGGGAGGCTAAGGCAGGAGAATTGCTTGAACCCGGGAAGTAGCAGTTGCAATGAGCAGCAATTGCACCGTTGCACTCCAACCTGGGCAACAGAGCAAAACTACAAGACAAAAAAAAAAAAAAAAAAATCATGGGGAGAGACATGCTCTGCTGTAAGGATTTGTGATAAAAAAATTTTCTGAATTACTATATGTTACAAGAATCATTATTTTTAAAGCAAAATTAGGAATGCTTCTGTTCAAGATATCAGGATAAAAGAACACTCCCAAGTCTGGGTCTCTTTAGTAAGTGTTGTAGGATATAATAAATACCTCTTCAAATATTTTAGGCTGTAAATTGTTAAGTACAATGAGTTCTGACATCCTCTCCAAAGTACCAATGTATCAGTATGTTTGGTTCTCCTGTTATTTGTCCATTTAAAGTTTAACTTCTTCATTCTCGTCTCCTTGCTCCTACTTTGAGTAAACAACCTTTTCTGCCAGTTCTAATCAGCAGTTCACATCTGTTGCCCTGGTCACCTGCTCCGTCCTGAAGTCACCTGTTCTGTAACTGGCTTTCCTGCCAAACTACTCACCCCACCAGACTCGTACCACTGCTCTTTAAAATAGCCAGTCGGAACTAGCTTAGACTGTGTGGTCCAACCCTAGCTAATAGGGGAATGACACAGCAGTAGGTGCTACCTGCGTCAGGAGTGAGAACCCCGTCCCTTGTTCAGGTGTGCTCTCGCCATTGCTCCACTCACAAGTTGCCCCCTTCTATAGAAGTAAAATTGCCTTGCTCAGAAAATCAAATTTATGTTCAAGTGCTATTTCTTTTGTGGCACCAAAAATTTTTAATGGTGTTATTAATCTGTTCCCTTAACCACAAACATCTAGAGGCCAGGAACAGCTAACAGTCCAGAATGCAGCCTGCCAAGACCCACTTTCATTTTCTTAGTCCTCACTCAGGATGGAGTTGCTCTACTTTCAATGCTTCTGATAACCACAGACAGAAAAAGCTTCTTACCCATTCTCCCTGTCTCCTCAACCCCCACCCCCACTAAAAAAAACAAAAAATTCAGTGGGTTACATGGTACTTGAGGTTAAAGTCTCTTTCAGCCTTGAGACTGTCATTTCTATGCAAATTTTTGCAAATTAGATGAAAACCACTGATAAAGCCAGAGAGGGGGAAGAATCAGGGATACAGACCTTGGCCATGCTCCCAGGGAGAACGGCAGCAGACCAGCAGATATCATTTATTAACCCGACAAACACTTGAATGTCTCTGCCCTTTGAACTCAAGGGCTGAGGGACAGACAGGGACCAAGACAGAATGCTTGTTCATTTTTTCATGACTTCCACCTCTTTGTTAAATATAGCGAACTCCAAGTTTCTCTTCAAAGAATCAGTATGTTCAGCTGTCTTATTTTTTGTTCTGTTTTAAAGTTTTTCATGGTTCTCTTCATCCCCTGTCCTCTAATTGCAGTAAACAACTTTCCCACCAGTTCTAATCAGTAGTTCACATCTGATCCCCTGGTCACCTGCTTTAACCTGAGTCACCCTTGGTCACCTGCTGTCTTTACTCATGCTGAGTCACCTGTTCTGTAACTGTCCTTCCCACCAAGCTACTCACCCCACCACTCTGACTTGTATCCCTGCTCTCTTTAAAATAGCCAGTCGAAATTAGCTTAGATCGTGCGGTCCAACCTTTGCCAATAGGGGAATGACACAGCAGTAGGTGGTACCCACATCACGAATAAAAACCCTTTCCCCTCCCTTTGTTCAGGGGTGCCCTCACCATTGCTCCACCCAGGAATTGTACCCTTTTATAGAAGTAAAAATTGCCTTGCTAAGAAAATTAAATATACTTTCAAGTGCTATTTCTTTGTGGCACTGAGATTTATAACATCTTGGTCCATGAGAAGCTTTCTGACAGCCACTGTGTTTGGAATCCCCTCTCCAAAAAGAGAAGCAGCATGGTGCTCAGGGCCAAAGCTGCAATCATGAATCTCTGCTCTCCTTGGGCACATAGGCTGTTTTTAGACAAGGTTATGCATTATCAGTTTGTAACTGGAAATCATGGAGAAATAATGTTCATTCTGCAGTAACAATGAGTGTTTAACCATGTATACTAAAATCTTCATGTGTGAATCCCAGTTCTCTCATGAACATAACCTTACCTTTCATAGTCGGCCAAATTGGCTTAGAACTCAGGCTGATAAACTGAATTACCATAATTTAAGTCTTTAACAAATTATAAGTTACACTCAAAAAACAAAACAGACACCTTGGCCAGGCGCAGTGGCTCATGCCTGTAATCCCAGGACTTTGGGAGGCCAAGGTGGGCCAGATCTCTTGAGCCCAGGAGTTCAAGACCAGCCTGGACAACACTGCAAGATCCCATCTCTAAAAAGAAAACAAACAAAAACCACCTTTTTAAACCTATGAGTATTACCCAACGGGAGATAATCCATGGAGAGGAAGGAAAGGACTGCCAAAGAGGTCAAAGGTCTAAATGTGACCTATTTCTGTTCCAAAGGATTTTGGAACAGCAGCAGTAACTGTAATGGCTATAGACCCAGAATTTCACTATGGTGTACTAGTTATTATGATTTTTTATATGGATTATCTTACTAATTATCTCTCCCTGGGTACTATTATCCATTTTAGAGATGTGGAAACCGAGGCTCAAGTTGCACAGTAGGAAATCTCAGATGTGTGAAAGGAAAATTTATCTTGGGGCCCCCAAATCTAAGCTGAAGGGAAAAGTTAGGCTTGGAACTGCTTAGGGCCAACCTACCTTCCATTCTATTCAAAGTCACCCCCCTCTGCTTACTGAGATAAATGCACACTCTATTGCCTCCTTTGCAGAGGCTCATCACAAAGTCCAAAGAATGTAACCATTTGTCTCTTATCTACCCAGGACCTGGAAGCACCCTCCCGCATTGAGTCTTCCCACGTTTGCTTCAGGTTGCCTTGCCTTTCTAGACCTGCCCCACCTTTCCAGAGTGAACCGATGTTCATCCTGCATGTTGATATCTCGTGTCTCCCTAGCCTGTATACAACCCAGTTGTGCTCTGACCACCTCGGGCACATGTCACTAGGACCTCCTGAGGCTGTGTCATGGGCATGTGTCCTCAACTTTGGCAAAATAAACTTTCCAGATGAACTGAGACCTGTCTCAAATTTTCAGGGTTTGCAGACGTACACCACGTGCTGAGTCTAGAGCCTTTGCTCTTGACCCCTGGGTGCCCCTGCCTTTCACAGACACCTGTGTGTGCTTTCTGTAGGCTTATCTACTGAGTAGTTCTCTGGCAAGAATGCATTTAGGAAGCCGCCCGGGTGATTCAATGGTCAGCCAATACATGCACTGGGAGTTAAAACACAGGTTCTCTGCTATTTCTTACAAGTTATGACATTGAGTACCTCCAGAACATCCTTAGTTCACCTCTTAGTGTATCCTTTTTGAAAGGATACACTAATCTCTTTAAATGCATGACTGTGGTAATCAAATCAAATGATGCGTATCAAAGCATGAGTCATGTGCACATATAATCCATTATATAGTTGTAAGAAGTTCTTATCACTGGAAGAGACTAAAAAATCTTTTTTTTGCCTAGAGCCATCCCCCAAAGTAGAAGAAAACCTTCTTACAAAAGATGCGACTGCAAAGAAGAGAGGGTTAGGCCAGGCCTGCTGGCTGATGCCTATAATCCTAGCACTTTGGGAGGCCAAGGCAGGAGGATTGCTCCAGTTTAGGAGTTTGAGACCATCCTGGACAATATATCAAGACCCCGTCTCTACAAAAGTTTAAAAATTAGCCAGGAGTGGTAGCATACACCAATAGTCCCCAGATACTTGGGAGGATTAATTGAACCCAGGAGGTGGAGGTAGAGGTCGAGGCTGTGATTGTATCACCGTACTCCAGCCTAGACAGGGCGAGATCCTTTTTTTTTAAAAAAAAAAAAAAAAAAGTGGGGGGTAGTGGGGAGATGGGGGTCGGGGAGTAACTCCGCATTGGAGATAATGAACAGAAATGACGTTAGAAAATCCATTTGTCCCAAAAGGCAGAAGAAAGGGCCAAAGACCAGAGAACATCAGAAAGCAGAAGAACCAGCAAGATAATAATGAATACAAAGGACAAGAAAGAGTGAATCATGAAACCAATGCTTTCTGCAGGAAGACGCCCTGAAACTATTGCTACGGAATAAAAGATAAAATGCTCCCGATTATTGTAAATACAAAATTGCATGCAGGATTGTGTAAAGACAATGCCAGGCTGGACTGCCAGAATGAGCCAACAGCGCGTGATGTGCTTCCCCCCTGCAGAGAGCCTACGAATGGATGTGCAGTTAGGGAGGTTTCTCATCACCAAGATTCCTATCCCAGAAAATCAAATGTTCATAGCTCTGGGAATGGAATGTGACCCTCGTGGAGAGCCTATAAATGGATTCATGGGGGGGCACCTGTCCATATGGATAAGATACGGCTATAAATGACCTCATCTTGCCACAGCTCTCCTAGGCCTCTTTAGGGTTAAGGCATACTCCCTTCTGAGAATTTCTGGTCTAACCAGTTGTCTAACTTCACATCCTGTTTCTATGAATTGTTTGTAACCACCCTTTGCTGTAGCCGTTACTGCCGATTAATATCTTGCTTATCATAGGTTATGGGAAGACCGTTCCTGTTTTAAGGCTCTGTTAGAAATTACTGATGCACACACCATCGTAAATTCTTATCTCTGTACACTGTACTTCTGCATACAGATGTTATGTTAAAGAAATCATCCCCATGTGACCATCTCACCTCATAATCAAATGACCCTAAATCCCTCACTAACCTACCCCGCTCTCACTAAACTTAATGCTGGCATATCCAGTGCATTGTTGGCACCATGGGATCAGAAGGCAGTGACCCCCTGGACCCAGCTTTCACTATCTTGTGTGGGTGTATTATTTCTCGACCTGCCTATCTGGCGGGACTAAAGAGAGCCCCGTTGCATTGCGGGCTGCTGGCCAGATCCCGCAATAGCTTTCACTAGTAATTAAAACAGAATTAACAAGGATATAGCTGAAGAAATTTGGAGCTGAAAATACTCATTTTACGGATCAGAAAGGATAAAACTGGTGAAAGGAAAGGAGATCTCTAGCGTGGCAAAGTTCTTGTAAGGCTGAAGAATCCTGCATATATCCAGGATAATAAAATGTTAACCAGAAAAGGCCGCAGTTTAAAAAAAAAAAAAAAATCCAGAATAGAACAAAATTTAAAGGATTGAGCCATGACCTAACAATTTTATGCCAAACCAAACTACTGTTCTCGTATTTTAAAAAGATATAAGACAAGGCAATAAAGAGAAAACTGACTGACTCAGCCCTTTATATTAAAATGTAACCTAAAGCTTGAATAGATATACTAATCACACTGCTCTGAGAATTAACCCTCAGATTAATGGAAACTGTATTATTAGCCTTAAGATGGCCCCAATTTTTTTTTTTTAATTTTTTTAAAAGAACGAGAAATGCATGCTGTCATTGCCTTTTTTTGGGGGGTGGGGGACGGTGGGGAGATAGGGGCTCCTCTGTTACCCAGGCTGGAGTGGAGTGGCACAATCATGACTCACTGCAGCCTCAACCTCCCAAACTCAAGGGATCCTCCCCTACCTTGACCTCCTCCCCAGGCTTGAGGGATCTTATCTCAGCCTCCTGAGTAGCTGGGACTACAAGGCTGGTCTCAAACTCCTGGGCTCAAGCCATCCTCTCCTACAAAGTGCTGGGATTACAGGCCTCAACCACTGCACCCTACCCCAATTGCTACTTTTCAAAATTGCACTTGAGGTTGTAGCTTATGTGATAAGAATTTTAAGTAGCAGGGAGATACAAAATTGTACTTATAGTAACTGTCCAAGCTAGAAAATGCTCAGGAAATAAACTGACAAATTTACTTTGAGCAGTGTAGCCCGCCCCATACTGTATCAACCTAAAAATGAACAAGTCAAAGATATAATAGGAAGCTTTTTAAAAACAATACCCACAAAGCTAAGTTTTTAAAATGATCTACATAGAGAAAGCTGTAAATCTTTACTGAATGACCGGAGACTTGTAATACCATCCTCATGAATGAAAAAGACTCAATGATGTCAGTTCTTCCCAAATTTTATGAATCTAATGCATCACAACCCTAGTCCCATGTCAATTCTTTGTAGAATTTGACAAACTTACTCCGAAATACAGAAGAGCTAGGGCAATTTTGGGACGGAAAAAGGAAAACTTTAACCACTGGACACCGAAAACATTACAAAGCTCTACGAAACCAAGGCAGGAATACACAAACCAATGAAAAATTGTAAACCCGGGTAGAGACACAGGTTTAAAAGATGTTAAAGGGGGTATTTCACATGAGCAGAGAGACTCTTCGATAGTCTTAAGACAACTGCCTGTATATCCAGAAAGTCAGTACATTGGAACACTCATCACACACAAAAGTAAACTTTAGGAAATCCTCAAGCTATTTTAATATAATGAAATAGTTATGGACTTTGCGCTATTACAGACTTTTACAAGTTTTTTACAAAGAAGTTTTTCAAAAACTATGGAAGAAATGACCAATAAACTTGACCACAGCAAAGTTTCAAGGTTCTGCATAACAAAAGTATGAACAAAGTAAGACAACCAACATCCCAGAAGATACTTGTAACTTACAACAAATTGTTATTGACAAGGGTCCCCAAACCCCAGGCCACAGACCAAGAAAGGTTCGTGGCCTGTTAGGAACAGGTGACACAGCAGAAGGTGAGCAGCAGGGGAACAAGCAAAGCTTCATCTGTATTTACAGCTGCTCCCTATCGCTCACATCACACCACCTGAGCTCTGCCTCCTATCCGATCAGTGGCAGCATTCCATTCTCACAGGAGGATGCACCCTATTGTGAACTGCCCATGCGAGGGATCTAGGTTGTGTGTCCTTGTGACAACGTTAGCTAATGCTGAATTATCTGTCACTGTCTCCCATCACCTCCAGATGGGGCCGTCTAGTTTTGGGAAAACAAGATCAAGGCTCCCACTGATTATTATAGTGAGTTGTGTAGTTATTTCATTGTAATGTAATAATTATAGAAAAAGTACACAAGAGCCTGGGCGCGGTGGCTCAAGCCTGTAATCCCAGCGCTTTGGGAGGCCGAGACGGGCGGATCACGAGGTTAGGAGATTGAGACCATCCTGGCTAACACGGTGAAACCCCGTCTCTACTAAAAAAAATACAAAAAACTAGCTGGGCGTGGTGGGGGGCACCTGTAGTCCCAGCTACCCGGAAGGCTGAGGCAGAAGAATGGCATTAACTCAGGTGGCGGAGCTTGCAGTGAGCCGAGATCGCGCCACTGCACTCCAGGCTGGGCAACAGAGCAAGACTCCGTCTCAAAAAGAAAAAAAAAAAAAAAAAAAAAAAAAAAAGGAAAAGTACACAAGAAATGTAAGGTGCCTGAATCATCCCCAAACCATCATCTCCCACCAAACCCCATCTGTGGAAAAACTGTCTTCCACACAACTGGTCCCTGTCGCCAGAAAGTTAGGGGACTGTTGATCTACAATGTACGTATTTTAGACAAAGAATGTATTTCTTTCCCCCAAGGGCTCCCCATTTCAAACGAAAATGGGATACTAATCCAAAAGAAAGGGAGTGTAAATGAGCAATTCACAGAAAACACAAATACCCACTGATCATATGAAAAGATGTTCCACCTCAGCCATCAGGGGGCTGTAAGTTAATGAACTGTTTCTATCAAATCACCAAAAACTTAATCAGCTGTTCTCATACCTCCCTTGTGGTCCAACTGCTATAACCATTTTGGAGAAAATTCTGATGAAAAAGTATGTGTGTGCCCCAGGATGGAGCCACCATCAGTATCTCCACTTGAAAAGCATTTACCCAAACATCAACAAGATGGCCTGGCCAGGGGGGCCTGAGTTGTGTACAGTAGCTCAAGAAAGAAGTAACAGTAAACAACCCACATCACCTCCAATTGATGGGATGGTTGCGTCAACTTTCATATATTTGGACCATAATATACCACTCAGAGAAAAGCAATTTGTCTGGGTATACTGATACAGTCGAGACACAAGTGGTGAAAAAACCAGGTTGCTGAATAATAGGTACAGGATACAGTTTATACCTAACAGTTGCTGAAGGCGTAGATGTTCATGTATAGGAAAGGGCCCGGAAAAGTGTATATGAAACCCATCAAGATTAGCCCCAGAGAATAGAGAAAGGAGACCAGGTCCTGGAATCATGGTAGGTGGTCACATTACAGTGGGTAGGTAGCCAGACACAAGCAAGGAAGAAGCAGCCCCCACCGCACCACCACCAGGAATGCCAGGCCACTGTCGGGTGATGTTCTGACAGTTGTTAATGGCCTAACGACTAGGTCATAGCCAGTGCCAGGGCAAGACAGCCTCACAACAGATAGACATGCCTGAGGCCAAGCGCAGTGGCTCACGCTTGTAATCCCAGCACTTTGGGAGGCCGAGGTGGGTGGATCACGATGTCAGGAGCTAGACAGACTGGCCAACATAGTGAAACCCCATCTCTGCCAAAAATACAAACATTACCTGGGCATGGTGGTGCACACCTGTAGTCCCAACTACTTGGGAGGCTGAGGCAGGAGACTCACTTGAACCCAGGAGGCAGAGGTAGAGGGCAGCTGACATTGTGCCACTGCACTACAGCCTGGACAAGAGAGCAAGACTTCATCTCAGAGAAAAAAAAAAAAAAAGCACCCTAAACTGGTGATCAACAAATTCCCAGTAAGATCTCAGGAGCTGGGCAAGTGGGCTCAAGCATGCACAGAGGGCCAAAACAGTGGAGTTTTAAACACTCGATTGGTAAGGGAAGAACACCTCAAAGTGGGCTTGTAACAACTTCAATAAGCACACTACACTTCAGTGCATGCTCCACTCCCAAGTGCTGGCAGGCCCTGCACATGCAGACAGTCCACCCCAAGCGAAAAATCCGGAAGAAGGGACCCAAGACCGTAGAAGCATGCCAACATACAAACCCATGTCAAATTTCAGCCAGTGCCCTCGGTCTCTCAAGTCACTTGCTTGGCCTCCTTCCAAGTGTACTTTACCTCCCTTTCATTCCTGCTCGAAAACTTTTTAATAAAAACTCACTCCTGCTCTAAAACTTCCCTTGGGCTCTCCTTCTACCATATGCCCCTGGGTCAAATTCTTTCTCCTGGCTAGGTACGGTGTCTCAAGCCTGTAATCCCAGCACTTTGATAGGTGGGTGGATCACTTGAGGCCAGGAGTTTGAGACCAGCTTGGCCAACCTGGTGAAACCCTGTCTGTACTAAAAATACAAAAAATTAGCCAGGCATGGTGGCATGCACCTGTAGTCCCAACTGCTGAGGCAGAAGAATCGCTTGAACCGGGGAGACGGAGGTTGCAGTGAGCCGAGATCACACCACTGCACTCCAGGGTGGGCAGCAGGCTGGACTTCTACTCCGACTCAAAAAAAAAAAAAATCTCCTGCAGATGTTTATGGATTTGCTGCTGGTAACAGAAGACTGTCTTGATTTTTAAAATTGCTTCTAAGACTAAAGGATGAACAAACTGAGTAATTAAAAACCCATTTAAAACAGAAGGCTGTTTTGCCTCCCAAATTTCCTATTAGTTGGATACTCACTTTACGCTAAATTCTAAAAGCCCAGATGAAATAATGAGCCAAGTGGTAAAAATGCAAGGATTAAAAAAGATTCCTGAACGTATGAGAAAATATTTTGTTTAAGCATAAAAACCTTAACTTCTTTACATCAAATGAAAAAAGACAAAAATCAGAAGACAGACAAGTCTAAAATACATATGCAATATAAAGATTTTCCACAAACCAAGGTAGAGGAGACCAAAAATTCTATAATCCAATAGGCACACAATTTCCAGAATTAAACCAATAGACCAAAAAACGTGTCTGACCTCAGGCTGCACGAGGAGCAATTAAATGACAGGGCATTTATTTTTGGCTACCAAACTGGTCCAAATCAAAAATAAAATAATGTTGACAAAGTAGGATGAACCGTTCCAAGGAGTACTGTGCAAAGGAAATAGATACAAACCACATATGCCACTTCTAAGGTTACCAGAACCCATTGCAAAAAAGAAACAGGTACAATTTTAATACTGTATCTAACACTCTATTAGAAGTACTATTTCGAGTTACTATAAACATTTACAAGCTATTCACTTTTTTGGAGGAGTACTAATTCTTTGAAATTTGCCATGTGTCTTACGCTGCTACTGTATCAATCCAGATGCAAAATTTACTACAAATGGAAGTTTCGTAAAATTTTCCATTGAAAAGAACATTCACATAGTCAAGTTGTTTCAAACATATTTAAGCTTCCCAATAAGAAAATGAGTAACAGGTCTATACAATGTATTCAAGAGTGGTTAAAATTCAAGCCTCAGTTCCTCAGTCGCACCAACTTTTAAGACAGGGTCTCACCCTGTCACGCAGGCTGGAGTGTAGTGGCGGGATCACAGCTCACTGCAGCATCCGCCTCCTAGACTCAAATGATCCTCCAACCTCCGCCTCTTGGAATAGCTGGGACCACAGGCATATACCACCATGCTTACCTGATTTTTTAATTTTTGTTGGGAGATAGGGTTTCGCCATGTTGCCCAGACTGGTCTCAAACTCCTGAGCTCAAGTGATCCCCCCAGCTCAGCCTCCCGAAGTGCTGGAATTACAGGCTTGAGCCACCACACCCCACCTTGACCACTCTTCAAATGCATGAAAGCCACCTGTGGCTGGTGGCTGCCATACTGAAGGCTGCAGTTCTAGAATAAGTGCACCTGCCCAACCCAGCTCCCGGCTACAGGTGGAGACAGCTCTTTCCCCAGTTTCCCAAATCCTGACATCACAGTGCCCGCTGATCAATATTCCCCGGGGATTTCCAGACTCACCCCTCCTGGCCTCATCCACAGGTGCCTTCTAGTCCTTCCCTGTTCTTGCTGGGAACTTTGCCATGAGGCACACAGCCCAGTCCTTAGTCAATTGCCACCTTTTGAGCTCTCACACTGTAAATTGTAGATAATGGGTATAAAAATGATACTAAAATCAACAGACTCCTTGTATCAAGTAGACTGTGTCCTCAATGCTTTGCATCCTTTATCATCTGTACCCCTTCCAATTATTCGGGAAACTGAAGCTTAGAAAAGGACATATCAGGGCCTCAGTATTACTGAGGAGCCAAGGACATAATTTGTCCTTGGAACCACAGCTAACGGGCACCAAACCCCATGCTCTCCCCACTTCCTCACGGTTGTGGCCTAATTATGTAATCTCCCTCCCCCAGTCATCAACAGTGACTCCCAGCCCTCCTTGCTGATTGGGGTCAGCGGGACCCTGCCTGGGACATTGCTTCTTCAGACACTCGGCCAAGATGGCACAAACAAAGGAAACCCCCACATGGGAACCTACCCTTCTCTATGTAATGAGCTACTGTGCTAGGTGCCTTACATAGATGCTCATTTAATTCTACAGCTATTTATGAAGTCAAAACTGTAATCACCATTTTACAGATAACAAGTGAGTCACTCAAAGGCCAATAGCTGGGAGGCTGTGGGGCTGGGATTTGGTGGTGGACTGTTCCCTCCCCAGGAAACCGGGGATGCAGGGAGAAGCCCACCAGGCAGGGTTCACCCCATTCCCCCGTCTTTTCCCGGATGATCACAGTACTTATCTCCAGGGTCTGTGGTCCCACCAGAGTCCACCATGTGTCAATCAACAGTTTTGTTTTTGAGATGAGGTCTCACTCTGGCCCAGGCTGGAGTGCAGTGGCAGAGATCTTGGCTTATAGCAATCTCCGCCTCCTGGATTCAAGCAATTCTCCTGCCTCAGCCTCCTGAGTAGCTAGGATTACAGGCACCTGCCACCACAGCTGGCTAATTTTTGGTATAAACAAGATTTCAACACGTTGGCCAGGCTGGTCTCAAAGTCCTGACCTCAGGTAATCCACCCACCTCAGCCTCCCAAAGCGCTGCGATTACAGGCATGAGTCACCGCGCCCAGCCAAGAGCCCTTTTATTACCGTGCACTTGCCCCATGATGAGCCATTCTGGAAGCCACTGTGTTGGGATCATTGGGTCCTCACGCTGCTCTAGCAGTGTATGAAGCATTCACCTATATTTCCACATGCAAGTCTCTTACAAGCCTATAGCTGAGGTGCTATCATTTACATTTCAAGGAACAAAACAATAACCAAGATTACCATGGCAAGTCTAAAACCATAAAACAAGTCAACAGCAAAGTTGAGGCACTAAACCACACCCTGAAGCTGGAAGCTTTTTTTTTTTTTGAGCTGCAGTCTCATTCTGTCACCAGGCTGGAGTGCAATGGTGCGATCTCGACTCACTGAAACCTCCACCTCCTGGCTTGAAGTGATTCTCCTGCCTCAGCCTCCGAGTAGCTGGGACTGCAGGTGCCTGCCACCATGCCTGGCTATTTTTTGTATTTTTAGTAGACACGGGGTTTACCATATTGGCCAGGCTGGTCTCGAACTCTTGACCTTGTGATCTGCCCACCTCGGCCTCCCAAAGTGCTGGGATTACAGGTGTGAGCCACCACACCCGGCCTATTCCTTCATTCTTACAGGCAAACACCATTTATTGGACACCTCCTGTGTGCTAAGGCAACCGGGATACAAAAATCAGACAGATGCGAACCTGTCAGAAAAAAAACCTGAAAGATTACTTAAAGAGCAGCCCAAGACGGCTGTAGGTTGGACGTAGAGGTAATAGGAACTAAGCCTATGAATGAAAACTGAACCCTGGTCAGTGAGGCTGGCGTTAATCAGATATTTCACTGCCGTGCAGCAGGTGCCTACCAAATAAAGAGCAAAGGCAGGAGACTCGGTCCTCCCTCTGTAAACTCTAAAAGGCCTTTGTACTTAACTTTTTACCCTATATACTGTGAAATACTGTGAAAGGAAAATAAATGTTGGCGCCCCCAAATCACTAAGCTAGAGGTAAAAGTCAAGTTCGGAACTCCTTAGGGCCAACCTGCCTCCCATTCTATTCAAAGTCATCCCTCTGCTCACTGAGGTAAATGTGTATCTGATTGCCTCTTTTGGAATGGCTTATCAAAAACTCAAGAATGCAGCCAGCAGGCGGCACAGTGGTTCATTCCTGTAATCCCAGAACTTGGGGGAGACCGAGGTGGGTGACTCACGTGAGCTCAGGAGTTCAAGACCAGCCTGGCCAACATGGTGAAACCACCCCCTCTACACCCAAAATACAAAAATCAGCTGCGTTTGTTGGCAGGTGCCTGTAATCCCAGCTACTCAGGAGGTGGAGGCAGGAAAATCACTTGAACTCAGGAGGTGGAGGTTGCAGGGAACCGAAATCGCACCACTGCACTCCAGCCTGCGCAACAAAGTGACACTGTCTTTTTAAAAAAAAAAAAAAGTAACAAGAACACAACTGTGTCTCTTATCTAGGACCTGGAAACTTACTCCCTGCTTTGAGTTGTCCCGCCTTTCCAATCACAACTGTAAGAGTATCACCTTTTCTTCATTGCCTACTCCAGGCTTCTCAGTTTCCACTAAGTCTGTGTTCCTGGGCTATTATCCTCAAACTTGGCTCAGAATAAAGTTCATTTTGTTTGATGTCTACAGTGCCTGTTATTTTAACCTTTTGGGTTGACAATTCTGACTCCCAGGAGGTAAGTCCTCAGTGGATGACTGTAGAAACATCCATCACTTAGTTCCCACGTGCTGCCCCCCTCACCTGCCACTTCCCAGGCCCCTTGTAATCAGCTGTGATCATGTGCTCAGTCCCAAACATCAGTGACAGGTGTCTTCTCCAGGTTGAAGCACTTACGGGTTGAGGCATGACTCTCAGCCCCTCCTTGGGGGCCACAGACTGAGCTGGTGGCATCACAGGTAGAATCAGCCTGGATCCCGAATCACCACATGAAGGTCTGTGTACTCAGTGGATTGTGAGAGTCAAGAGGCGGCTTGGGTGGGTCAATTCACTGGAATGTTGCCGTTTTACTGCAGCATAGCCTAATATATTCTGATTAGGCCAGTGAAACATAAGCTTATCAGGTACTGTAGACAGTTAAAAGCTCTTTTTTTTTGGTAACAGGTCTCCCTCTATGGTCCAAGCTGGAGTTCAGTGGTGCAGTAGTATCTCACTGCAACGTCAACCTCCCGGCCTCAAACCATCCTACCACCTCAGCCTCCCACATACCTGGGACCATGGGTGTGCCTCTACCACACCTAATTTTTACTTTTTGGGGGGAGGGTAGAGTAGGTAGAGACACGGTCCCACTATGTTGCCCAGGCTAGTCTCACACTCTTGGGCTCAAGTAATTCTCCTGCCTTGCGCTCCCCAGGTGCTCAGATTACCGGCATAAGCCACCACACCTGCCTGAAAAAGCTAATTCAAAAGAAGGGAAAAAAAAAAGGCACAGTGAGAAATTTTAACAGATACCCGATTGATCTGGTCTTCAGGGAAAGGAGAATATTGGGAAGAGTTAAAATCTGGCAGGTAATGATGGCAGGTTAACATTTGTCAAACACTCTGCCATGTGCCCAGCACTAGCCTAAATACTTATAAACATCCGAGCAAAAGCCACACAGAAAAAAGCCTACAGGATGGTGACTAGGAGATCAGCCAGTAAAGGTCTCTCCCCCATTAGCCACTATGCACTGACGATCCTTTTGCCCTGCTTTGCAGGGCAAAGCAAAGGTGACAAGGATATCCGAGCAGGGACATTCAGAGGGAACTACAATGGCACAGTCCCCAAAGCTGGGATGCCTGCTGCCTTTGAGAATCAGCAAGAGAGGTGGGGAGGGGTGGGGGGTTGGGCTGGCAGGTGACTCAGAGGCTCAGGACTCAGATGTTACAACTGAGTGTCTTAGGAAGGTTCTCAGCAGACAAAGAACATGACTTCTCTCTTCAGGGCTCAGGAGGATCTCTGCTGGCTGGCGTGGTGCTCATGCCTGTAATCCCAGCACTTTCGGAGACCCAGGCAGGCGGGTCGCTTGAGCTCAGGAGTTCCAGACTAACCTGGGCAACATGGAAAAACCCCGTCTCTAACTAAAAAGCAGAAAAATTAGCTGGGTGTGGTGGTGCGTGCCTGCAGTCCCAGGTACTTGGTAGGGAAGTCGGGGTGTGTAAAGGTGCGAGAATTGCTGGAGCCTGGGAGGTAGGAGCTGCGTGACGACCAGTGATTTCAGCTAGGGTTGATTGTGTCCCCCCCTCCCTCTCCCCCCCATCCCCCCATCCCGATGAACAGCGGGACCCCGTCTCCTCTACTTCCAGCGATGACTTACCCATGCCAGGGCCCAGCCCCACTCCCAAACGGGCTTTTACATCAAAGCCACACTCTGTTTTCCTAAAGACTGGGCTGGAGAAAGCAGCGCGGGCCTGCGCGAGGAGAGCGGGGGGGGGGGGGGGGGGGGGGGGGGGGGGGGGCGGTTGGGGAACAGGCGCTGCCAGAACCGGGACAGATTCTGGGTTCTCCCGGGATGATGACCTGGCAAGCGGTGGGGACTCCCCTGATGCAGCAGTCTCTAAAGCCGCCTTCTAGTTAAGTCGTTGCCTGCAAAGGGGAGGAGCAGAGGGGGTGTCGCTGTTTTCTGCACCCCCACCCTGTCTCCACGGACAGTGCTCAAAATGTGTAGCCCCCTTTTTAAAAGGCTTCAGGCTGGGTGCGATAGCTCAGACCTATCATCCCAGCACTTTGGGAAGTCGAGGCAGGTAGATCACCCAAGATCAACCTGGTCAACATGACAAAACCCTGTCTCTACTAAATACATAAAAATTAGCCAGGCATGGTGGCAGGCCCCTGTAACCCCAGCTACTTGGGAGGCTGAGACAGGAAAACCCGCTTGAACCTGGGAGGCGGAGATTTCAGCCAACGGATACTGAGATAGCGCCACTACACTCCAGCCTGGATAAGACAGTGTGACTCTGTCCTAAAAAAAAAAAAAAAAAAAAAAAAAAAAAAAAAAAAAAAAAAAGGGCTTCTTCCGGCCCTTATCGCGGCTTCTGGCCCTGCTGTGCTCACTGTGACTACGACCATCCAGCATTCCGCTGGCCTTCGTCTTCTCAGACTTTCTACCTCCACTTCTTCCTGCCACACCAAGCTTTTCTCAAGCAATTCCCTCACTCCTCTTCCCTGAACTTCAGTGTCCAACTGAGTCCCCGGAGTGAGTGGCAAGACAGGAATCTTCTCCAGGGCTGGGTTAACTAAAGAAATGGACACGGCTTGTCTGAGGTCTGCAGGGAGAGGGAGAAAAATGACCACTTACCTCTCTGACATCTGAGAATGTTTTCCTCCGGCTGTGGTGAATCCAGACACGTACGGATAGGCTTGAGCCTGGAAGATTAATAAGGGGCTGGTTAATACAATCCACACCTGCCCCAGCCTTCTGCAAGCCCGTGGCAAACTCGGGCCCCGGGGCAGAGCCTGGATCTCTACCACCTGTGTTGGCTTCGCCCAGGGTGCTTAAGAGACACTCCCTGGCCCCACCCCAGAGCCAGCGCTTCAGCTGCTGGGGCCTGGGAATCTGCGTTTTCAGGAGCGTCGAATACCATCTCCTCCCACCCCGACACACAGAGCATCTCCTCCCACCCTGACACACAGAGCATCTCCTCCTGGATTCAGGTCTTGGTGTGTCTACTTCCAACCTCTTTATTACCAGGAGATCAGAGAGCTCCCAGCTGTGACGGGTTTTCTTCTTTCCTTGTGTTTTATCGCATTGTCTTAACAAACCAAGGGAGGATCTCAGTTCTCACTTCCAACCATAAGCCAGACGCATCATGTACAGGGGAGAAACGGTTTATTATCCCTCATCAGGCCGTTTGAACACAGCCGCTCCCCTCTGTATTCAAGTCTTCCATGCCCATTATGGGGAATTTGAAAACTACAGCCAATTATAAAAATAAGAATGATAGGGGCCAGGTGTGCTGGCTCACGACCGTAATCCCAATTTATTAGGCTGACGTGAGAGGATCACTTGAGACCAGGAGTTTGAGACCGACCTGGGCAACATAGCAAAACACCATCTCTACAAAAAATAAAATGTAAAAAAAATGAGCCAGGTGTAGTGACATGCACCTGTAGTCTCAGCTACTCTGGAGGCTGGGACAGCAGGATGACTTGAGCCCAGGACTTCAAGGCTATAGTGAGCTATTATTGTACCACTGCACTCCATCCTAACTGGCAGCGAGAAACTCTGTCTCTACAAAAATAAATAATAAAATAAAATAAGAATTAGAATCACCCGACATCCTACTAGCCACAGACACTAGCATCCATTAACACTTTGATATTTTTTCATCCAGTTTCTATTTCCTATGCATATACTTTAGCATAATTAGGAGCTTACCAAATACAGCAGTTTTCTCCTTTTTTAAAAAAAGACCTATTAAGGTATAATGACTTAAAAAGGATAATTGACATAATTAAACAGCACATATTTCATCTGTATAATAAAATATGTTTTCACACTTGTATACACCCATGACAATCAAGATAATGAATATGGCTGGGTACAATGGCTCACACCTGTAATCCCAGTACTTTGGGAGGCTGAGGCACGCAAATCACTTGAGCTCAGGAGTTTGAGATCAGCCTGGCCAACATGGTGAAACCCCATCTCTACTAAAAGTAAACAAATTAGCCAGGTGTGGTGGCAGGTGCCTGTAATCCCAGCTACTTGGGAAGCTGAGGTAGAAGAATCGCTTGAACCTGCGAGGCAGAGGTTGCAGTGAGCCAAGATTGCACCAATGCACTCCAGCCTGGTAGACAGAGTGAGAGCGAGACTCCGCCTCAAAAAAAAAAAAAAAAAAAAAAAAAAAAGATAATGAACATTTCCAACACTTCTAGGTGTTGGAAATAATGACATTTTTATTTTTGAATAATTCTAAGTTTACAGAAAACTTGCAAAGATAGTAGAGACCATTCTCCTTTATGTCTCAGTCACCCGAATATTAATATCTTACATGCCTATGGTACGTTTATTAAATAAAACCCAATAAATTAATATTGGCACATTACTATTAACCGAACTAAGGGCTTTATTTGAATCTCATCAGCTTTTCCACTGATGTCCTTTTTCTGTTCCACCATTCCAATCCAGCATCTCATATTGTATTTAGCCAAATGTGGTTTAATATCTTACCATTACTTACCAAATTACTAAGCATTATGTGGTGGAAATCTCTTCAAAAACATTGTTTTAAACGTTGCTTCACATTTCTTGATATCAATTTACTGTACTGCTTAACTTAGGTTATTTCCAAGTTTTGCTCTTATAAGCACTGTTGCAATGAAATTCTTTATATCTAAATCTCACATCTCATATTGTTTCCTGGAGATAACCTCCTTGAAATAAAGCCAGTAGGTCAAAGGTCCTTTGACACATGCTTGCTTTTAATCTTCTCAAGAATGCAGTAACACTTTGCAAGCATCCTAAGAATACCTTTTTTTCCAGTGGAGAATCATTCATGGAAGCAAAAATTGAAGGATGGAAGTTTAATGAGAAACAGGATATTTACATGATCTCAAAATATCTCCCTGCATATTACTTGTCGATTACCAAGAAAAGAGTACCAACTTTACATTGCAGAAAGCTGGCAAGATTGTTAATTGAGTAATCAAAGTTAACAACATCAGAGCAAGGCAAACCAACATAATGGGCTTCACCTGGCATGTGAAGGCAAACACGAAATCAGCCTGTGATCATTTTGCCAAAGATGCAAAACCTGAATTGAATAACGAGAACACCCTAGGCAAACAGCATGGAGGGACATGTACCTAATAATCGGCTTGTACTCTTCAAAACCGTCAATGTCATGAAAGGCTGAGGAACATTCTAGGTGAAAGGAGATTAAAGGGGCATGACTACTAAATGCAATGGATAATCCTGGATGGAATCCTGAAACAACAACAACAAAAAATCTTAAAATTTTGATATAAGATATATTCTTGGGAAAACTGATCCGTAGATTAGATGATAGTACCATGTCAATGCCAAAAAAAAATTCTTTTTTCTTTTCTTTTTTTTGTTTGAGACACAGTCTCACTCTGTCACCCAAGCTGGGCGTGGTGATTAGAGCAAGATTGATTATTTATTTACTTCTGTATTTATTTTCGAGACAGGGTCTTGCTCTGTCACTGCAGTGCAGTGGCACTATCATGACTTATTGCAGCCTCCAACTTTGAGGCTCAAGTGAGTCTCCCACTTCAGCCTCCTAAGTAGCTGGGACTATAGGCGTGCACCACCTTGCCCGGCTAATTTTTTATTTTTTATAGACACGAGGTTTCTACATGTTTCTCTGGGCTAGTGTTGAATTCCGAGGCTCAAGGGATCCTCCCTCTGCGGCCTTTCAAACTGCTGGGATTACCGGCGTGCGCTACTATGCCCAGCTGATTTTTATAATGTATCTTCTTGTGCTGTTTGAAAATTTTACCATGTGGTTGTATTATCTAATCGTGAGGCTATTCAGGAGGTTGGGGTGCAAGGATTTTTAAAAACTTTTTAAAAACTACCAAAAAAGAAATGCTAATGAAACAGTAGCTTCAGCCGGAAGGCAGTGATTTGGAGCGTATGTGGGTGGAGCACAGGCCCGGCACGGTATTTCTAAGTGATCCTATTGGGTCTTGACACCTTCACCTAATTAAAGTGGGTGAGCACAGAGGTGTCTGCTGGTTCTCGGAAGGCACCTGTCACCGGCCCCGCCACAGGTGGAGGCTAGCGTGCTGAGCGTGGGGAATGCGGAGCCTCCGCCCTGCAGCCTGAGCAGCTGGAGTTCAGACCGCACGTTCCCAGATCAGCTCCCAGCTCACTAGGCTTCTTCCTATGACAGATAGAGGGCGGCAGAGTGTTCAGCCTCCAGCTTCCGGGCAGCCCACCTGCCCTTTCTGTGCTGTAAATGCCTCCTCCCAGGTTCGTGGAGTGGCTCCCCAGCCTTGAAGCCCACTTGTGCGCCGTCTAATGTGATGGTCATGAGTGTAGGCTCAGAGGGCAGAGGCACCTTGGAGACCTGCTTCAGGCCAGGCGCGGTAGCTCACGCCTGTAATCCCAGCACTTTGGGAGGCTTAGGTGGGCGGATCACCTGAGCTTAGGAGTTTGAGACCAGCCTGGCCAACATGGCGAAACCCCATCTCTACTAAAAAATACAAAAACTAGCCTGGCGTGGTGGCGGGTGCCTGTAATCCCAGCTACTCAGGAACTGACGCAGAAGAATCGCTTGAACCTGGGAGGCGGAGGTTGCAGTGAGCCAAGATCATGCCATTGCACTCCAGTGTGAACAATACACTGAGACTCCATCTCAAATTAAAAAAAAAAAAAAAAACAAAACCCTGCTTCAACTACTTACTCTGCAACCTTGAGAACTGTACCCAGATTTTCTGAGCCCTTGTTTCCTCGTTAGTAAGATGGAGTTAATAATATCTATCTCTCCAGTGACTGTAAGAATTAAATAAGGTCATTGTAGGAAGAGTTCATCAAATATCAATTATTTATTTCATTAACGAACCTTTATCAAGCACACTAGTAGGTGTCAAATCCCTTGCTAGGAGCTGGAGATTTAAAAAATTATTTATTTATTATATATTGAGACAAAGTCTTGCTCTGTTGCCCAGGCTAGAGTGCAATGGCATGATCTCTGCTCATTGCAGCCTCCACCCCCCGGGGTTCAAGCAATTCTCGTCACTCAGCCTCCTGAGTAGCTGGAATTACAGGTGTTTGCCACCACGCCCGGCTAATTTTTGTATTTTTTTGTAGAGACAAAATGAAAGAAAATATTAGGTTTTACCATGTTGGCCAGGCTGGTTTTGAACTCCTGACCTCAAGTTATCCTCCTGCCTCAGCCTCCCAAAGTGCTGAGATTACAGGTGTCAGCCACCACACCTGGCCAAAAAAAATTTTTAAAGGGCTGGGCGGGGCGAGGTGGCTTCTGCCTGCAATCCTAGCACTTTGGGAGGCCAAGGTGGGGGAATCCCTTGAGCCCAGGAGTTTGAGACCAGCATGGGCAACATCATGAGACCCTTGTCTCTACAAAAAAAAAATTTTTTTTTAAATTAGGCAGGTGTGGTGGCACATGCCTGTGGTCCCAGCTACTCAGAAGGCTGAGGCAGGAGGCTCACTTGAGCCCAGGAGTTCGAGGCTTCAGTAAGATATGGTTGCACCACTGCACTCCAGCCTAGATGACAGAGCAAGACCTGTCTCTAAAAAAGAAAACAATAATGACATGGTTTTTGCTGTTAAGTAATTCACCGTCTAACAGAAAAAGGGTAATATATAAAATTAATAGTTTTTAAAAAACGATCCTGGAAAAAAACTCTCCCAGATTTATTATCTTATTTATTACAATCCTCTGAGGTAGCTATTATTATTCGTATTTTATAGATGAGGAAATTAAGGTCCAGAGAAAAGTGGAGCAGTGGACTGGAAGGTAAAGGAAGTTAATTGGCTAACAGAGAAGAGAATTCTCTGGGGTTCTCTGATGACAGTTAACACACTCTTTCAAGGCTACTTTAAGCAATTTTTTTAAACAAAGGAAATTTGACATAGGGATCCAGGGGCCTCATGTAATGCCTGTCATCAAAGTGCAGACAGTGTAGCTAGCCCTCCCCCAGAAAAAATAGGAAGTAGGACAAAGTTAGTATTTTCTGCATCTAAGCCAGTCCTGTCTTCCTTCTCTCGTCATTGCCTCCATTTGTGCATCTGCCTCTTCATCGTCAATGTGTTTTCAGAGCACAGGGCAGAAAATGACCATCCTTGACTCAGATACATACCATCTCCATGGAGGAGACCAGCCCAGATAGCAACAGGACTCCTCCAAGGAAAGACAATCTGATTGGCCCAGGCTGGACCATGTATCTACTTCTGGACCAATCAGCTATGGCTAGAAAGTCAAGTAGCCTGCTCATTGGTGGAGCAGCTAATTGTCAAACAGGAGGGTCTGGGTGGCTATGTCCACCCTGGGAACGTATAGAAAAACAATACATTTCAATAAACGGTGCAAAAGGGGTGTCCAGAAAAAGACTTCTGGAAGAAGATGAAATTGAAGCTTTTCCCCAAACGCTTGCCTTTTCTTCATTAAATCTGTAATTTCCAACACACTTCAGTGATGTAGAATGTCTTATTTAGGTCAACAAATGTTACCTTGAAAAATAAGAAGATGAGAGAGAAAAAATTAAAATGACCCTGGCCACTTCTCAATGCCTTTTCACATAAAAGTACAATTATCCAATATGTCCCTGAGGGAATGGAGCTGGTACTTCTCATGTATTCACTAAAGAGTGTTCCCTAAAAAGATATGTCCACGTCCTGACCTCAGATACGTGGGAATGGACTCTTATTTGGAAATAGAGTCTTTGCAGATGCAATTAAGTTAAGGATCTCAAGATGGAAGCATCCTGGATTATCTGAGTGGGTCGTAAATCCCATATCTAGTGTCCTTATAAGAGCAAACAGTGGGAAATTTAAGATACACAGACATGGGGGAGAAAGCCATGTGAATTCATGTGCAGAGGGAGGCAGTGACTGGAGTGGTAGTTTATAAGCCTAGGAACGCCAAAGATTGCTTCAACCACCAACAGCTGGGAGAGAGGCATGGAACAGATTCTCCCTCAGTGCCCCTAGAAGAAACGAACCCTTCCAAACCCTTCCCATACCTTGAGTTCACATTTCTGGCCTCCAGAACTGTGAGAAAATAAATTTCTATTTCTTTTGTTTGTTTGTTTGAGGTGTAATATACAACATGAGGACTATCATTATAATACTGTATCACACCAGGCGTGGTGGCTCATGCTTGCGATTCCAGCATTTTGGGAGGCCAAGGCGGGTGGATCACTTGAGGTCAGGAGTTCGAGAACAGCCTGGCCAACATGGTGAAACCTCATTTCTACTAAAAATAACAATAATAATGATAACTATTATTATTATTATCCAGGTGTGGTGACGGGTGCCTCTAGTCCCAGCTACTCAGGAGGCTGAGGCAGAAGAATCGCTTGAATCCAGCAGGTGGAAGCTGCAGTGAGCCGAGATCATGCCGCGGCACTTCAGCCTGGGCAACAGAGTGAGACTTCATCTCAAAAAAGCAAAAAATGGCCGGACGTGGTGGCTCACATCTGTAATCCCAGCACTTTCAGAGGCCCAGGAGGGTGGATCACCTGAGGTCAGGAGTTCAAGACCAGCCTGACCAACATGGTGAAACCCCGTCTCTACTAAAAAAACACAAAATTGGCTGGGTGTGGTGATGCATGCCTGTAATCCCAGCAACTCGGGAGGCTGAGGCAGGAGAATCGCTTGAACCCGGGAGGTGGAGGTTGCAGTGAGCCGAGATTGTGCCATTGCACTTCTGCCTGGGCAACAAGAGTGAAACTTCATCTCAAAAAAAAAAAAAATTACCATACGAATATACACCTATTCATCCTATATAACTCCAGCTTTACATTATTTGACCACTATCTCCCCACTTTCCCACCCCTGGCTACCACTGTTTTACTCTCTGTTTCTATGTATTTATCTTTCTAAAATTCCACATATACGTGAGATCACACAGTGTTTTCGTTTCTGTGTCTGGCTCATTTCACTTGGCATAATGTCCTCCAGGTACCATTCCACAGATGGTAGGAAGTCCTTTTTAAAGGCTGAATAATATTCCCATTTAAATAGTACATTACTCGAGGGAGCTATAGTGCGGCTACATTTTGGACACTGTGTGGGGCTCTGTGAACATTTACCTACGGGGCCTATGCAAATACCACTGAATGTTCAATTTGATGGAAACTGTGTAAGGCACAGATTCTTAAAGTGTGAGCTGGAAAACACTGACCACACTGATTTTTTTTGGTGTCGCATGTTGTAGTAGTGCATTCGTTGCTCTGACTGCCATGACACGATATCGTAGACTAAGTGGCTTATGCAAAAGACTTTTTTTTCTTGCAGTTCTGCAGGCTGGAAGTCCAAGATCAAGGTCCTGGCCAATTCAGTTTCTGGCACTTAATCTCTTCCTGGCTTGCAGATGGCTGCTTTCTTTCTATGTCCTCTCCTGGTCTTTCCTTGGTGCACATGCAGAGAAAGAGAGCGAGCAAACACTCTGGTGTCTCTACTTTTTAAAAATCTTTTTAGACACAGGGTATTGCTCTGTTGCCCAGGCTGGAGCAGCAGATTGGTGCGATCTGTTGCCCCAAGATTGTGATACAACCATAGTTCATTGCAGCCTCAACCTCCTGGGCTCACGTGATCCTCTTGCCTCAAGCTCCGGAGTAGCTAGGACTACAGGTGTATGTCACCATGTCCAGTTAACTAACTTTTTGTTTTGTTTTGTTTTGTTTGCTAGAGATTAGGCCTTGCTATGCTGCCTAGGCTGGTCTAGAACTTTTGGCCTCAAATGATCATCCTTCCTTGGCCTCCCAAAGTGCTTGGATTTCAGGTGTGAGGCACCAAGCCCAACCTGGTGTCACTTTTTTTTTTTTTTTCCTTTGATATGAAGTCCCACTCTGTTGCCCAGGCTGGAGTGCAGTGGCATGATCTCAGCTCACTGCTGCCTCCGCCTCCTGGATTCAAGCAATTATCCTGCCTCAGCCTCCTCAGTAGCTTGGGATTACAGGCGCCTGCTACCAGGCCTGGCTAATTTTTGTATTTTTAGTAGAGACGGGGTTTCCCCACGTCGGCCAGGCTGGTCTCAAACTCCTGACCTCTTCATCTGCCCACCTCAGCCTCCCAAAGTGCTTGCATTTCAGGTGTGAGCCACCAAGCCCAACCTGGTGTCTCTTCTTATAAGGACACAAATCCTGTCACATCAGGGCCCCACCCTTTTGATCTCAATTAACCTTAATTACTTTCTTAGAGGCGCCATCTCCAAACATAACCACATTGGGGTTAGGGCTTTAATATATGAGTTGGGTGGGGGAAACCAACAGTTCATCACAAGTAGTCAGGATGAGTAATGGCAGCTGCAGTAATAAAACATCCCACCATACCAATGGCACACATTACAGTTCCATGCAAGTGTGTGACAGGCAGCCTTCCACACAGTGCTTCAAGGGTTCACGCTCTTTCCATCTGTGGCTCTGACTTCCTCATCCCCATGGGTCCACTCTACTCCGCTGGCAGACAGGGAAAGCGAGTGAAGCATTGTATGGGGTGTGTGTATGAGGTAGGCCTGGAAGAGGTGCCTGTCACTTCATCTCCTGTCCCATTTGCTAGAACTCCATCGTGTAGCTGGATGGAACTGCAAGGCAGACTGTCTATCTGGGTATCTGGAATAAGGAAGTGGACTGAGTGAACTGCTAGCCAGTCTTTGCTACCACGGTGTAAAAGAGTTTGTGATGAAATCAACTTAGGAAAAGTTGTTTTTAAAACAGTTAGATGGGGGCTGGGAGTGGTGGCTTATGCTTGTAATCCCAGCCCTTTAGAAGACTGAGACGGGAGGACTGCTTGAGCCCAGGAGTTTGAGACCAGCCTGGGCAACATGGTGAAACCCCATCTCTACAAGAAATATGAAAAAATAGCCAGGCGGGTTGCAGCGCACACCTATAGTCCCAGCTACTTAGGAGGCTGAGGCAGGAGGATCCTTGAGCCCAGGATGTTGAGGCTTCAGTGAGCTGTGATCACGCCACTGCACTCTAGCCTGGGCAACAGAATGAGACCCCATCTCAAAAACAAAAACCAAAAGACAAAACAAAACAAAACAAAAAAACCCAGTCAGATGAATTACCTTACTGTGGAACATCTGAGGGCCTTTAGTGAACTATTGTGCACTGTGAATTGCTAAGACTGCAGGGAGTGAATGGTGTTTCTCATCCCGACTTAGAGACTAACGCTGTTTTGCTCAAAGAGCTTCTTGTGGCAAAAACATCGGTGTAGAGCAATAGGTCCAAAACCAAGTGAAAAGGGATGCGCGTGGAGGGGGAAAATGACCGGGTGTTGCAATGTGGATTTTGTGGGATGAGCAAATAGAGCTCTGGAAGTCAACATCAACAGAGAAGAGGCAGCCTCACAGTGCAGCCCCGGTGCCCTGCCCTGACTGTGGAAGTCACCATCCTGGCCCCCAATGAGCTCATCGAAAGAGGGATGTTGTTCACAGGCACTGAGAGGTCAGATAAGTTCATTGCAGTTGAAGGCATTAAAGCATTTTCCAAACGACTTCAGTACGTCATCTCCTGTGGGTCAGAAGCTGTGCTTTTCTTGGCATCATCTTCAGCTTCAAGATGGAGGACAAACACTGGCATTGTTGAGAAATTTCTTGAGAGCTCCAGGGAGCCTCTCTGCATCAGCCTGGTCTGATGCACTGGCTGGTTGGAAGTGCAGAAAACCAGTTTGAATGCAAAAAACCTCTGTTCTGACCATCTGGGTCCTTCGGAGCTGATGTGGGGTGTATAGTGGAGTCCAGATTATGCGAGCTTAGGCAGGGCTGCCTGAAGTGTGGCGGGAAGGTGGATGCTGGAAACACCCAAAACTCTACTCAAAGCCTGGCTCTGGCTTTGTTTCCTAACCTGTAAAGTGGGGACGATAGACCCCGCTCCAATGCAAATATGAATACAAATAACAACAACAATGGCGACGATTAATTGAACACTTACTACGTAGAAGGCACTGTGAGCTATTTTACATACATCATCTCTCATCCTTTCAGCAGTGGTTCTCCACCAGGGGTGAATTTGCCCCCCAGTGGACACTGGGCGATGTTTGGAAGCATTTTTGGTTGTTACAGCCAGGGGAGGGGTAGTGCTACTGGCATCCAGTGAATACAGGCCAAGGATGCTGCTAACATCCTACAGTGCATGGGACAGCCCCCACAGCAAGGAATGATCTAGCCCAAAGTGTTGACATTGCTGAGGTTGAGAAATCTGACTTTCGGGGATCCTTCAAGATTGTTTCACCCTTTCCCCATTTACAGATGGAGCAACTGAGGCTCAGAGACATTTTCTAACTTGGAGAAACCTAGACCTGAACCCACCTGATAACCACTGTTTACAATGCCTCTGCGAGCATGTGTGCTTGTGTGTGTGTGTGTGTGTGTACGTGCCATCCCCCTTCCTCTCACCATTCCTGTTTAGTGACCTTCAGCAAACTCCTCTTCCTCTCACGGTTGTTCCAATCCATGCTAATCATGAGAGTGTGCAACTCATGGTACTTTGAAATCAATAAGAAAGGCTTAGCTGGGTGTGGTGGCTCACGCCTGTAATCCCAGCACTTTGGGAGGCCCAGGTGGGTGGATCACTTGAGGTCAGGAGTTCGAGACCAGCCTGGGCAACATGATGAAACTCCATCTCTACTAAAAATACAAAAATTAGCCAGGTGTGGTGGCACACACCTGTAATCCTAGCTTCTTAGGAAACTGAGGCATGAGAATTACTTGAACCCAGGAGGTAGAGGTTGTAGTGAGCCAAGATTGTGTCACTGCACTCCAGCCTGGCAACAGAGTGAGACTCTGTCTCAAAATAAATAAATAAATAAATAAAACAAGTGAGACTTGGTCTCAAAAAAAAAAAAAAAAAAAAAAAGTAAACTGGCTTTCCATTTCCACTGATAATTTTAAACATTTCCTTATTAGATAATTTTTTTGTAAAAAAGAGGCAATGTGTGGCCGGACGCAGTGGCTCACGCCTGTAATCCAGCACTTCGGGACGCTAAGACAGGCAGATCATGAAGTTAGGAGATAGAGATCATCCTGGCCAACACAGTGAAACCCTGTCTCTACTAAAAATACAAAAATTGGCTGGGTGTGGTGGCATGTGCCTGTAATCCCAGCTACTTGAGAGGCTGAGGCAGGAAAATCGCTTGAACCTGGGAGGTGGAGGTTGTAGTGAGCTGAGATCGCATCACTGCACTCCAGCCTGGCAACACGCGATACTCTGTCTCATAATAAATAAATAAATAAATAAATAAATAAATAAATAAATAAAACAAGTCAATGTGGCAAAAAGTGTGAAGATAATATATTAAAAATACAAATTAAAAATGACTGCCATTTGGGAAATACGGTTCTAGGGGTGTCCAGGTGGACTTTCTGCAATGATTGAAGTGTTCTATTCTGTGCTGTCCAGTAGCCACATGTGGCTACTGAATACTGGAAAGGTGGCTAGTGTAACTGAGGCACTGAATTTTAAAATTTTTATTTTACTATATAAAGATAATGCAGCTCTTGGGTGATAACCATGATTGATAATGCATGCCTGGAATACTGTCTTTAGGAGGACTCAGAGGTCAGTAGTGCTGTGATGAATTATTAATGTCTGGTGTGGGTATGAGGGGGAACGTGATGCTGAGAGTGCCATTTATTGGCCATCCCTAGACTACGTTTTCTTAGAGGGTTCTTCTAGCTCTAACATTTCAGAATGATATATTCTTCCCTAAACCTTCAGTAGAATTTAGTACCCAATTAATGATCTGTCTAACCCAGGATGTCATGGAATTATTTGTTTCTGGTCTCTGTGTTTTTTAGAAAACCTCACACCATCTGCTCATTTCCTGATAAACATAGAGACTATTGATTAGAAGGCTTCACTTTAAAGTATTTACCCATATCTACATGCATTTGCCGGAAACTAATTATTTCAGGCTGGTGAGATGTGAGTCACCATTTCCTTTTCTCAAGAAAGACACTAAAAAGTCACCTCTTTAGAGGCAGGGGATCATCACCAACAGAAAAGGAAGGACCCCATCTGTTTAATGTGCGGCTAAAAGTGGGGTGCTGGAAATAACCTTTCTCCATGTGACCACAGAGTTGGGACAGGCTATCAACAGGCTTGGGCTGTCTTGGAGAGAAAGTCACACATTCTGCCATGGAGAACAGAGGCAAGGCATGGCGTGGAACACTCCTCCACCCCCCGCCATAGAAGCTGAATGTCAAGCACGTTGGCAGCTTTCCCCAGCCCTCCCCCAGTGTCCCTGCCAGGCACGGAAGGACGGGTCACAGGGCTGACCCTGGCTGGCATTTCAGACAGCTTTATAATTACACCATCCATTTTTCAACTTGCCAGTGACCTTTTGGTCTTCTCATTTGTGAGCATGTGAGCATGTGTGTATGTGTGTGTGTTAGATGTGTCTTCTTTCATCTTCGCCTGCTGCTCTCATCCTCATTTCCTTTTCTCTTCTCCTCTGGTCTTATCATTTAAACCACAGGTTGTTAGGGCCAAGTTGGTTTCTCTTTCCTTTCGCTTTATCCTATTATGGAATTATCTTGAATGAGCCCTGTCATCTCTGTGACCTCAGTTTCCCATTTGTCAAATCAAAAGCTTTGATTGGATCATAAGAATTGGTAACATTGGATTTTTTTTTTTGAGACAGAGTCTCGCTCTGTCCCCCAGGCTGGAGTGCAGTGGCGTGATCTTAGCTCACTGCAACCTCTGCCTCCCGGGTTCAACTAATTCTTCTGCCTTAGCCTCCCCAGTAGCTGGGGACTACAGGTGCCCACCACCACTCCCAGATAATTTTTGTGTTTTTAGTAGAGATGGGGTTTCACCATGTTGGCCAGGCTGGTCTCGAACTCCTGACCTTGTAATCTGCCCACCTCAGCCTCCCAAAGTGGTGGGATTACAGGCATGAGCCACTGCACCCAGCCAACATAGAACTCTTGACTCTGCCCACCATATTGCTGTCACCTGCTGTCACTGTCTTAGTCCAAGTCCTCATCGCCTGTCACCATTGGAACCAAGGTTCTGTCACTCCAGATCTGGTACCCTCACCCTTGGGCTCCCCTCCAATCTGTTCATGAACCTGAGCCAGAGGCATCTTTTGGAAATGTCCATTGGATCATGTCACTCCTCTACCCTCCTGGTACCTCCAAGCCCAGCCTCCCTAGCACGTCCTCTGAGGTGCATCATCAGGTCCAGCATCTGCCCACCTCTTGTCCCCACTCTATATCCCTCTTCTGCACTCTCCACCCTCCAGCCCTCCTGGCCCTCAGTTCCTCAAGCATGTTAGTCTCCCTCTGGTAACAGACATTTGTGTAGGTGGTTCCCTATCCTAGAACAATTGTTCTCTAACATGGTTGCACATTGGAATTGCCTTGGGAGCTTGAAAAAATCCTAATGCCCAGGCGTTACCCCAGACCATTTAGATCAGAGTCTTTGGAGGGGCAGTCTGGGCAACAGTATTTTTTTGCTTTTTTGAGACAGAGTTTCGCTCTTGTTGCCCAGGCTAGAGTGCAATGGCGTGATCTCGGCTCACCGCAACCCCCACCTCCTGGGTTCGAGTGAGTCTCCTGCCTCAGCCTCCCGAGTAGCTGGGATTACAGGCGTCCACCACCACACCCGACTAGTTTTTGTATTTTTAGTAGAGACGGGGTGTCACCATCTTGGCCAGGCTGGTCTTAAACTCCTGACCTCAGGTGATTCACCTACCTCAGCCTCTCAAAGTGCTGGGATTACAGGTGTCAGCCACCATGCTCGGCCAACAGTATTTTTAAAATCTCCTCAGATGACTCCAATGAGCAATCAAGGTTGTGAACCAATGGCCTAGGATGCCCTTTTTCCTTTCTTCGTCTCTTATTGACTCATCCCTTAGAGGCAATGTCAAAGTTTCATCTCTGGTTTCCACCTATGTCTAAGTTGGACCCCTTGTTATTCGCTCTCACAGGACCATGGGCTGTATTTTGAGAGCACATAGCTCAGTTTGCAATGACACGTGCATTAGTGTGATGTTTGATTACTGTCTTTCTCCCCCACTGTGGGACCAGCCTCCAAGACGGCACCCAATGTTCTCCACCTCCTGCTGTTACACCCTGTAAGGTGTGATCCCTTCCCACATTGTACCAGGCTTGGTTTCTGTGACCAGTTGCATATGGCAGAGGTGATGGTATGTCACTCTCAAGATGAGATTTTAAAACACGATGACTTCCATCTTGAAGATTCTCTCTCCCCTGGATCACTAACTTTGGGGGAAGCCCACCCCCATGTCATGGGGTCACGAGGACATTCAAGGCAGCCTATGGAGAGACGCGTGGTAAGAAACAAAGACCTCTGGCCAGTAAGGAATTGCAGCCAACCAAGAGCCAAGGGGGATCACCTGAGATCATGGATTCGAGAGCAGCCTGACCAATATGAGCCTGTCTCTACTAAAAATACAAAAATTAGCTGGGTGTGGTGGCACATACCTGTAATCCCAGCTACTCGGGAGGCTGAGGCAGGAGAACCACTTCAATCTGAGAGGCAGAGGTTGTGGTGAGCTAAGGTTGCACCACTGCACTCCAGCCTGGGTGACAGAGCGAGACTGCCTCTCAAAAAAAGAAAAAAGAAAAAAGAAAAAACAAAGCATAATGGGTGCTGCACAGGTGTCCATCACAGGTGGGTGGTTCCCATAGACACTAAGTCACCTTGGAGGGAGGTTACATTTGGGTGATCAGAAAGACTATTAATCAAGTCCGAGAGTCTTCTATAAAAGAGGGATGAGTCTTCGCCAGGAAATCGGTGGATGATTTCCATGAGAATTAGCCATTAGATATATCCCTGGCACAGAGTAGGTACCCGATAATTTGCTGACTGAATGTAGAAATGAGTGTAAAGCCTGGGCACAGTGGCTCACACCTGAAATCCCAGCACTTTGGGAGGCTGAGGCGAGAGGATTGCTTGAGCCCAAGAGTTCAACACCAGCCTGGGAAACATAGCTCCCTACCCCATCTCTACGTTTTTTTTTTTTTTTTTTTTTTTTTTTTTTTTTTTTTTTTAATTAGCCAGGTGTGGTGGTGTACACCTGTAATCACAACTACTTGGGAGACTGGGCGGGAGGATCACTTGAGCCCGTAAGTCAAGGCTGTGGTGAGCTATGATCAGAGCACAGCACTCCAGCCTGGGCCACAGAACAAGACCCTGTCTGTAAAACGCACAAAGGAAATGAGTGAAAGGCAGTGGAGGGCATGCTGGGGAACTGGGAGGCCCCCAGCTGGTTTATGGGCATCGAGGAAAGTGGCACATGGAGGAGGGAACAGCTTCTACTCAGAGGGAGTCGCAGACAAAGTAAAACGAGGAGTGAGAGGGGCTCAGGACTCAGAGGAGAGGCTGAGAATACAGGGGGATTTGTTTCACAGAAACTAGAGCTCTGGGGGCTTCAGAGGAAAATTGAGAGCAGGAGAGGCAGAAAGGGGGAAAGGAAGTGTTCTGTGTGGGTGCACAAGAACACAAGACTGGGCCCGGCACGGTGACGCACACCTGTAATCCCCAGCACTCTGGAGAGCAGAGGCGGGTGAATCACTTCAGGCCAGGAGTTCGAGACCAGCCTGACCAACATGGTGAAACCCCGTCTCTACTAAAAATACAAAAAAAAAGAAAAGAAAAGAAAAGAAAAATTAGCTGGGTGTGGTGGCACACACCTGTCGTTTCAGCTACTTGGGAGGCTGAGGCACAAGGGTCACTTGAGCTTGGGAGGCAGAGATTGCAGTGAGCTGAGACCGCACCACTGCACTGCACTCCAGTCTAGGCGACAGAACGAGACTGTCAAAAAAAACACAAAAAATGTAAGACTGGATTGAGGGATTAAGCTACAGTCTGCATACAGAGGAGGGATGATATGGGTTAGGGACATGGTGGAATGAGCTGTCCTCAGGGTGCCATATAAAATCCTAGAAGCAAACTGGAGTCCGGTGATTGGTCCTGTGTTTGGATGGAAAAGCAGAGATCATTGGGGTTGAGGAGTGTCTGTGTGAGAGAAAGAAAGAGAACCTGGAGGTCACCTCCTCTCTCCCTCAGTGGTGCATGGCTTTTATCTTACTGGTTTTCTGGAACTGAATGATGTGAACCAAGAAGAAAGTGTTGCTGTCAAATTGACATTTTCAGTCTGTAGTTAACTTTGTGAAAAATCTTTACCTCTCAATAACTCAATGGAATCCTGCCACAGGGGAACTCAAATTATTCCCCCACTCCTTTTTGCTTTTAAACAAAACATACTGTAAAATTTATTAGTATCAATGAATATCTGTATCCACACTAATCTTTTAGTTATTGAACTGTTTTCCTTTACGCTGGGTTTGATTTCATGACAATAAATGGTACCCAGGGGCACGATGGTTGCATTGGTTGTTTAATCTGAATTTCGGACGCCTGGCAAAATCCATGCCAATACAAACCATTAGCTTTAGAGCTCTTGACAGATTCCACTGGCGCCAAGATCGGCAAGGCGTCCAGGACGGAGACGAGCAGAGATGAGTTCCCAGTTTCTAGTTCCCCAGGATCTGATGTGATCACCTGTGGAAAAAGCCCGTCACGTACTGGAAAGGGGTTAAAATGATCAGCCCTGTTGGGGAGATGTTGCTGAACTGTCTACAGAACATCAAAAAGCTTGTTTTCTTCAATGATAATTAGAGCAGCTCCATGGGAGAGCTAGTTCATAAAGATGCTCCCCGTGAAACTGCTCCACCCACACAAACAAGCCAGACGCAGTGCTGTGACCAGAAGGGCAGAGGCCACCGCTAATTAGACATGACATCAGCATTTATACTCTCCTGACCAATTATATCGGAAGAAGTAAATAAAGCTAATGAAACTTTCCTTTCACCCAAGCTAGGAGCTGCGGACGCTCCGGAGGTGAGTAACGTTGGCCCAGAAATCCCTCTGTTGGAGATCTTTCGGGTAATATTTGACTTTATTGCTGGAATTCCTTGGAGAGAGAGAGAAAAAAAAATACTTAACTAAAGTGAATAATGAAATAAATAAACTTGGTTCCATTTGTCAGTGGAGACATAATTTGAGGATGAAAATAATTTACTTTCTCTTTTTTTGAGGGGGAGACGGAGTCTCACTCTGTTGCCCAGGCTGGAGTGCAATGGCGCAATCTCAGCTTACTGCAACATCTGCCTCTGGGGTTCAAGCAATTCTCCTGCCTCAGCCTCCCGAGTAGCTGGGATTACAGGCGCACACCACCATGCCTGGCTAGTTTTTTGTATTTTTAGTGGAGATGAGGTTTCACCATGTTGGCCAGGCTGGTCTCGAACTCCAGACCTCCAGTGATCTGCCCACCTTGACTTCCCAAAGTGCTGGGATTACAGGTGTGAGCCACTGTGCTCGGCTGAAAATAATTTACATTCCAGTGTTTGATTCCAAGAGAAGCAGACCTGCTTCTGGGTCTAAGAGAAGAAAGCCTGGGGTCCTATTTGTGAACACACTTTATCCCTTTTGGGTAAGGGAGTACATATGTCATTCCAACTCCCCCTGCCACAGAAGGCTAGAGGCTTGTTAGAGTGGAGAGGTCATGGGTGCTGGGACCACAATGCTCGGGTGTGAATCCCAACTCTGACACTCACACACTACGTGACCTTGAGCAGGTTCTCAATGTCTTAGGTCTCAGTTTTCTTATCTGAAAAATGGGAATAATAAAAATACTTACCTTGGTAGTAGGGTTGTTTTTAGCACTCAGCGAGTTCATACATGGGAAGTAATCACAATAGTCTCAGGCCACGTAGCTGATATCTCAGTTGTCTGCTCCTTTACAGACAAGAGGGAAAGTTAATTTTGTTCTTTTGAGGCTGCATTATAAAAGTTTGCTACTCTGCTATCAAATGTAGTGTTTTTTTTTTTTTTTTTTTTTTTTTTTGAGACAGCCTCACTCACTCTGTTGCCTAGGCTGGAGTGCAGTGGTGCAATCTTGGCTCACTGCAACCTCTGCCTCCTGGGTTTAAGAGATTCTCCTGCCTCAGCCTCCTGAGTATCTGGGATTACAGGCATGTGCCACCACGCTTGATTGACTAATTTTTGTATTTTTTTTTTTTTTTTTTTTTGAGACGGAGTCTGGCTCTGTCGCCCAGGCTGGAGTGCAGTGGCTGGATCTCAGCTCACTGCAAGCTCCGCCCCCCGGGTTTACGCCATTCTCCTGCCTCAGCCTCCCGAGTAGCTGGGACTACAGGCGCCCGCCGCCTCGCCCGGCTAGTTTTTTGTATTTTTTAGTAGAGACGGGGTTTCACCGTGTTCGCCAGGATGGTCTCGATCTCCTGACCTAGTGATCCGCCCGTCTCGGCCTCCCAAAGTGCTGGGATTACAGGCTTGAGCCACCGCGCCCGGCCATTTTTGTATTTTTAATAGAGATGGGGTTCACCATGTTGGCCAGGTTAGTCTCGAACTCCTGACCTCAGGTGATATCCACCAGCCTCTGCCTCCCAAAGTGCTGAAATTACAGGCATGAGCCACCCCAGCCAGCCCAAATCTAGTTTTAAGAACCCAGTCTGGGAGGCTTAGCACATGAGGAGGGGGACCATGGGCCCCTCGTGGATGCACGGCTGGGCTCTGTGCTGCGGGATGAGGCTGGAGAAACAAACATGTGATGTTTGAAGATGATCAATGCCGTGATTATCATGCAAATCCTCTGCACAGACACAATGGATATTGCAGAAGCATTTGGCTATATTCCGCCAAGATTTGTTCACGTATCAGTGCTAAGGTGTCAAGTAGGCTCATGTCAACCTGAAGGGAAAGGTACTATATTGTCCCCACTTTCTAGATGAAGAAACTGAGCCCCAGAAACAGGACACTACCTGCCCAAGGCCGTAGAGTCATTGAGTAAGCAGGAGAGCCAGCACTGGAACCCAGGTGGGCTAACTCCATCCCTTTAGCCCTTCTCCCTCCCTTTTCTCCTTCCTTTCTTCCTTCCATTTTCTTTCTTTTCTTTTTCTTTCCTTCTCTCTCTCTCTTTCTCTTTTTTCCTTCCTTCCTTCTTTTTTTTCTTTTTTTTTTTTTGAGACAGAGTGTCTCTTTGTTGCCCAGACTGGAGTGCAATGGCATGATCTGGGCTCACTGCAACTTCTGCCTCCTGGTTTCAAGCGATTCTTCTGCCTCAGCCTCCTGAGAAGCTGGGACTACAGGCATGCGCCACCATGTGTGGCTAAGTTTTCTATTTTTAGTAGAGATGGGGCTTCACTTTGTTCGCCAGTCTGGTCTCAAACTCCTGACCTCAAGTGATCCGCCTGCCTCACTCTCCCAAAGTGCTGGGATTACAGGTGTGAGCCACCACGCCTGGCCCATTTTTAAATGTATCTGTCTTTCTAGCATTTTCTCCATGTTAAGGAGGCCACCGATGGCGAGCCTGGGTTTTGATTTCAGAAACAGTAAAATGTGAAAAACAGGTGCATCTTGGAATTGAGGAGACGCACGCTGCCCTGGAGGTGGCGCTCTGCGCCCTGCCTGCTCACTGCAAGAGCAGCTCTTGGATGCGTGGATTGAAAACTTCCGCACTGTGCTGCCCATCTGGTGGTGCCAGGGGAGGTGCTCAGGTACGGCTGGGGGAGTCCAGGAGTGGGTGAGACGGGAGCTGGGCCCTGAAAGAAGTTTGGGCAGAGTGGGGGGCCAGGAGTTGTTCTAAGGAACATCACCAGGAAAAGGCCTAAGGAAAGCAGGCCCTGGGGAGGCGGCTCCTCCAAGGTGAGTCCCGAGGCCTTAGCAACTGAGAGTTGTGAGACACTGGGGCACAGGATAGAGGTAGAACCTGAGTTTCTGGTTTAAGGCATGTGGGTAGGGGCTGTAGCTATTTGTCAAGACAGGGACATAAAGACAGGCGCGGTGGCTCACACCTATAATCCCAGCATTTTGGGAGGCTGAGGTGGGTGGATCGCTTGAGCTCGGGAATTCGAGACCAGCCTGGGAAACATAGGGAAACCCCGTCTCTACTAAAAGATACAGAAATTAACCAGGCATGGTGGCTGGTGCCTGTGGTCCCAGCTACCTGTGGAGGCTGAGGCAGGAGGATCGCTTGAGCCTGGGAGGCGGAGGTTGCAGTAAGCTGAGATCGTGCCGCTGAACTCCCCCCTGGGGTACAGAGGGAAATCCTGCCTTGAAAGAAAGAAAAGAAAAGAAAAGAAAAGAAAAGAAAGAGAAGGTGCTTTGGGAACAGAGATAAATTAAAGTTTGGAAATGGTGTGTGTGAGTTGTTTTGGGGACACCGTCATGCTGTCCAGTCAGCGGAAGTTCATCTTGTCTTAAAATCATTCTGTGTGGGAACCGTCATCACATAAACAGTAATGACGGTGATTGGTGCTCGTCAGGTTTCCCAGGAACGTCAGAGAGCAGAGAAGGCTGCCCGGGACACAGGACACCTCAGTGTTTAAGTTGTCTCATAGGAGACAAAGGCTGCTCTCTGTTTACCAGCGCCAGGCACAGGGCGCGGTACCTCCTCCACAAGTCTTTGGAATGGATGAACAATTGGAGGGAAGGTTCGCAGTGTTGGGTTGCTGAGCAGGGAAGCCTTAAATCCAGAAAGCCTCATCTGCTTCACAATGAAACACAGCACAGAGGAAGCAACAAGGAGGCAACACACATTTACAAGGAGGGCCAGGTCCCAGGCCAGGCAATGAGGATACAGTGGCTATGAAGACACTGTTCCTGCCCTCAGGGTACCATGTTGGATCTCATCCCACGACAACGTAAGAGAACAGGAAAACCCGGACCTATAGGGTAGATACAATACCGTATCATTTTAATAGCTTTTCACACCAAAATATGTGGTTTAAGAGTGTGATATTGCATTTTGGTAGCCTTTTTTTTTTTTTTTTTTTTTTTCAGAGACAGGGTCTTGCTTTGTTACCCAGGCTGGAGTGCAGTCGTATGATCACAGCTCACTGCAGCCTCGACCTCCTGGGCTCAAGTGATCCTCCCATCTCAGAATCCTAAGTAGCTGGGACTACAGATAGGTGTCACCATGCCCAGCTAATGCTTTATATTTGTAGAGATGGAAGGGGTGGTCTCACTATGTTGCCTAGACTTGTCTTGAACTCCTGGACTCAAGCAATCCTCCCATCTCAGAATCCCAAAGTGCTGGGATTACAGGCGTGAGTTACTGCACCACTGAGCCAAAAACCTGCCTTGGTAGCTTTTTATTAATTACTTATTATTTTATTTTATTATTTGAGATGGAGTCTCACTCACTCTCTTTCCCAGGTTGGAGTGCTGTGGCTTGATCTCGGCTCACTGCAACCTCCGCCTCCCGGGTTCAAGTGATTCTCCTGCCTCCCGAGTCGCTGGGACTACAGGTGTGTGCCACCATGCCTGGCTGATTTTTCTATTTTTGGTAGAGACGGGGTTTCATCCTGTTGGCCAGGCTGGTCTCAAACTCCCAACCTCAAGTGATCCGCCCGCCTCGGCCTCCCAAAGTGCTGGGATTACAGACTTGAGCCACTGCACCTGGCCTCCGTGGTAGCTTTTTAAGAGAGCAAATCCAGAGAGTATTTCAAAAATATTATGAGATGAAATCATTAGCTGTTTTTGTGGAAGCTTGAAAGGACAGCTTGGAAGACCAAGGAAAGACTTTCACATATCATGGTAATAGGTTACATCCTGGATCTACTCTCCTTCAGTGCCTAGAACACATCCATATGGTCTGCTCAGAGGCAGGGATGCCGTGAAAGGCAGATGTCACCCATTCTATATGGATGGTGGCTCTTTCCTGACATGACCAAGGCTAACTGTGCATAAATCCAAAAAGCCTCACCTGCTTCACAGTGAAACACAGCACAGAGTGCCTCTGAGAGAGGAATTAGCAGGAAATGGACATGTGCCTATCAAACAATGGATTGAATACATTATCCCACGTCTCTACCCACTGCCCTAGCCTCATCGCCCTTTCCCTTCCCTCCATTCTGGTCTCTAAAAAGAAGGGTTCGGCTGGGCACGGTGGCTCTCGCCTATAATCCCAACACTTTGGGAAGCCAAGGCAGGCAGATCACTTGAGGTCAGGAGTTGGAGATATGGCTATGTTGCCCAGGCTGCAGTTCTTTACATACTTTTGGATACAAGCCCTTTATCTGATAAATGTGCTGCAATTTATTCTTCCAGGCTTGCCTCCCATTTTCCAATATCACTGAAAAGCAAAATCTTTATAAAGTCCAATTTAGTAATATTTTGCTTCGTGACTCATGTTTTCTGTGTTTGTTGAGCATGCAGAATTTAATTTTTTTAAATTTCACCAAATATGAGACGTTGTTGGCTATCACTTTTCCAAATATTTTTTTGTGGCCCATTCTTTCTTTCCTTTCTGGTACTCGTCACCTGTACTTTAGACTTTTGATATAGGGTCCTGAAGCTTTGCTTAATAAAATCCTTTTTGTCTTTGTATTTTAGAATGAATACTTTCTATTGATCTGTCTTCATGTTTCCTGACTCTTTTCTCTCTCCTCCATTCTGCTATTAAGCCCATCCAGTAAGTTTTAAAATTTTAGATATTTTTCAGTTCTGAAATTTTCATTTGATTTTTTCTGTGTTCTAGGAGATATCCTTTCTTTTCATTCATATTAGGTATATTTTCCTTTACTTTATAAAGCTTTGTTATAGTAGCTGCTCTATTCTCCTGGAGTGATAATTCCAACATCTGGGGCATCTTAGGGTGGACTGTCTTTTCCTTTGAGAGTAATGTATTTTCTTTTTTCTGTTGTTGCTTTTGTTGTTTTGTTCTATGTCAAGCAATTTTGGGTTGTATCCTGGGCAAGGTGAATATTATATTGTGAAGAACTGGGATTCAGTTATATTCTTCTGAAGAATGTTCAGGCTCTTGCAGGCAATTAACTTGACCAGACTCCAACAGTAAGCTTTCTGTTGCTTCCTCTGGGCAGTGATTCAAATCTTGGTTCAATTCTTTAAGCTTGTGTTGCCCTGCCTGTCCTGCTCATGCATGCTTTGGGGGTAAGCAAGAGATTTGTGTGAAGCTGATATACAAATCAGATGCTTCCCATCCCTGGCTGTCTCCCTGCTAGGACTCCTCACTCCCCAGTGACCTGGGCTTCTTCCTCTGGTATCTCTGGTCTAATACACAGTGAATTTTAGGCCAGGCCTGGTGGTTCATGCCTGTTAACACTAGCACTTTGGGAAGTCGAGGCAGGTGAGTCACTTGAGCCCAGCAGTTTGAGGGCAGCCTGAGCAACATGGCGAAACTCCATCTACCAAAAATACAAAAATTAGCTGGGTGTGGGGGTGCATGCCTTTGGTCCCAGCTACTTGGGAGGCTGACGCAGGAGGATTGCTTGAACCTGGGAAGTGGAGACTGTCATGTGCTGAGATTGTGCCACTGCACCCCACCCTGGGCAACAGAGCGAGACCCCATGTCAAAACCAAAAAAGTGAATTTTGAGAAGAACTTTATTGACCTCTGGTGTGCTGCTTTGCAATTGTGGTTTGCCCTCAGACCAATGTGGAGGGGAGACTCACCAAGGTTTTGAGTTCCTTGCATGTCTTCACTCTAGGAAGTTTGGACTGTAGGGGCTTAAACCACTGAACTCCAGGTGGAGCCAATTCCTTTTTTGTTCAGGGTGCACAAGCCTGGAGTTTTCAGATTCCCCTTTACTCCTTCTGCAACTTCCATCTTTTGCCTAATCATCTATTTTAAGGTTCTGTCCTTAGGTATCTTGCAGTGCTGCTAGATTTTCCCAGGAATCTTATTCATTCCCACCATGTCCCTGGGCTGCACTCCCATGATGCAGTTTTCAGTGTTTCCTGAGTTTCATGCCTGTATTTCAAGCCATCTCTTTTATATTCACATAGAACCTTCAGTCTAGGGTCACTCCCTTGTCTGGCTCACCTGCTTTGGTTACTGTACAGTATTTGTTCAGTGAACTAAGCTTAGAATTACTACAAGTGGAGAATATTTTTGTTATCACCTCCTATTTCTTCACTGAGAGTACTGAACTAAAGATGACAATGATGCTGCTAGTTATTGGTGGAGCTGCTGACAATACTTCACTTTGAGGACAATCCCACAAGGACTACTACCAGGCTTAGGAATATCACCTCCTTCCCTTTCTTCCTCCTCTATCAATTGGGTGTTCATAGTGATAATCAGTATAGATTACTATGTGATCGCCATAGCTATATAGCTTTACTCACCATACACTGCCGAGTATTCTTTGAGCAGCAACTCTATGCCCTTAGGCATAGTTCCAGATGCTGGGGATAGAGCGGCAAATGGGACAGACATGGTCCCTGCTGTCTGGAGCTTGCATTCTGGTGGGTGTGTGTGGTGGTTTACACTTCGAGATAATTAAGCAAGGACATTTCTCAGTGATGCACTACGGAAAAAAAACAAAAAAAAAAACCAAAAAAAAAAAAAAAAAAAAAAAAAAAAAAAAAACAAGGGAATGAGAAAGCAATGCTGGGACAAGCAGTGTAACCTTAGATAGGGTGGAACAGTGTATTAGCCCACTTTTACACCGCTATGAAGAACTGCCTGAGACTGGGTAATTTATAAAGAAAAGAGATTTAATAGACTCACAGTTCTGCATGGCTGGGGAGGCCTCGGGAAACTTACAATCCTGGTGGAAGGGGAGGCAGGCATGTCTTACCCAGCAACAGGAGAGAAAGAGTGTGAAGGAGGAACTGTCAAACATGAAACCATCAGTTTCGTGAGAACTCACTATCACAAGAATAGCATGGGAGAAACTGCCTCCATGATCCAATTACCTCCCACCAGGTCCGTCCCTTGACACAGGGGGATTATGGGGATTACAATTCGAGAGGAGATTTGGGTGGGGACACACAGCCAAACAATTTCAAGGAGGAAGGCCACTTTCAGGGGTGAGCGTTTGAGTGGATCTCAAAATGATGACAAGAAGCATTTCTAGAAAGGCACAGTGGCTCACTCATTCTAAGTGTGCTGTGAAGCCCCTTTAGTGAAGAAATCTACTTCTCAAACATAATTGCCAGAATAATGAAGGGTAACATGATTATTCACATTTAATCGACTTCATTTACACAGATAAAACCTAAAGGAAAAATCCAATCTGTATTCATGTGCATGCACTGATGTTTAAAAATCCACCGGAGGAAAAAGAAAATTTAGTCAGCAGAATCTTTTCTAGATAAATGCTAGAAATCATTATTCCAAGAAAAGAATCCTCCACTTTTACTATATGTGTGTGTGTGTATACTCACTAAAAAATACATAAGAGCTCCCCCATGGCTTGGGAGTATTTTATGAAGTTATAAAAATCGGTATTACAAGTACTATCTGTTACATGTGCAATCAAAACTGTTGAGGTTACCTGAATAAAAAATTCCTGATGTCTATTACAGAAAGCTTTTAATAGAACTTGCCTTGGCAATTTACTCTTAAATATTCTTTTTCCCCAGCTCAATAAAATATTGCTACCTACTTTTGTGACTGCACAAAACCGTTTTAGGCACTACTTGAGGAAAAAGTATTAAGAGTTCAAGTAAGGCTGGGTGTAGTGGCCAACGCCTGTAATCCCAAAACTTTGGGAGGCCAAGGTGGAAGGACTGCTTGGGACCAGGAGTTCAAGACAAGCCTGGGTAACAGAGCAAGACCTCCATCTCTACAAATACAAAAACAAAAAATTAGATGTGGTGACACGAGCCTATAGTCCCACCTAATTTGGGAGGCTGAGGTGGAAGGGTTGGCTGAACCCAAGCGTTCAAGGCTGCAGCCTGGGTGATAGAGCAAGACCCTGTCTGAAAAAAAAAGAGTTCAAGTAAATGCAAATGATGTTTTGGCAACCTTTTCTCAAAAGATTCTGCATTGGAATACAGACTATAATACCAGACTACTATGTATATACTGTTTCTACAGTTATATACACCGCAGTGTTGTTTACAGGTATATAAGGTCAATGGTCCTCGTCTTATTCAAGTTTAAACCAGTGCTTGCCTTGTAACTCTGCAAGTGACCAACAGTCTCTTAATACTGAAAATCACAAAATAGGATAAAATGTTCTGTTGCGAGTCCCATAATGCTTACTAGATTTTTTCCCCATTCTTCCCGGTCTTAGGAGAAACATGACTGAAGATGTGAGATAAAATTATTTATTGTAATAAGTGAATGATCATCTTCCCAGCCCCACTCCCAAAGTCACTTGAGCCTTTGCAATCCAATTTGAGATCACTTCAAAAAATCTTCCCCCTGTAACATGCCCTTGTGTTTTTGTTTTTTCCTCCAATTAAAGTGATTAATCGGAAAGGGGAGCATTAGATGACATTCCTTGCCTTGAGACAGCTGGTGGTTTCCTACACCCTGGGGTGGTAACTCCAGACATGGAGCAGCTAGAGCTGCGGACAGTTACTGCTGCAGACAGGGCTGTGTCCCGTCACTCATGATGGTTCAGCTCAGTTTCTAAATCCCCCAGTAAAAATCCTCCCCCTGGAACCATCTGCCCTTTGGACAAGCTTCTGCCCGCTGAACCTGGTGCAATCAGGGTATGGTTTAGGCTTTGCAGAGCTGGGAGGAAATTCCCGGGGCCTCGAGCTAACGCTGTCCAAGGTGCTGATTACCGTACTCAGTGTGTTGCCACTGGCTGAGCTGGTGCAACCTTTCGCCGCTGAGAAACATTTTCCAAGACAGGACAGTGTTACGGAGCATGGACTCAAGCCTTGGGCCATCTACATCCATTCCTTCTCCAACAAGATGAGTTGGGAGACCTTGGCCACGCGACCCCCACCTTTCTGAGCCAAAGCACTTAAAACACATAACAAACATTCAAAACCACAGCACTTCGAATCAGGAAGTCCTTTTATCATTTTTCACAGTATAAGGCACTTATTTTTTAACATCATTCTCTTTTTTTTAAAGGCAAAGGAACTGCAAGTGAACACACTAGTCATAACCTATCAGAATGACAGATGCTTATCTACAAAAACATTTCCTTACATCTTTCTGAACCTCCTGCCACTGGGAAATACCGCTGTTTACTTACTAAAAAAGTGGTGAAAATTTAATATGATTCTCTCTTCCTTTTTAAAAAATTAAATTTGTATAAATATAAGGCGTACAAGTGCAGTTTTGTTACACGGATATATTGCGAAATGGTGAAGTCTGGGCTTCTCCTGCAACCAACACCAGAAAGGTGTACATTGTACCCATTGGATAATTTCTCATCCCTTACCCTCCTCCCACCCTTCTGAGTCTCCAATGTCTATTCCACACTCTTTGTTCATGGGTACACTTTATTTAGCTCCCATTTATGAGTGAGAACATGAGCTATTTGACTTTCCACTTCTAAGTTATTTCACTTATGATAACGGCCTCCAGTTCCACCCAGGTTGCTGCAAAGGACATGGTTTCATTCTTTTTAATGGCTGAATAGTATTCCATTGTGTATACATACCACATGTTCTTTATCCAATCATCTGTTGATGTGATTCCCTTTTCTTTGCATATTCTTGGGGTACTTTTAAATCAGTTCTTTTAAGTTTTGGGGGAAGGAGATTTGGTAAGTTTCATTTTCATTACTTTCAATTATCTCCATTATCCTTCTGCAAACCCATGTGCCACATTTCAGAGCATTTTGCATGTGTAAGACCACAATGAGAGCTCCTTTTCATTTCTCCCTGGAGAAACCCCCATCCTGGAATCGAAGCCCTGTTTATGATCCAAGTGTCACCACATCTCAAGTCTCAATGTGTGTGTGTGTGTGTGTGTGTGTTTTTTCTTTTTTGAGACAGAGTCTTGCTCTGTCGCCCAGGCTGGAGTGCGGTGGCATGATCTTGGCTCACCGCAACCTCTGCCTCCTGGGTTCCAGTGATCTCCTGCCTCAGCCTTCTGAGTAGGTGGGCTTACAGGTGTGCACCAGCATGCCTGGCTAATTTTTGTATTTTCAGTAGAGATGGAGTTTCACCATGTTGTCCAGACTGGTCTCAAACTCCTGATCTCAGGTGATCCGCCCGTCTCAGCCTCCCAAAGCGCTGGGATTACAGGCGTGAGCCACTGCGCCCAGCCCAATGTGTGGTTGTTATTAGCTATGCCCTTTACCGAACTCCTTTTCTTGACCTCTTATACCTACACCTGTTGTAAAGAAATAAATACAAAACAAGATTGCAGCAAAACACTAAAAGAAGAGCACTTTAGTTTTTAAAAATTTTAATTTTCTTGTGGCACATAACAACGAACTATGGTATCACCAACCTATCGTATAATTAACTTCTCGTCTTTTGTTCCTTATGAATTTACATATTTAATTCTTTCCACTTAATTTCCCATGGTTTTGCTATGTTGACTAAAACTTTGTAACGAGAAAGTCTTTTAATTTAATAGACTTTGCAGTTCACGTGTAACCAGCTTTGGAAGTCATTTTAGGATTACTGAGTGTTGCTTCCTAATGCTGTGCATTTTTCCTGCCAGGATTTGGAGTACCTAGGTTACCTGTCCACCAGAACAATGGCTGTAGAAGAGAAAACTGAGCAGTGGTCAGGAGCTGCCGAGAAGATGCAGTGAAACAGGTTACATCAGAACAATGCTGACTGGAAATAACCTACGCGTTTTTGTCAAGGGATTTTGCACTAGTGCATTTAATTCAAGTTAGGGCCAATTCAGAGGATGTGGCTTAAGGCACCGTTTTGGCCCCACCAGAATTTCTGCTTTGTTTCTTTTGAGAGCTCCGCATACATTCCCACTTTTTCTGTCGAAGTGGACACAATGAAGAGTCTCATGAGTGGCGGGGCATTCTGATCCCCAGAGACCACCCATCTGCGGAGTGACTACACAGCCAGAATGTGGATGTGAACAAACTCAAAATGTGCTGCCCAGCGGCTGGAGAAGTGGCATTTTAGAGCTTCGGTTTCAGTCTCTTGGAAGAGATTTTCATAAATGGCCAATTTATGTGCAAAGGTGACTTTTCTAGGCACCCGGGAAGGCAAATTTAGGCCCCGAGCTGTATCAACTGTATTCTGTTTCTATCATCAGCAATAACAGAAGTCTCAGAATTTAACAGTAAATGGTGGCTATTTGGCTCCTTGTCAAAATAAGTCTGCATGGCTCTTGCAACAAGGGAGATAGCTGTTCATTCTGCTGGGAAGGAAAGGAGATGAATTTTGTTTTGCCTCGCATTTTGGGAATCATGACTACAATTTAATACAATCAGGTGTAGTTTGTTTAAGGAATTATCAAAGATCATACTTGGATATCAGATTGGAATTGAGGTTGATAGGCAGACTTTGTTCATATGCTAACCAGAAAACAATACAATTCAAAAGTGGAGTTGAGAAACAGCATTAGGAGAATTTATTCAAACAGCCATGCAGAGATAGCCTAATATTTTAAAAACTGATTTCCAGGATCTCTCGCTCCATTTTAAAGGAATCGCAGTTCTATTTTGAGTAAAATTCAGGACAGGGCCCCAGCTCTCTGATTTATGCAAAAGGACATAAATTCACAAACCTGCCTGGGCTATTTTTATATTTCAGCAAGGGGTTGTGTGCAGCTGCTGTTTTTGGCAAAATTAAAAAAAAAAATAGTGCAAGTGAAAAGTGAACGGGAACAGGAAGGACTGTCATTTTTTCTTGATCAAATCCATGAGATCGCCTTCTATTCCTTTCTCACTCAGCTCATCTAGACTGTAGTATCGGTGAACAATTTTCTCGGCAGTGACCACCACGACTCGGAGCCCATGGGGGTCTCTGCCAAGCTGGCATCCGATGGCAGATGACACCACCATGTCGAGGTTCTGGTAGGTGCCCCCGGCATTCCTGTGGTAGTGGCCGGAGAACACGACTTTGACACCTGCAGGGAAGGGAAAAAGACATTAGGGGACCGAGGACTTCCATTAGGTAACCTGGGGTCTCCAGCATTTTATTCTGTGAACAGTAATATATTAAGTATATTATTATACCATCATGTAGAATTATCATATTAAATGTATACTATTATTCCGTATATAATCAACAAATAGAAAGTGTATGTGACATACAGAATCTCTGAAAAGATACTTCATACTTAAAATATATTATTAACACTTTTGTCATAACTAGTACAAAGAAGTACTAGGGAAGAAAATGAGAGAAGGAAGATGAAGTGAATGACTTTGAGAAAAGACAAAGGAGACTGAAGAAAACATCCTGAGGCCTATAGAAATATCCAGATGACAGAAGTTATGTCTTTTAAAAATAACGTTTATGGCCAGGGATGGTGGCTCATGCCTGTAATCCCAGCACTTTGGGAGGCCAAGATGGGTGTATCACTTGAGGTCAGGAGTTCGAGACCAGCCTGGCCAACATGGTGAAACCCTGTCTCTACTAAAAATATTTTTAAAAATGGCCAGGCGTGGTGGCTCAAGCCTGTAATCACAGCACTCTGGGAGGCCAAGATGGGTGGATCACAAGGTCAAGAGTTCGAGACCAGCCTGGCCAATATGGTGAAGCCTCATACGAAAAAATACAAAAATAAGATGGGCGTGATGGCAGGTGCCTGTAGTCCCAGCCACCTGGGAGGCTGAGATAGGAGAATCACTTGAATTCGGGAGGTGGAGGTTGCAGTGAGCCAAGATCATGCCACTGCACTCTAGTCTAAGCAACAGAACGAGACTCTGTCTGAAAAATAAACACATAAACAAGTATATATTAATACAAAAAAATTAGGAGGGCCTGGTGGCTGGCATCTGTAATCCCAGCTACTCGGGAGGCTGAGGCAGGAGAATTGCTTGAATTCGGGAGGCAGAGGTTGCAGTGAGCCTAGATCACGCCACCGCACTCCAGCCTGGGCAACAAGAGCAAGACTCCATCTCAAAATAAATAAATAAGTAAAAATAATGTTTATGGCATTCTAATTAAGATAGCAGAGCATGTTTGGCATTTGATGAACCCCCTCTGCTCCAAACAGCTGTAATGGATGAAACGTAAACCAGAAAACCCAAGGACACAGGTAGGCTCAAAAACAAAACAAATAGCTCTACCGGCCAGACACAAAACAGAGAGGCAAAGTCATGAGTGGGAGTAAAATGTCACCAGGAGTTCAGCTCTTAGAAGATCACAGAGACTGAAAGCATTTTCAGGGGAAAAGGGGGAAAATAAAGCCTGGCTCCCTGCTGGAAGAAGGGCTGTTGTGGGTGCCTCTGTTTATGGAAGGAGGCTGAAGAAGGCTGCTGCTGCCTGGGGCTGGGGAAGTGGTAGGCTGGTAAATGTTTCACATGTTATTATTATTTTTAAAGACCTGATTTCTCATGTTTGTCAATTTCCATGGTGTAAATACTTCCATTGTGGTCGCGGCTGATTTCAACTTGCAAGGTGATGTCATCGAACCAGACGTGGAAGAGATGCCCAGTAGTGCCCATTACATGAATATCAGATCTGTTTCTACCACAGACATACAAAAGCTGCCAACAGCCTCAAGAGCATGGATCACAGGAATATTTAGCAAAAGAATTACAAAGTGATCAGTTTTGAGTATTTATTACCTTTGCTTTTTCATATAATCTATTTAATGCTGAGTTTATATAACTATTAATGCCACTTAACAACCACCTCACAACATTCCTTAAAATGTAATGACTGGTCCTAATGGGTTGGTAGGAGCTGTCTCCAGCACACCACTGGGCTAAGACTTATTGCAACCTGAGAGTCTAGGAAGGAAGGAGAGACACAAGCTCAAGTCTAGGAACCGAAATGTTTTCCCCGATATTACCGTGGGGCCCTAAACTACTATTATCAGGCCTGGTCCTGAATGGGGGTGGGGGTAGAGGTAATGAAAACCACTAGAGAGACAGAAGTTAGCCAAGAGAGAAAGAATGAGGGAAAAACAAAACAAAAAAATACCCCTTACTCAAATTGACCCTGCAATTAAAAGGTCTGCTGCCCATGAAGAAATCACATGGTAAAATAGTCTATGAACCCTTCAATTGGGAACATAAATTCACTCCAGATGAAATTAATTATTTAAAATTGACAAATATTTCAAATCTGTGTTTAAGACATCAAAGGGTCCTTAATAAAGGACTAACACCCATAAAAAGATGTTATGAGACAACATTGGCATAAATTGAATGAGAATAGGAGGTAATGAACATTTAGAAATAGTGGACACAAAAGAAGCATCCACTAAAATTTAAAATAAAAACAACCCTCAGCAAATGAGATAGGCCAGGCATGGTGGCTCATGCCTGTAATCCCTGTACTTTGAGAGGCTGAGGTGCAAGAATTGCTTGACGCCATGAGTATGAGACCAGCCTGGGCAATGTAGCAAGATCCCATCTCTATGAAAAATAATAAAATAAATGAGATCAATTCTAGACATCAAAGAGGAAATTAGTGAACTGAGAGGTAAAACTGAGGAACCAGAAGACAATACAGAGACCCAGACAGAAGCAATAGGAACATGCTCTTGATTTGAGTTCTTTGAATTTAAAAATTTAAAGGACAGATTAAGATCAGCAGAAGTTTAGAGGAGTTGGTGGAGGAGAAAGGAGAAAATAATAGTGAGAAGAATTTGAAGAAATAACAGAAATTTTCCAGAAATAAGGAAGACACAGGTCCTCAGATAAAAGTACTACACAGGAAACATGAAAGTTAATTCATACTGATGTATGGTGCAATGAAACTGGTACAGCAAAGACAAAGAGAAAAACCATAGAAAGACAACTGCAGTAAAAACATTATGAAGAAAAAATCATACAGATAGCAGGAATCTTAACAATAACAGAATCAAAGAGTAATGCCTTCTAAATGCTGACAGCAAATAACTATGGACCTCAAATTTTATACCTAGCTAAACTATCATTTAAGCTCAAGGGCAAAAAAAAGACATGTTTGGAATATAAAAACTAAAAGTTTACCACGTCTAAATCTTCACTGAAAGAATTGCTTCAGCAAAAGAAAGGATGAAATATTAAAAAAATAATGATGAGCCAACACCAATATTTTAGTAAACTGACTTAACTATTGATTTATTTTTAAACCTATTTTTTAATGTTAAAAGTGAAACTAAAAATCAAAAATGTCAAGATAGGGAGTTCGGTGGAAAATTAAAACACAAATTATTGCCATATTTGGGAGATAAAAATACTGAATAACCTGATACTTTGCAAGAAAAAATGTATAGTTATCTTATTTCTTTAAAATGTCTGAGCATAGCAGTCAAACTAAAAATCAATAAACTGAACTTCATCAAAATTACCAACTTTTGTGCTCCCAAAACATCATAAAAAATGAAAAGGCAACCCATGGAATGGGAGAAAATATTTGCAAATCATGTATCTAATCAGGGTCTAATATGCAGAAAACATAAAGAACTTTTAAAACTCAACCAAAGGACAACCCAATTAACAAGCGGGAACGTATTTAAACAGACATTTCTTCAAAGGACATATACAAATGGCCGATAATCACGTGACAAGATGCTCAACATCATTTATCTTTAGGGAAATGCGAATAGCGACAATCAGATAACCACTTCATATCCACTCGGATGGCTGTGATGAAAGAGATGGAAAGCAACAAGTGTTCACAGGGATTTGGGGAAATTAGAACCTTCATACAGTGCTGGTGGGAATGTAAAATGGTACAGTTCTTTTGGAAAACATTTTGGCAATTCCTCAAATGTTAAACACATATTTACCATAATTGTGCTATTTCACTCCTAAGTATGCATCTAAGAGAAAACATTTGCCCATGCAAAAACTTGTAGGTGAGTGTTCATAGCAGCATTTTTCAAAAGAGCCTAAAATATGGAAGCAACCTAAATGTCCATCAGTTGATGATGCATAAACAAAATGTGGTCTACCCATACAATGGGATGTTATTTAACCATGAAAAGGCATAAAGCATTGATACATGCTGCAATGTAGATGCACCTTAAAAATATTAAGCTAAGTGAGATAAGTCACTTGCAAAAGGCCCCATCTTGTGTGCTTCCATTTATATAAAATGTCCAGAATAGCAAAATCCATAGAGAAAGTAGATCAGTGGTTGCTAGGGGCCGAGGGAAGGATGGAACGGGAGAGTGACTGCTGACAGGTGCAGGGTTTCTCTGTGGAATGGTAAAAATGGTCTGCAATTAGATCATGGTGATGGTTGCACAACCTTGTGAATATATTAAAATGACTAAATTTGATACTTCAAAAGAGCACATTTTAGGGTATGTGAATTATAGCTCAATAAAAAATGCAAAAAAATTACAGGAAGAGGAGGAAGCTAAAATGATCCATATGGTAATAATGGATTAGAGTTGGAGGTATCAGTGGTAATTCATGTTTAGCTCAATATCACTGTGGTTTCACATAAAAATATTTATAGATATGTATATACACAGGCCAGTACACAGACATTCACTTCCTTGCTCTGTCAGCTGAGAGCCCCTAGAAGCATGTACTAGCAATGAGAGCACCTAGCACTCAGATCTGGCTTCCTAGTAAGGATTCTCTAATAAAAGGAACTATGGCTCCTTGGAAAAACGGCTACTGTAGCACTGAGCAGGAAATACAGATGAGCCTGGAACATCCTGTGTTGCGAGAAAGGAAAGCGGTGATCAGAAACAAAAACCCTACAACGATGGGGTATGGCAAAGGGACACAGGAATCAAGCGACAGGATTCCCAATGGCCGAAGCTTAACAATATGAGTAGCGAAATAAACTAGTGTTGAATTATAACCCAAAGTATTAAAAAATCCCTGAGGCGGCCAGGCGCATTGACTCATGCCTGCAATCCCAGCACTTTGGGAGGCCAAGCCAAGAGGATTGCTTAAAGCCAGGAGTTCGACCAGCCTGGGCAACATAGTGAGACCCCGTCTCTACAAAACATTACAAAATTAGCAGGTGTGGTGGCTCATGCCTGTGGTCCTAGCTACACAGGAAGCTGAGGTGGGAGGATTGCTTGAGCCTGAAAGTTTGAAGCTACAGTGAGCTATGACTGCGCCATTGCATTCCAGTTTGAGCGACAGAGAGACCTTGTCTCTAAAAACAAACAAATAAAAACTTCGCAATACCATAATAATAAATTACTGAATAAATAAATAAATGGTAGGGGGGAAACATCGCCTACACACAGAAGGGTAACAAATAAATGACACAGACACCCCACCCTCTAGGAAGTACAGCATCTTTCCTCGCCCCTTAGGTGTGGGCTGCGCATTGTGACTTCTGTTCAGAGTATAAAGAGTAGGTTAAAAAAAAAAAAAAAAAAAAAAAAAAAAAATGTATTCACAGTGAAGAAACTGGACAAACACCAAAAGTGGTAAGTCACACGGTTAGTATGTGCTCTTGATATGAATGTGATGAAAATGGCACTTCACCTCTGTGGTCTTCCTCCCCCAAATCCATCGCCCAGTCTAATCCAGAGAAAAACATCAGACACATTCCCAAGAGGACGCATTGTATCAAATACCTGACCAGCATTCCTCAAAACTGTCATCGAAAACAAGGAAAAGTGTAAGAAACTGTCATAGCCAAGAGGAACTGAAGCACATACAATGGCTAAATGCAAATGATCCATGTGTTTTTATTTTTTTAATTATATATATTTTTTGTGTATTTTTTTGAGATAGAGTCTCACTGTGACGCCCAGGCTGGAGTGCAGTGGCATGATCTCGGCTCACTGCAACCTCCGCCTCCTGGGTTCAAGTGAGTCTCCTGGCTCAGCCTCCTGAGTAGCTGGGATTACAGGTACGTGCCACCACGCCCGGCTAATTTTTGTATTTTTAGTAGAGATGGGGTTTCACCATGTTGGCCAGGCTGGTCTCGAACTCTTGACCTCAAGTGATCTGCCTACCTCAGCCTCCTGAAGTGCTGGGATTACAGGTGTGAGCCATCGCGCCTGGCTGTATTTTTAAAAATACACTTTTAATTTTAGAACAATTTATATTTACAGAAAAATCACAAAGATAATACAGAGAATTCTCATATCCCCTTTACCGTTTTCCCCATTCATTAACACACCACATCAGGATAATACATGTGTTACAATTAACGAACCAATATTGACACATTAACATTAATTAAAGCCCATGATTAGATTCCCTTAGTTTTTTCCTAATGTCCTTTTTCTGTTCCAGGATCTAAATGATTTTTACTAGGTCCACGCTGGGGAACAGAAAGGAAACAGAGATTGAGAATGGTGGTAAAGAGGGGCAAGGGAAAGCAAATGAGGAGACAGGAGAGCAAGGGGAGAGAAAGAGAAAGGCAGGAAGGGAATCTGCTGACAGCCTCTGCTTCTGGTGAGTGGGGTTCTGGGGGGCTGTAAAGACAGCTCTTGGGACTATAGCTAACTATGCTGGCAGGAATTGGAGAGTCACCTGTGGGGAGGTGGGGATCAGCTCAGGTGCATAAAGGATCAGCTCAGGTGCAAAAATGAAGGGTATTCCGCCTTCCCGACTTAAGACAGCCACAGGTGGAGAGAAACAGCTACAGTCACGTGCAGCACATGGACGTTTAGGTCAATGATGGATGCCATATATGAAGGTGGTCCCGTAAGATTATAATGCTGTATTTTCACTGTACCTTCTCTATGTCTAGATATACAAATCCCTACCATTGTGCTATGGTTGCCTGCAGTATCCACTACAGTACCATGCTGCATGGTTTGCAGTCTACGAGCCATAGGCTATAGCACACAGCCTAGGTGTGCAGTAGACTACACCATCTAAGTTTGCATAAGGACATTGTGATGTTTACAACACGACAAAATTGCCTAACGGTACATGACTGTAATTCCATTTACTTCCTATTAGAATTTGAACAGAAAGAACTCATGTCAAGGGGCCATCTAGCAATACTATCGCACATTTTACTGTACGTTCCCTTGGCCCAAAAAGACCATTTTGGTAGATGGTTATCCTTCAGAAATCCCCAGGGAAAAGCCCAAAGCTGTATCTGTGGTGTGCCTGTGGACATTAATATGTGGTTCAACGTGCATCGCAGTACCGTGAGTAACGGTTGTTTATGGAAGATCTGTTAAATGACAGCATGTGCCTTTTTAAAAAAGAGGTAATTTATATGTACTGGCACCAAAAGGTGCCAAATACCATTAATATGTATAGCACACTGCTGCAAAAACATCGTGTGATCCTGCATAAAATAATGTGTACCTTAGGTTTGTGTGCATATAGAGGTATGTGTGCCTATGTGTGCATACGTATACCTAAGAAGGTATGTGTGCATAGGCATTAAACTGCTTATAGTGGTGGTTCCAGGTGAGGGGGGTGGGGTGGGATTAGTGAGAGGTGCATCATTCTCTCTTATTACAATAGTGTAATGCTTATGACGATCACAAATTAATCTGGTGATGGGGGTTGAAATCTCAGCACTTTCGGAGGCCAGGGCGGGCAGATCAGTTGAGGTCAGGAGTTTGAGAACAGCCTGGCCAAGATGGCAAAACCCCATCTTTACTAAAAATACAAAAACTAGCCAGGCGTGGTGGCACATGCCTATAATCCTAGCTACTTGGGAGGCTGAGGCAGGAGACTCACTTGAACTCAGGAGGCAGAGGTTGCAGTAAGCCGAGATTGTGCCACTGCACTCCAGCCTGGGTGACAGAGCGAGATCCTGTCTCGAAAGAAAAGAAAAGAGAAAAAAGAAAAGAAAGAAAAAGAAAAATTAGGGCAACATGAACAGGGCAGGCTGGCATGACAAGATGCAGCCACTGCCACTCCAGAGCACAAACTGTGCGGTTCTCAGGTTGCAGCTGGGTTGGGCGCCCGATGGGTCCTCGCCATAAATAGAGAACTGAAAGGCTCCCATCGTACAGACTCAAGGGGCAGTGGAAATGACTGCTTCCTCTGTAGCTTTCCTGGGGTTTCAAAGCCAGTCTGTGGCTCAAATGGGACCGCATGAGATCAGCCCTGCCTGGGGGAACACTGAACGGCTGGACAGTAAGCACTTAGCATTATTATATCTTTGCATGCTAAATTATGTGTATGAGACTTGGCTCTTCATGCCTAACTCAGAGTTGTAAACCGTACTATTCTGGAAAGAATGTCTGGCAATTTTGAAAGAAGTTTGCATTAGTCATAATTAGCTGTAAAAACTCATTTATGTTTAATTTTCACACCATATTGATTGGCATTAACAGAGAGGGGAGCATTTAATGGTGATTGTTCGAGTGCCCAGAGGACCTTTCAGAGCGGTTTCCCCAGACCGTGGACAGCTGCGCTTCTCTGTAATATACATGTCCTCTCCATCTGCTCCTCAGGGCTCACCAATTATTGTTAACGTCCTAAGTCAGAGAAAATGTGACCAAAGGAGGATTCTTAGAGTAGCAAAGATGCTGCAAGAGGACTAGCAATAAAGATGAGGCCAGGTGCAGTGGCTCCCACTTATAATCTCAGTACTTTGGGAGGCCAAGGTAAGAGGATCGCTTGGGGCCAGGAGTTTGAGACCAGCCTCGGCAACAAAATAAGACCCTGTCTCTACAAAAAAATTTATCAAATCAGCCTGGCATGGGGGTGCATGCCTGTAGTTCCAGCTACTCGGGAGGCTGAGAAGGGAGGATTGCTTGAGTTCAAGAGTTGGAGGTTGCAGTGGGCTATGGTTGCACCACTGCACTCCAGCTTGGGCAAGAGAGCAAGACCCTGTCTCAAAATAATAATAATAATAATAATAATAACAACAACAACAACAATAATGATGATGATGATGATGAGAGAAACTACTAGTGAGCAAAAAAGTTGTGTTCAAAACCTCCTTCTTGTAAAAGAGATTTCTCCCCAATTCCAATGAGGAACTTGGCTTTCTGGGGTCCTGCAAGACAAAAAATCAAGCAATGACCATGTGATGAGTTTACAAAGAGACGGCCAGGCAGGGGACGAAAGTCTGTCTCAGAAGTCGCAAGATGTGACTAACTCTGTCCTCCTGGGTTCTGATGCTGAGTTCAAGGCTCTGGCATGTTCCTGGCTGGCTCAAGGAGTCTGAAACGAGGGATGAGATGTTGAGTTGGAAAATGGGGGAGACACTTCTTGGGTTGGAGCCAGATTCAGAAGAAGCCTGGTGAATTTCCAGACGTGGGGGTTTCTGAGTCTATTTCTCAGATCCAGGGAGGCCCGGAAGTTCTGAACCTGGAATATTTCTCCTAGTTCCCCCTCCAGTAAGGGCAACCACTCCAGGGGGAGTGAAAGGAGGAGGGGCCTGGAAGGGGGTGGCACAGCAGCGGTGCGCTCTGTATCCTTCAACCTGTTTTACTGGATCCTCCCAATGCACCTCTGTCCTAGGGACTTACATCATCTCTATTTTACAGATGAGAAAACTGAGGCCCAGAGACGTTAAGAAACAAACACGAAGCCACACAGTTAGACAACAGGGCATCGAGGATCGGAACTTGGTGTACTCAGACATCAGAGCCCATTCTGCTTTGGGACCTTGGACCCATTACTGACCTCCATGAGTTTGTATTTCCTTATTTGTATAATGAATAATGACAGCCCATCTCATGGGTGGCAGAGGTCTGGGGGGGAGCATGGGTGTTGGTACCAAGCTCATCATCGCCCCACCCAGGAGGATTTCTCCAGGGCAGGGCCAGCTGCTCACTGCTGGAAGGGGGGCACACAGCACGGCGGTCCAGCTCTGCAACACGCAGCCTCTCTCCGAGTTATACTCCTGTCCCTTTCCTGCCAACGGGCCACAAGGACCTGTAAGAAGTTTCACCTATCTCAGCTTTCTATTAGCTTTTGATAGGGAAGCATTGATTCACAACTCGATGGAGGTAAGGAATGTATTAATAAATCTTGGTTTCCCTGACGGGGGATTGATTTTAGTGGTGTTTTCAAGAGTTGGGCAGAATTTCCACTCAGCCTGTGCATCAGTCATCTGTGGCTGACATGCCTCTATGGTTCCTTAATTGAGTATTACATGTAGATTGTTTTTGAATTATGAACTGCTGTAAGGAGATGACAGGCATCTTTTTAAATTACTGCCAGAAGGATTTCCAGCAAAGGCAGCCACTGCATCAACAGAGGACGACTTCTGTGGCATTAGCTTCGTTTTTTTTTTTTTTTTTTTTTCTCCACAGTATCAAGTCATGAAGACACTATAAAAGCTATTTTTAAGTTATCTTGATTCAAGTTCATTTCAAATCAATCAGAGGATTGGGACACAGTCTCTGTATAACGTAATATTCTAATATTGGAAACTTGCTTCAAATCAATCAGGAAATTGAGATGCAACCCAGTATAATTCTGATACTAAACACTGGATTTCTTTCATGCCTTGGTGTTGGGGCTTAGACCTGAAAGTGTAAACACACTCCAATTGGACAGCTTTTACTTTTATCCTGCATGAGACTATATTTGTGAAAATGTGATCCAGCTTTACGCTGTCAGTTATAACAGTGAAAACTGCACTGCAAACCATCACTCACACTGACTTTATTCCGCCTCAGTGATAGGGAAATATGTCACACAAATAAAAAAAGAGGGAGAGAAATGGAGAACTAAAAAAGGAAAGGTTTGGTGTAAATGTACAGAAAGTAGGTATAAATAATCCCTCCTGCCGGTAAAGAATTTCCTTAGCCGGCTTTGAGATAAGAGATTCTGGCCAGGGGTGGCCAGGGGGCAAAGGGGAAGAGACAGATGTTTCTTAAGTGGGTTTGGGAGGTGCAGGTTGGGAATACGAAGTCGTGGTTAAGCCCCACCTGACTCATTCAGGAAAAGCTTCTTCACTTTGTGCTGTCAATTGGGGAATTCTAGATTCCAGCATATTTACTCACTCTCATCAGAATTTCCCTGGTATGTATCTTCCCCAGTGACCCAATGCCTGTGGCCCAGGACTGCCAGGGGACACGGTGGAAGGGGATCCGGGTAAGGTGGGAGGTTGTTTCTTCAGTTAGTTTGAGGCCATAAACATTTGTTGAGCTCCCCCCTGGTGCCAGGTATTATGGAGTGTGGTAGGACCAACCATTCCCAGCAATCAAGAACTCGAGGTCTACAGCCAGGCAGTCACAGAAAGAGCTACTCATAACAAAACGCAGAAATCGACATCATTCAGCAGCGTTTTATTCACTGGACATCTACGAGCTGCACTTTGCACCCGCATCATCTCACTCAAGCCGAATGAGGACCCTGATGAGGAAGATATCATCCCCTTTTGCAGATGAGGGAATGAGGCAGACAGGTTAAGTGACTTGCCTGGATGCACATAGCTAAGATGTATACTTGGACAAGGCCAATTCAGAAGCACAGGCTCTGTCCACCATCTCAGAGGTGCAAAGTGCCAAAGATCACGGTGCCATAGGCCCTGTAAGAAGGCTTCCTGGAGGGGGTGGCTCTGACCTAAACACATCCTTAATTTCTCCTAGTTCTCTGCTCATGTCTGACCTGAGGCCTGAGGGGGGATCATATTATGATGGTAAAAACAATAATGATGATAATAATATTTATGGAGTGTTCATTATCTGTCTAGACATTGTTCTATACACTTCACTTGTTTTTAGCTCATTTAATTCCCACAATTTCTCCATGAAGGAGGCATGGTTATTATCTGTGATTTTTTTATCCGATTTAGAGATGTTCAGTAGTTTGCCTAACTCAGCCTGTAAGTGGCTCGGTGGGATCTGAACCCAGGAGTCTGTCCCCAGAGTCAGCACTAAAACACCTGCCAAGTGGAGGTAAAGACACATCAGGTGAGGGGAATATCACGAGTGAGTGAAGAGAGTCAAGTGTGTCCAGGAAGCAGCAGGCACCAAACGTAAAGGCTCCTGCAGACTGGCACCTGCTGGGCGTCCGAATTTCCCCTTCAGCATTTTAAATCCTCCTGACATCCAACATCAAGAAACTCCTGCACATTTCCCAGAGGACACGACTGAAGGTCAGCTGGTGGGTGGTACCAGAATTCCAGTTCAGATTCTGGCTTGGCTGGAGGACAGGCGAGGGTGGGGAAAGGCGGGCCAGAGGGCTGCATGGGGCTATACACTGGCTGAAATGGAATGACTTACAAAAAGTGCCAAGGTTGGCTGGGCGCAGTGGCTCATGCCTGTAATCCCAGCACTTTGGGAGGCCGAGGCGGGCGGATCACTTGAGGTCAGGAGTTTGAGACCAGCCTGACAAACATGGCAAAATCCCATCTCTACTAAAAATATAGAAATGTGGATGTGGATGTGGTGGTGTGTGCCTGTAATCTCAGCTACTTGGGAGGCTGAGGCACGAGAATCACTTGAACCTGGGAGGCGGAGGCTGCAGTGAGCTGAGCTCGTGCCACTGCACTCCAGTTTGGTGACAGAGCGAGACTCTGTCTCAAAAAGAGAAAAAAGAAAGTGCCACGGTCGTGTATGTGTCTCCCTTCTCATGGTAAGCATCAAAGCATCCCATCACTTCCAGCTTCAGCCTTTCACTGATTCAAACCCTATCATCCCCAAATCCCGTGAACTAGCATGGGATCTTAAAGACATTTTCATGGAACTTCTTTTGAGGATCACTTCTAACTTAATTGACCCACGTCAGCAAACGTTTTCCAGAAAGGTCTGGATAATAAATATTTTAGCCTTTGTGGGCCATGCGGTCTCTGTCACGACTACTCAACTCTGCTTTCCTTTGTAGCGTGAAAGCAGCCATAGAAAGTATATAAGTTTGTGGGTAAGGCTGTGATCCAATAAAACATTATTTACAAAAACAGGAGGAAGGCCACCCTCACTAATAAAGCATACCATTAAAAATAATACATTTGGGGCCGGGCGCGGTGGCTCAAGCCTGTAATCCCAGCACTTTGGGAGGCCGAGACGGGCGGATCACGAGGTCAGGAGATCGAGACCATCCTGGCTAACACGGTGAAACCCCGTCTCTAATAAAAAATACAAAAAAAAACTAGCCGGGCGAGGTGGCGGGTGCCTGTAGTCCCAGCTACTCGGGAGGCTGAGGCAGGAGAATGGCGTGAACCCGGGAGGCGGAGCTTGCAGTGAGCCGAGATCTGGCCATTGCACTCCAGCCTGGGTGACACAGCAAGACTCCGTCTCAAAAAAAAAAAAAAATAAATAATACATTTGGGTAAGTTCAGCCAAGAGTTCTTGACTCTTCAAAAATCTGAAAGTTTCTGTGCTTCTCAAAAATAAAAATTGAAAAACAGTAACAACAAAGGAAACAGTAACTTGTAGTTTCATTTATAAAACCACGAATGCCATTTCAAACAAGGGAGGCAAGTGAATTGTGTTAGTGAACACAAAAAAGGTCAACTATTCTATAAGTAAGAGCATCTGTCCTGATGGTCAGAAAGAGACTTCTATATCTACTTTAAAAGTGTCTACATCCTTCCATCTAAGAAAGTAACTCAGATCTAATTCAACTGTTTTGGCCATTATAGGTACCCTGCATTTCCACAGAAATTTTACAAGCAGCATGCTGATTTCTACAAATAATAAAAATGCTATAATTTTGATTGGGATTTTGTTGAATCTATCGATCAACCCAGGGGAAAATGCCATATTAACATTGGCCCTGTAATCCATGAATATGGTCTATCTTTCCATTTACTTAGGTCTTTTAAAATTATTTTCAGCAATGTTTTGTAGAGGCAGAGGTCTTGGACATCCTTTGTTATTCCTAGGTATTTCATGTTTTATGATGCTATTGTAAACTGAATTATTTTTTGCAATTTCACTTAACAATTGCTTGCTGATACTATATAAAAAATGCAATTATTTTTGTCTATTAACCTTGTATCCTGAGACTCTGTTAAATTCATTTATTCATTCTAGTAATTATTTGGTAGACTCCTGGGATTTTCTAAGTTAAAAAAAAAAAATCACATCATCTGCAAATAGGTCATTTTACTTCTTATCTTTATGTCTCTTATTTCTTTCTCTTGCTTTTTGCAATAGTTAGGATCTCCAATATAACGTTAAAAAGTAATGGTGAAAAGAGTCACTCTTTTTCTTGTTGGCTATAAATTTAGTTTTCATATTCCTACTTTTTAGACTTTTGATATGGCTGCCAAATTATTCTTCAGAAAAACATAATCAACTTAAATACCCAACAAGGATTTGAGACTTTGATCAATGAGAACTCATTCTTTGGTGATCTCACACAAGCCTTGAAAAGATTAAAAGCAAAAATCCTCAGGAGGACCTAAAATAAGTATCTGTTTATCCAGAACTTCCAAGTAACTGCTATCCTCTCCGTTCTTTTTTCATGCTGGATAATCCCTTTCATCTTTCTCAGAACAAAGCACGTTCACAGGACTTACTATGGTTGGACGTGTATGTTAAGAGTAGGTAGGCATTTCTTTTACTATTCCTTTTCTTGCATCTTTTCTGTAAGCTTGAAAATATTTCCAAATAAAATGTGAAAACAAAAACAAAAACAATGCATACTTGCTAAAATTAAACCCAAATGTTGTAAAAATACAGAATATCAAACAAAAGAAAGTGGGAGGAGGGAAATTTCTTGAAATCTGTGTTCCTATTTTAGGATTTTAGTGTGTATTTTCCAGATAATTTAAATGTGTATACTACTATACATATGTTAGATAAAGATCTAAAGAAACATATATACATACATAAAATCTCACAAAAATGGAATAGGCTACATACAGATTTGCAACTTGCTTTTATATATTCGACAATGGATCTTTTACTTATTCCATTCAGGATATGCTGCCCTATTTCAGAGCTACTCACTAATGTCCTGAAAACTGTATTTCTGGTGTTGGGGGTCAGAAATGGTACCCCAAAACATGGCACTTTGATGTGCTGAACTAAAGCAGCAGCTCAAGGTCTCTCTGACCTTCCCTCCTCAACAGCAGTGACAGACTCTCTCTCTGGAATTTCCTTATCTGACTAAGGAGATTTCTTTCTAAAAGAAATGCAATTATCTTAAGAATCCCTCCCTAGGAATCTCATCAAATAACCGAGAAAGATTAGCCAATGGAGAAGAGAAGAGACTAAAAGTCATCACCATGCCCAGACAGGCTTTTCTTCCATTCTTCTGAGGGTAGCTCCAAGAGATTACGTGGGAGACTTTATCTACATAATAAGACAACCTTTGTTCACAATGCAGTTCTGTCTCTTACCTCCCCATAACTTGCCGGTCCCATTCAGTTTCCTAAAAGAATCATTTACAAGATAATGTCTGCTTCCTAGGCCCATTCAATTCCCCTAAAAATCATTTATGACTGCTCAAAATTGCCTACATTTCTCCCATCTCCCTCTCCCCTATGAAGAGGGTATATAAGCTTCAACCATTTGCCCCTTGAGTCTCATATTTTGAATGGCTCTCAAGTTCAGCACATTCATACATCTGTACGCATGTTTTTCCTGATCACCTGTTCACTGTCAGTTCATTTCCACAGCGAACCTTCAGAAGGTGGAACAAAAGCTTTCCCTCTGCCCCTACACTGCTATGTAAAATCTAGGTTGTCGGATGATCATTCTATATCTTAATAATACAAATACTGTAAACTGGGAGCTCAGGAGAGTTCAGAGCCTTTCAGCCCTCTAAGGACTACTCACATGCATGGGGACACACATAGTTACTACAGCTTCTCAGACAGCATCCGGGACTCAGTGGGCTGAAACAGATCCAGGGAAGAAGGAGTCTTATCTGCAGAGCCCCTCTGACCTGGGTCTTGGGGGAGAAGCCCATCTACTCCTGCTTGCTGTATTATCAGCATGAGAAGAGAGACACTCTTGGGCTACGGAGTGCCCAAGTCAAGCAGCTCTGCCCTTGTGAGACCTGGGGTGGGTTGTGGGGGCAATATCTCCTTCTGGAGCTGAGCCTCTCAAAGATTTCACTGTGATGGGTCCAGGTGCTCCTGGGCTGAACCCTGCTGGAAACCTGGGTTCAAGCCTCATCTCCTCTTATGGGTGTGACATTAACACCTATACACTTGGTCATTTCAGGCATTTGCTCACATGTCTGGTCTATGTGATATGAAGCATCTGGCTTGTCTTAAGATTCTTAGCCTCCTCTTGAGATTCTCTTCCTCTTTCTCTCTTTTTAATGTTTTGCTTGGGTAGGAAGCAATGGCCCAGTTGTTAAAATGACCTTTACCTAAAGCAGGCTCATACTCTAAAACCTGAAGAGATTTCTTTAAGGATTCCTCCCCCACCCCCGTTTCCTCCCCTAAAGAAGAGCCATGCGTTATGATTTCAATGTGTCCCCCAAAGTTTAAGTGTTATAAACTTAATCCCCAGTGTAACAGCATTGGGAGGTGGACCTTTAAGAGATGATTAGGTCACGAGGGCTCTTTCCTCATGAATGTATTAATGCTGTCATCACAGAACTGGCTTCCTAATTTTAAAAAGAGGATGAATTTGGCCAGGCCCCCTTCCTCCTCACTCTTGTCAGGGATGCCCCAACAAGAAGGCCCTCACCAGACGCAGCCCCTTGACCTTGGACTTCCCCACCTCCAGAACTGAAAGAAATCAATCTCTGTTCTTTATAAATTACCCAGGCTCAGGTATTCTGTTATAGCAGCACAAAATGAACTAAGACACCATGTAAATTATACTTTTCTTACCTCACCTGATTAATGATCCACAAAAGTTATATTCTTCCCTTTTCAAAGTTCCTCTTAATTAAAACTCAGAATGTGGGAGATGGGGATGGCACATAAGTGGCCTGGAAAACACCTAGGGCTGTGCATTTTCAGCTTCATCAGGACGGAAGGATTCCTGCTGCAAAAGGTTTGAGAGCGGATGGAAGAGGTTCAGCGGTCACAGGCATCACACCAACACCTGGAGGCAGCTGAGGGGGGCCCACATCCCTGTGCATAACGTGACGTCTCCCACTTCCACCCACCACATCTGCATCCCACTTAGAATTAAAAAGGGCACGTGGATGTGCTCTCATGCTGCAGGGCAAAGAGCAGTATTGGGAAATAACTACTCTCCAGGGCCTGGAGGCGTCTGGCTGCCCTCTTGAGTCCACAGCCTTGCGAGTGTGATTACAGCAGAGCATCACCTCCCTACCCTGTACTCAAGGATTAGTTACGCTCCTCCACCCCGAGACTCACTGCCGTTTACTACTTTTTAGAGACAGCGTCTTGCTCTGTCGCCTATGTTGGAGTGCAGTGGCGTGATCTTGGCTCACTGCAACTTGTGTCTCCTGGGTTCAAGCAATTCTCCCTGCCTCAGCCTCCTGAGGAGCTGAGATTACACGTTCCCACCACCACGCCCAGCTGATTTTTGTATCTTTAGTAGAGGTGGGATTTTGCGATGTTGGCCAGGCTGGTCTCAAACTCCTGAACTCAGGTGATCTGCCCACTTTGGCCTCCCAAAAGTGCTGGGATGACAGGCATGAGCCACTGCACCCAGCCCCTTTGTTACTTTTCTACAAGGGGGGTTATGCTCAACTTTTTATTTTTTCCCCTTCCTGATGACTTACAGATTCAAAACCTGTAGAATATGCAAGAGGAGGGCTGCATTTTGTTAATACTAATATTTGGTTGTCAGAAAAGCAGTGGCAGCCTGGGGTGGGAGCTAGAGGTTGGGAGCCTCAGGCTTGAACCTCAGTTCTACTGTTGCTGAGCTGTGTAGGTGTGGCATGTGCAGCAACATATGTGAACCTGAGTTTCCTCATTTGGAAGGCAAGACTAGTATCCACCACTCCCAGGGCCACTGGGAAGATAAGTGAGAATCAGAGACACGCCCTGGGTGGCACAGCAGGAAGCTGCGTGTCTTGTACTCGGGCAGCACTCAATAATTATACTTTCCTCTCATCCTTCTCTAAGTATCAGATCAGAAGATCTTTTTCTTTTCATTTGCACAAATTACATCTTTCTCACTGTTCATAATTTCCTCTTTATTTTTAAAAGAAGATGGCAGCTTGCGTGTGAAATGGAGCGTGGGGCACACATTAAGGTTTCAATCCAGAATGGACAATTTTCTAGATTTCCATACCCTACCTTAAACACAGCTGTCAGGACAAGAGGCTCATTAAAAAGATTGTTTTGACTGACAGAATGTTCATGTATCAAATTGGAAATCCATCCAAAAATACTCGAGGGAGGTAGACAGAGGTGGCGGCCAGCCACGAAAGGAAAATGTTTTGCAGAATTTGTTCAAGATGAAATTTGCTAGGGAGAAAGTGCTCTGCCTCTGACTTGAGCCAGGGAAAGCCAAGAAGGGGGTACTGCAGCCATCAGAACATGAGAACCTTGGGTAAGTCAGATTCCGTTTGAATAACTGCGGCAAGAAAAATTCTGATCAGGCAATGATCCCTTAAAGAACACACATTAACTAAATTTGTGCACTTTTCCTTACCACTGGGCTTCGAGGCACTTCCTCCTCCAGTTAACAGCTTATTCTTCCTGCATACATCCCTGGCTTCCACAAGCCCTTTCAATGGTGGCCTTCCCTGGGCTCTGTCCATTCTCTCGTCCCTTTCCCTCTCACTGATGACCACCGCTTCTGCTATAACCTCAACCACCTCCACCTGCCAAAAATTCAGAATCATTTCCCAGCCAACAATGGGTTCCTAGGCTTCGTGGACCTCTCTTCTGGACATCCTTGCAAGCCCTGCCAACTCAACCCACTTACTTCTTTTGCCCCAATGCCCACCCCGACTCGTGTGGGTTTAACTGGAGCACCATGAAGTCATCCAACCCAGGCACGCGGGAGTCACCCTGAGACTCCCTTCCTCCGCCTGGTCCATGCGTCCTGTTGACCTGTCTGCCTGAACATGCTTACCCCCATCTCCGCTCCATCCTCAGTGTGATCTTCCTGGTTGCCTGATCTCCTGTATGATATTCAGCTGTCAGTGGCAATGGTGGCTTTAAAAAGTAAAGGCTGTATTTGTGCTTAACTATGATTTATCTACCCCATAAAAAGAGGAGGTAAGCAGTCCAGGGAGGGCGCAGCCTCTCCAGGATTTCATTAAGGATCCAGCCTCCTTCCATCTTTCTGTTTTGCCTTCCTCAGTTTGTAGCTTCTATTCTCAAGATCACAAGATGGCTGCAGGGCTTCTAGGCACTGGGTCCAAGTTCCAAGGTGGAAGAAGAGGTAAGGGCCAACAAAAAGCTTTTTTGGAAGCCCCACTTGCTAAACCCCTGAACTAGGTCATGCAGCCACACACAGCTGCATGGGGGTCTGGAGAAGGAGTGTTTCAGCCTGCCATGCTAGTGCCCTGAAGAAAACCTGCTCTGTAAGGAAGGAAAGCAGAGAAAATGCATCCGGGTAAAACTGAGCAGAGCCATCTTTCTGAAATGCAAAACCCAGGCACAGTGGCTCATGCCTGTAATCCCAGCACTTTGGGAGGCTGAGGTTGGAGGATCACCTAAGCCCAGGAGTTCGGGACCAGCCTGGGCAACAAAATGAGACCCCATCTCTACAATTGCTTTTTTTAAAGCAAAACCCACTTGTGCCACTTCATCAAGTAAAATTTGAGGGTTCCCATGACCTTAAGGTCCTGATCAAACACAATGTCTCTGCTTGAGCCTACTCCAGTCACTGAGCAACTCCAGCGCCAGTGCCGGCACCGGATGAGCTATTTTGTGGCTCCAGTCTCGCCCATGTTGTGCCCTCTTTCTGCCCAGGTCTGCCTGATGAACTCTTACTCATTCTTCAAGACCCTGTTCATTCCTTTCCTCCAATGGAAAAACATCCCTGGTGAAGCTGGACAGGGCTCCTTCTTCATCCTCCTTGCACATTCTTTTACTTTTGCCCTGATTTCTGGCTCGCACCTTGGTTTCCCCCACTGGTCTATGAGCTCCTTAAGGGCAGAGGCCACGTGTGTTTAACTGAATACTCATCCCCAGGATGAACAGCAGAGAGCGGCCGCTCTGTGACTGCTGGATAAATGAATGAATGGAGAGATGGATGGATGGATGGATGGACAGTGAATGAATAAATGAAACTTACGGCAACTCAGAAGCTATACTTTAGGAGGTATCCTGGAGGAGAAACCCAAATCGCCCCTTTGTCAATATTATCACAGGGAAGGGAGAGTTCCCATATTTTCTGATTTTACAAAAGAACTGCCATGTTCCTTATAAAAGGAGACCTTATTCACAAGAGGGTGGAAATCGGAGACAGCGGAACAAGCACCGACTCTGGATCCTGTCTGTTACTTAAATGCCAAAAGACAAGCGACTGCACCTCACTGTATACTGCTTCCTCAGTTTTAAAAAGGGGACAATAATGGTTCCCTTAGCTGGGCACGATGGCTCACGCCTGCAATCCCAGCACTTTGGGAGGCTGAGGTGGGCAGATACCTGAGGTCAGGAGTTTGAGACCAGCCTGGCCAACATGGTGAAACCCCATCTCTACTAAAAATACAAAAATTAGCCAGGTGTGGTGGTGGGCACCTGTAATCCCAGCTACTCAGGAGGCTGAGGCAGGAGAATCGCTTGAACCCAGGAGGCGGAGGTTGCAGTGAGCCGAGATCGTGCCACTGCACTCAAGCCTGTGTGACAGAGCTAGATTCCTTCTCAAAAAAAAAAAATAAATAAATAAAAATAAAGAAAATAATAATAATAATAGTAATAATAATAGCCTCAGGAGGCTATTGTGAGTTTCAGGCGTAATGCGTTTAAACCCCTGGCACAATCACCATTGTACACCAGGGACCGATGCTTCTTGGGACTGTGTTTGAAATAAAGTGTAGACAAAGGCATTTTTCTTTCTTGCCTTTGGAGACAGTGCTGGTTGCCTCTCAATATCCACACCCTCCCTTTTCCTCCTGATTTTCTTCTGGGCAATGTCCTGCTCAGGGAGACCACCAACTTCATTCCCCAAACCAGGATGGACGCAGCTATGACAATTCTCCTCCCACGGCCACTCAGGGTCTAGGCAGGAGCCCAGGTCTGGATACGGAGATGTGGGAGGAAGTCACCGGGGCATCTGAGAAAGGTTATGTTTCTTGTAAAAAGTCCCCCTTTCTTCCTCTGGGGTTGTCAAGTGTTAATGTGACGCGCAGAAGTGTATCAGCCAGCTGCGAGGTCCAGCCTAAGGAATGGGTCATGACAGGGAGAAGCACAGCAGGTGTGCAGAGAGATCCTGCTCATGCATTCAGCCAGGCCAAACGCCTGAGCCACCTGTGGCCCTCTGTCCAAAGAACTTCCTTATTTTCTGAGTTGGGTGATGGGAGTTTCCTGTTCTGCACAGCCCAAAGGAACTGATGCTACTGACACTATCCTATACTTGTTAGAACAGTCACTCTCCTTTTGGGGTGGCCAGTAATCCATTTGTTTTGAAGATTGCTTGTTTATTAATTATATATGTTTATTTTTGAGATGGGGTCTTACTATCTTGCCCAGGCTGGTCATGAACTCCTGGGCTCAAGTGATCTTCCTCCCTCAGCTTCCCCAGGAGCTGGGACTAGAGGCATGAGCCACCATGTCCAAGAATCCATTTGTGAACAAACACTATGTAAGTTGGCCTTTGGAAACTCCTACAAAATAACAGAGTTCCCCTGTTGTCCGAGAGGCCGCAGAGGGTTTCCATGTCAGGGTGGGATTCAGTGAGACTCCATTAGAATACAGTTTTGTCAATAAGCTTCTTGCATCGTTTCTACGCCTGTGAAATTGGTTTCCCAACCCTCTTGCCTTCAGTAGGACCAAGGCACGCATAGGTCCAAAGGTAGTGAGTGCTGTGGCACATTCCTCATCAGAGAGGGGAGGACGCTGGGACGGCAAAGGTGGCTTAGTAACCCTGTTGCCACGTCTGTATGACAACTTGGAGGCAATTTGGAAGTGAGAACCAGACGACAGACATGAGAGGCAGAGTGTCAGTTACTAAAACACCCAAAATGTTGGCAACTGAAAACAAAGACAATCTCTTCCTCCCTTTGATTTAGATTGTGGCCTTTTACATGTGGCTGAAGATTTAAGTGCAGAAAATGTACAGTGGCATAATTTTTTTTGAAAAGAACTGAGGGCTCTGTAACTATGATCTTTAAATATAAGCATCAGTGGTGACTGATTTAGCACCTACACCACGGGTTGGCAAACCAAAGCCCATTGCCCGCTTTCTGATGGGGCCTGTGAGCTAAGAACGCTTCTTACATTTCTATCATAAATGGCTGCATTTAGGACTATGTAAGTACCTGTATCATACCCTTAATTTTGCCTCTTGTCCCACAAAACCTAAACTATTTAATCAGGCCCTTTACAGAAACCGTTTGCCAACTCTTGACCTATACTCACACTCCACTACAGGGATCCTTTTTATAATATTATTCTTTTCTCATGTTTTGAGAAATTTAAAAGATACAGTAAGTACAAAAGAATAAAGTAACATTCATAATGCCACCACCCAGAGATAATAAATATTAACATCTTGCAAGATCTGCCTTTACATTTTTTTTAAAAAAGAAATGAAATATTACAATGATATCCCAAGTCCCCTTTAACTGCTCCTCGCTGCACCAGAAGGTCTTAGCTTTACCTTTAAGCAATGTGCACCTTCTTGGGATAGGGCCTGGCCAGGGATTTGGCCACAGTGTCAGTGACCTCAACAAGATTAAGAATGGCTATTCCTAGGCCAGGCACACCTGTAATCCCAGCATTTTAGGAGGCTGAGGTGGGCAGATCACTTGAGGTCAGGAATCTGAGACCAGCCTGGCCAACATGGTGAAACCCCATCTCTACTAAAAATACAGAAATTAGCTAGGCGTGGTGGTGGGCGCCTGTAATCCCAGCTATTTGGGAGGCTGAGGTTGCAGTGAGCAAGAAAATGGTTATTCCACAACCCTGACTGGAATACAGGAAAGAGAGGCACCAGGTCACAATGGTCCTGTGTATTGATGGATTAATCACATAAAAAAGCTTTCTTTGGGCTTTGCATAGAGTAGGCAATCCCCAAATTTATACTTAATTAATTGAACAGATGCCCCCAAAGCAGACACTTAACGGAGTAATTTTATGAAGACAGTAATAACGTAAAGGTTGTTATAAATTAAAGGAACAACAAGAGAATGAAGGAAGAAGGAGGGAAGGAAGAAGCAAGGAGGAATGGAAAGTCACTAACATGAAAGTCACAAGGGCAGCAGGTGCCACACAACTCACACTATTTTTTTTTTTTTTTTTTTGAGACAGGGTCTTACTCTGTCTCCCAGGCTAGGGTGCAGTAGTGCGATCACAGTTCACTGCAGCCTTGACCACCCCAGGCTCAGGTGATTCTCCTGTCTCAGACTTCGGGGTAGCTGGGACTACAGGTGCGCACCACCACACTCATACGATCTTAAGAGGAACCACACTCGTATCCAATAGGTAGCAAGCAAAGTACTTGCACATCTTCACATGTGATTTATGGGGAGATAAATTTAAGTAATACGAAACAACTCTAAAGTGTCCTGGAATCCTACTCCAGGACTTTTTTTTTTTTTTTTTTTTTTTTTGAGGTGGAGTCTTGCTCTGTCACCCAGACTGGGGTGCAGTGGCACAATCTTGGCTCATTGGAACCTCCACCTCCTCCTAGGTTCAAGTGACTATTATCCTGCCTCAGCTGCTTCCCGAGGAGCTGGGATTACAGGCACCTGCCACAACTCCCAGCCAACTTTTGTATTTTTAGTAGACACGGGGTTTCGCCATGTTGGTCAGGCTGGTCTCCAACTCTGAACCTCAGGGGATCCGCCACCTCGGCCTCTCAAAGTGCTAGGATTACAGGTGTGATTTATCATGCCCGGCCCCCACTCCATGTCTTAAGTGTAATTCTCTGGTTTCTTTCCTGACTTTTCTCCAAGGCTCTGAGCTTCTTGAGGGCAGGGCCGACGCTTACTCCACCTCATGTGTTCCCCTTGTCTCCAAGGAACACGTGGAAACATGCAGAGAACATCTGCCATCAATGTTAAAAGATGTAAAGATGAATGTAACACTAAGCAAAATACCTGACCCCAATGTCAAAAGATCCAGTCAGAATGCTACATCTCTTCAGCAAAACACGACACACAGTCACATGTGGCCTTACTAAGACTGATTGCAGGCATTCGTTCCACAAATATGAAAATGCACAAGTATCTTTATGTTAAGATTTGGATCTGTTTATGCATGAAGAAGTTCAAGATGGTATGATGTATGACAGAGAACAAGTGGAACAGCCTCAGTGTCCCACAATGACAAGAGTTTAATGAACGTGAAATGTCTACAGAGTACAATGAGCTGTGGTCTGGGTTTTTAATGACATGAGATAATGCTTTGTATGACATAATCTTATGCTTCCTAAATGCCTGTATATGATCAGCTATATGAAAAGAGGGCTTTTTTTTTTTTTTTTTTTTTTTTTAAAGAGACAGGGTCTTACTGTGTCCTCGAGGCTGGAGTTCAGTGGTGCAATCTTGGCTCACTGCAACCTCGAACTTCTGGGTTCAAGAGATCCTCCCACCTCAGCCTCCCGAGTAACTAGGACTGGAGGTGCACAGCACCACGCCTGGCTAATTAAAAAAGTATATTTTGAGCCAGGTACGGGGGCTCACGTCTGTAATCCCAGCACTTTGGGAGGCTGAGGCGGGCGGATCACGAGGTCAGGAGATTGAGACCATCCTGGCTAACACGGTGAAACCCATCTCTACTAAAAATACAAAAAAATTAGCTGGGTGTGGTGGCGGGTGCCTGTAGTCCCAGCTACTCGGGAGGCTGAGGCAGGAGAATGGCGTGAACCCAGGGGGCGGAGCTTGCAGTGAGCGCAGATCACGCCACCGCACTCCAGCCTGGGTGACAGAGTGAGACTGCATCTCAAAAAAAAAAAAGTATATTCTGTAGAGATGGGGTCTTGTTACATCACCCAGGCTGGTCTCAAACTCCTGGCCTCAACTGATCCTCCCACCTTGGCCTCCCAAATCACTGGGATTACAGGTGAGAGCCACCACACCCAGCCAGTATTTCTTATTAACAAGAAACTGTTCATAAATGGACTGCTTATAAACCAAGCCACCACCCCCAATCCCCCAAGCTGTGCAACCAGAGTGCACCTGTATGTGAGACCACAAATCACACTAAAGATGCAGGATTTCACAAAGCTGAAGAAAATGACACTGGGGAAATCATCAGCAAATAAGGCTCTCATGGAGTAAACATACCTGTCCACATTAGCTCCTGAGAAGCCAATCATCAGATTACTGATGGATTCAGAAACAGACCCTTAGGAAGACTGATGAAATCTGAAAATAACCCTCAGTGAGGCTGCTGCCAATGTCAAATGTAAAGTACAGGATGCTGTCAAAGAATTTTTTCAGACCATTTACTCCAAGGAAACCAAGTCGACACTTGATTTCTTCTCCGTTCATTGTGAGTTGGTGCGTACCGGCAGTAACAACCATTTTATCGAATACAAGTTGAAATTAACTGATTGCCATAATTTATCTCTTTTCTCAAGACAATGTCTCAAACCAACCTTTATTTTTATTTTATCACCGTTTTCTGTAGCTATGGTCCGCATTTTAAGTGAGCTTTTTTTTGGCAGCCATGATCTTTAGATAATGAGCCCTCCTGGGCTTGAAACCGTGAGGGGCTGGCCAGAGTCTGCGGGGGTGGGCACAGATCCCTCCCTGTTTCATGAAAGACACCATCAAGAAGGCCAGGAGTGGTGGCTCACGCATATAACCACAGCACTTTGGGAGGCCACGGCAGGCAGAGTGCTTGAGCTCAGGTGTTCCAGACCAACCTGGGCAACATGGTGAAACCCAGCCTTTATTGAAAATACAAAAATTAGCTGGGCATGGTGGGGAGCAACCGTACTCCTGGCTACTCGGGAGGCTGAGGCAGGAGAATCACTTGAGCCCGGGAGGCGGAGGTTGCAGTGAGCTGAGGTCATGCCACTGCACTCCAGCCTGGGCAATAGCACGAGACTCCATCTCAAGAAAGGGAAAAAAAAAAAAAAGGTCAGGCGTGGTGGCTCATGCCTGTAATCCCAGCACTTTGGGAGGCTGAGGAAGGTAGATTGCTTGAGTTCAGGAGTTTGAGACCAGCTCGGGCAAAATAGTGAGACCCAGTTTCTACAAAAAAAAAAAAAAAAAAAGAAAGACAGAAAGACACCATCAAGAGCATCTTTGTCTGCAGAAGGCACAATTCACATACTCAAGATGAATGGATAAACGGAAAGGCTTACTATGAAAGAAAAATTCCTGCTTGTGGAGGCCAAAGGAGAATTCCACGCCCTTGTATTCCATGCTAAGTGGGCTCCAGGGACCCTCGCTTGCAGATCCCTTTTGGACATCCCCATGCTGAGCCTCTGTGGTCGTTGCACCAGCTCCTTTCCTGAGGCAGCCCGTGGAGAGGAGCAGGTGAAGAATGGGCAGGAGGGTGAGCAGGTGGGACTCTGCCCCACACAGGCATCCCAGCTCCTCTCTACTTGCCATCAACACCCACGCCCATGGTGTATTCTGCTTATCAACATGCTCTGGGGCACCCAAAAGCAATGTTGTTGAGAACACAGGACCCAGGGTCACTGCCCAGGCCCCAAGCATTAGTGTCACCCACCACTTCGCAGCTGGGTGATGCTGGGGAAGCCGATTTGTCTCCCTGCGCAGCAGTTTCCTTGTCTACAAAATCAGAGCAAGAGTCCCTGTGGTGTACTATTTATTAAGTAGTCATTATTACTATTTTACAAGTATAGTGTCCTCTGTGTGCGTTTCCTTCCTTCCTTCCTCCCTCCCTTCTTCCCTCCCTCCCTTCCTTCGAGACGTAGTCTCACTCTGTCACCCAGGCTAGTGGCGTGATCTCAGCTCACTGCAACCTCCGCCTCCTGGGTGCAAGCGACATTCTCCTGCCTCAGCCTCTCGAGTAGCTAGGATTAAAGGCACACACCACCATGCCTGGATAATTTTTATATTTTTAATAGCTATGGGGTTTCACCATGCTGGCCAGGCTGGTCTTGAACTCCTGACCTGTGATCTGCCTGCCTCGGCCTCCCAAAGTGCTAGGATTACAGGTGTGAGCCACTGTGCCTAGCTGTATCCACTGCTTTTTAAATGACCAATGGAGTCACACCGACCCTCTGGTAGCACTTCATAGAGCCATCCTGGGGACAGGGGACCCCAGTGTGGTGAACAGGGGAGTGACAGAAGAAACACTGCCAGGAAGACTTCGGTTCCCACTCTGGTAACACTCGGCAGTGGGTCGGGGGTACCAATTCAAGGAAAATCAGAAATTGTATCCCTTACACATCCTTTTCATGTCCAGTCATTTAAAATATTTTTCAATAATAATGATGATAATGATAAGAATACAAGTTCACCATCACCGAACACCTACCAGGAGCCAGACACTGTCTCAAGATACTGGATTATTTCATCTGATCCCCACAAAACCCTTAGCTATCACTGCACTTGCTTCACAGCTTTGTGACCCGAATGAATGACTCCGCCTCTAGGACCTGAATTTGTTTGTCGGCGAAACGGAAAAAATGCCAGTACCTTGTGGGGTTGTGGTGTAGGTTTGCCACACCATGGGAGCCGCCGCTGACAATAATGTGAATAAAAATAAAAGTGAACATTGACCATGGCTCTCAAGAAGCCTGATCATCTGCATTTTTCGGAAGAGAAATTGCTCTATTAGGTGTCTTCAGTGGCATAATGGAGGAGTGAGATCAGAGAATATCACAGTCCCCAGGGAGACAGAGCACACAGCATAGGCCCCCCCACCCTTGGCAGGGCGGCCCCAGAGGAGGCTCAGTGGCTGCAGGAACATCACCCCTGCCTGACATGGCCCCTTCCATCTGGACAATGTTACTGCAGGGAACAGCGCCCTCACCTGGACTCCAACTGCACACAGCATAGTGCTTACAGAGCGGAGATGTGTGAGAAAAAAGATTTCCTTTCCTCTTACCACGCCTGTGAAATTTAAAATAGACTCAGGAGTTAGAGGGCCTCTGCTCCTTACAACTGGAGTGCTCAGTTTCCACACCTGTGCCGAAGACCTGGCGAAAGCACCTTTAAGGTCCTGACACACGGGTTCACGGGACAGCGTCTGGCACCCAGGGGGCTTCACCTAAATGAGTGGTATTTGCTTTTGGAGACAGAGTCTCACTCTGTCACCCAGACTGGAGTGGTGCAATCATGGATCACTGTAGCTTCAACCTTCCAGGCTCAGACGATCCTCCCACCTCAGCCTCCCGTGTAGCTGGGACCACAGGCGTGCACCACAATGCCTGGACTCATTTTTTGTGGGTTTTTTTTTTTTTTTTTTTTTTTTTTTTTTATGTAGAGACAGCATTTCACCATGTTGCCTAGGCTGGTCTCGAACTCCTGGGCTCAAGCGACCTGCCCACCTTGGCTTCCTAAAGTGCTGGAATTACAGGGGTGAGTCACCATGCCTGGCCATGCTATTTTTTTTTTTTTTTTTTTTTTTAACTTTCAAATCAATCAATTAATATGCAAACATTTTAAAGTAAAATTTAAAAGGCAATGAAATTAAGCATTTTTGAGCTTATTTTACAAAGCAACGTTGTAGATTTGTACTTACACTGCGGGAAATAGTTACGGAAAATGTCAACGCAAGCGCAGTAAATAAAAAATAACTTGAACTAGTAGACAGAATGAGCGTTTCACTGAGCTGGGGATATTGGAATTTTACAAAGAATCTCACTGCTGATTTCAAAATGATACTAACTGCTATTTTTGAAACATGACCTCAAAAGAGAAGATACAATATTTTGACTTCATAAACTTCAACAGACGCTGCTGCTTCTCATGCACTGGGGGCTCCTTTTTGCAACGTTGTGATGGAATTAAAAAATTACATCATTTTTAGTTGGCCGGCTGTGTTGCCTCATGCCTGTAATCCCAGCACTTTAGAAGGGGCTCAGTTGGGCGGGTCACCTGAGGTCAGGAGTTAAGAGACCAGCCTGGCCAACATGGTGAAACCCTATGGCTTCTAAAAATACAAAAATTAGCCAAGTGTGGTGGCGGGTGCCTATAGTTCCAGCTACTTGGGAGGCTGAGGCAGGAGAATCACTTGAACCCGGGAGGTGGAGGTTGCAGTGAGCTGAGATTGCGCCACTGCACTCCAGCCTGGGTGACAGAGTGAGACCCTCTCACGAAAAACAAAAGAACAGAAAAACCCAAACATTTTTAGTTGAAGAGCAATCCACAACCTCAGAGAAGAAACTTGTTTGTTTCGTTCATCCCTCTGTCCTCAGTGCCTAGCATGGGACCCATGCTCTTTGCTGAATGGATAAATGTTGATTTAACTTCAGGAATCAGCAGCATACATTTACACATGCCAGATTCTCAATTTATAAATATTTACCATCGGGACTTGATTTCAACTTTAATTAGCCCAACTGTTAAGGATACCTCCAAAGTGAGAAATCTAATCCATCACTTCACACCAGATGTAGCTTTGGCAGTTGGTCTTTTATCTAGGTTTATAGTGAATGAGAATCAGACATTAAATGACTAGCATGTGATGTTTTACGGCGAACTGCTCAGAACCTAAAAAATAGGCTAAACGTGGGAAAATAAATTCAAGACTAAATCTTGGGAAATAAAACAAAAAGGGAAAACTTCCTCAAACTGATAAGACCCCACAAACTCTGGATTCTATAGATGCTTTAAAAAAAGTTGGGGGGGGGTAGGGCGGGGGCATGAGTGTGAGATCGTTTTTAAAAAATCTTTTTTTTTTTGAGACGGAGTTTCCCTCTTGTTGCCCAGGCTAGAGTGCAGTGGCACGATCCCTGCTCACTGCAACCTCCGCCTCCCAGATTCAAGTGACTCTCCTGCTTCAGCCTCCGGAGTAGCTGTGATTACAGGTGCGTGCCACCACACCCCACTAATTTTTATATTTTTAGTAGAGATGAGGTTTCACCATGTTGGCCAGGCTGGTTTTGAACTCCTGACCTCAGGTGATCCGCCCACCTCGCCCTCCCAAAGGGCTGGTATTATAGGCATGAGCCACCACGCTCAGCCTAAAAAATTCATTTTAAATGGGAGGGCACTGTAACATGATTGTCACTGCCCTATGGACAGGTCTGCTATATTTGGAAAAAAAAAATATGAAACTAAACATTCAAACACTAACACTTAATTGGTGAGGTATGTTAAATTAAATTGAGGCTCAAGCTGCCTCCTTACATTCTTTATTTTTATTTACTTATTTTTTTGAAACAGGGTCTTGCTCTGTTGCCCACGATGGAGTACAGTGGTGCAATCATAGCTTACTGCAGCCTTGGCTTCTGGGGCTCAACCAATCCTCCCACCTCAGCCTTCTGAGTAGCTGAGACCACAGGTGCATACCATTATGCCTGGTTAGTTAAAAAAAAAAAATTCTTTTTGGTAAAGATGGAGTCTCACTATGTTGCCTGGGCTGGTCTTGAACTCTTAGGCTCAAGCGATCCTCCTGCTTCGGTCTCCCAAAGTGCTGGGATTGCGGTGTGAGCCACCATGCCCAGCCTTCTTTACACATTTTAATTTCAGCCAAAGGTTTCTCTGTATACATAGTGAACTGGATGTGTAAACAGAATAGAACATACTCTTGCCAATCTCCGGTTTTGGCCAATCACAGGCAGTCAACTGTTCAAACTGTGTTCAAATAAGACAAATGCTGAGTTATAACCAATCTGGCTGTTTTTGTACCTCACTTCCGATTTCCGTAGGTCACTTTCCTTTTACTGTCCACAAGTCTGTCACCATTTGGCTGTGCTGGAGTCTTTCTGAGCCTCTATTCTGGTTAAGGGTCTGCCTGGATTTACGAATCATTCTTTGCTTAACTAAACTGTGAACTTTAATTTGTCTAAAGTTTTTTCTTTTGAAACAGGCGTGTGCTTTGAAAAATAAAAGGATCAAATTTTATCACTAAATTCCATAAGAATGTTTCATCTACTTCAATGATTACCACTCTTTTAAACCAGTACCCCCTTTTGTTAAAATTAAAAGTAGCATGCATTCCTCACCTACCCTGAAAAATCTCAGACTGGCTGTAACTGTCTATCTTCCCGCACATCCCAGGAGCCAAGAGAATTTTGTCTAGCTTTACTTCCTATAGCTTGAATTTTGAACAGAGTTGATCACTATTTCCCTTTCAAATCTACACAGCTATATCAGCAGGCAGCAGGCATGTCCCCAAACCAGGCCCGCCTGTCCTGGAGATTCTCATGAACCCCTACAAGAAGGACGCCAGCACCCCAGAGGTGAGAAGCATGCTGGTCTAGCTAATGGATAAAGCACAGTCGCCTGCTGTGGGTTCCCCAAACGGTTCGGGATCATACAGAACAACAAACACGCCCTTACTGAGTGCTCACTATGAGCCAGACATGGTGCTAAGTGACTTGTTTTTTTTGTTTTTTTTGTTTTTTTTTTTGAGATGGAGTGTCACTCAGTCACCTAGGCTGGAGTGCAGTGGCGTGATCTTGGCTCACTGCAACCTCCGCCTCCTGGGTTCAAGCGATTCTCGTGCCTCAGCCTCCCGAGTAGCTGGGATTACAGGCGCTCACCACCACACCTGGCTAATTTTTTGTGTTTTTAGTAGACATGGGGGTTTCACCATGTTGGCCAGGCTGGTCTTGAACTCCTGACCTCAGGTGATCCACCCGCCTCGGCTTGCCAAAGTGCTGGGATTACAGGTGTAAGCCGCTGCGCCTGGCCTGACTTGTCTTTTTGATTTTATATATGACTTATCATATATACCCCCTTAAGGGATACACCAACTCGACAAGATTGGGTATCATTTTATAAGTGAGAAAACTAAGGCAGAGAAATGTTTAGTGACTTATCTCAAGCAACTTAGGGAGCCAAATCCTGTTTGTTCACCTGCCAGGTTACAGGACCCCCCGCCCACCAGCCTAGACACTAATTCCCCCTGTACAAATTCCCAAGTTTTGCCTTATCTGCACAGTACTCATACTATTATTTACTCAATCATTTTCTTTACTTTTTCTTTTATTTTTTACTTTTTGAGTCAGAGTCTTGCTCTGTCACCCAGGCTGGAGTGCAGTGGCACGATCTCGGCTCACTGTAACCTCCGCCTCCCGGGTTCAAGCCAATGTCCTGCCTTAGCCTCCCAAGCAGCTAGGACTACAGGTGTGTGCCACCACACTTGGTTAATTTTTGTATTTTTAGTAGAGATGGGGTTTCTCCATGTTGGCCAGGCTGGTCTCGAACTCCTGACCTCAGGTGATCATTCAATCATTTTCTTTAAATTGATAAGCTAGTTCTATTTTTTCTAATACATGTGAAGCTGATCACCCAATTATTAGACATCTTACATGCACCATGGACCCTCTTATCCACACTCCAACCCCAAATCACATCCTGGTCTTCAGGGGAACATGTGCCTCACCCAGGCATGCCCTCCACTGAGAACCTTCAGGAGGCTTGTTCTGGGCAGACCCTTCCGTGAGTCAGGCAGTTGTCACAATGGGGTCGTCAGATACATCCTAGACTTAGACACATACAGAATTCGGACAAGGTTCTGGGGAGAGCAAGAGCATCACCCCGTAATGGGAACATTTCTCCAAGCCAAGAGTTGGAAAATTATCACCAGCAGGCCTACCACCTGTTTCTGTAAATAAAGTTTTATTGGAACACCGCCATACCCCGTTGTTTATGCACTGTCTGTGGCTGCTCTCTTATTATGAAGGCAGAGTTGAGTAGTTGCTACAGAGACCATAGAGCCACAAAGCCCAAAATGTTTACTATCTGACCCTTTACAGAAAAGTTCTATTGACCCCTCTAGGCGAAGCATTTCCCATAAAAAAGTCAGCTTGTGGGCTGGGTATAGTGGCTCATGCCTGTAATCTTAGCACTTTGGGAGGCCAAGGTGAGCGGATCACTTGAGGTCAGGAGTTCAAGACCAGCCTGGCCAATATAGTGAAATTGTCTCTACTAAAAACACCAAAATTAGTCAGACGTGGTGGTGTGCGCCTGTAATCCCAGCTACTCGGGAGGCTGAGGCAGGAGAAACCTGGGAGGCGGAAGTTGCAGTGAGTGGAGATGGTGCCACTGCACTCCAGCGTGGGTGACAGAGCGAGACTCTGTCCCCCACCACCACCATAAAAAAGTCAGTTCATGAAAACTAACTCACAATGATACGGATATTACCTGCTGATAAGTAGACTCGAATCACGCTTAAATCAATTCTATTAACCACTATTTACTTATTGGGGAGCTACTATATGACACTCTCGGCTAGGGGCTGGCCTTACAGAGGTGAATAAGGCTGGGCTTCTGTTTCCTGGAGGAACCAGGATCTAAACAAGTGATTGCAATACAGCTCAAAGGATGTCAGAGCAGGATTTGATGTTTTATCTTCCTATAAAGTCGATCCTGGGAACCTGACCTTTTTGTTCTTTAAAACTTTGAACTTTTTTTTTTTTTTTTGAGATGGAGTCTTGTTCTGTTGCCCACACTGGCACGCACTGGCGTAATCTTGGCTCACTGCAACCTCCACCTCCAGGGTTCAAGCAATTCTTCTGCCTCAGCCTCCCAAGTAGCTGGGACTACAGGTGCCCGCCACCATGCCCGGCTAATTTCTGTATTTTAGTAGAGATGGGGCTTCACCATGTTGCCCAGGCTGGTCTTGAATTCCTAACTTCAAGTGATCCACCCACATTGGCCTCCCAAAGTGCTGGGATTACATGTGTGAGCCACTGTGCCCGGCCAAAACTTTGAAATCTTAAAACTATAACCATGGGCTAAGATTTATCTTCTTTCTCTCTCATTTTCTAAAAAAGCATAAATACTAGAAATGACACTCTAATTCTGTGAAATGACTCATTAACTTTTGCAGGAAAGATCAACTTATTAGAATTTTTCATAATTGCCACATTTGCTCTGGGCTCTCTAAAACACAGTTCTAACCTCTCTGCTGAGAATGGAAAAAAAGAAAAGGTATCGAGACATCAAGGGAAACATGGTCAGTTAAAGAGCTAGCTTTTGTTTTTTAAGATTGAGTTTCTAAATTGGAATCCATATTAAATGGATCACATATTAATCCTCTGCTGAAAGAGGCATAAGGGACAGAGACAATGTCCCGGTTCAACCAAGATTTCACTATCTACTACCTATCTTTGCTACTCCAACTAGGTATTAGGCAAATTAAGGGGAAAACCAATTTTTACATCCCTTGGATGTGATGAAATTGATTATCCTCACGCAGGGGAAACAGAGACAGAAAATAACAGGTGCCACTTCACACCGGTATATCTGTCCTGCCCTGATAACTGTTTATTTGTACCGGCTATTGACAGTGTTTTTGTATCATACAAAGAGGGTTTTCTACTGAGCTTCAAAAGTAGAAATAGGATGCATCTGTTTCTAGGGAAACCTGAGCTTGGAGGCTGGCGGGCTTCGGTTCACACAGCACACCCCTCTGCTCCCGGTGGTCCACTGCACAGTGACATCCCTCCTCCTCGTTTACCTCATCCCATTTTTAAAAATTAATGCAACAATGAGAGATGATTGTTGATGCTCATTATTAAATCATTTATTCATCCCACACAATGATTCAGAATTATTCATTAAGCTTGCTGGAAGGAAGCTGGGTTTTACCTCCACAGTGGTTTGGGGAGAGATGCGCTCTTTAAAAGGATATTGTATAACAACACAATTATCATAATTAAAAGCTACCCTGATATTCTGATGAGCTTTTGACATATTTTTGAGTACTGGCATTTCAGCACAAGGAGATAAATGAGACTGAAACAGTAGTAGGGAATAATATTGCCATGGGGGGAGAAAAAACCAAAGGCAATATTAAATACCAGCTGCCATCGTCACCCCCAATTTTATCCCAGCTTTTCAGTTAATGAATTTTACAAAATATCACTTGAACTTGTGGCTTTCCAAAATGAGTTCCAATTATGTTGTTGTGACCTGAGCTGCTTTCTGCATAACTGAGTCATGGATGCGTACAGCCCCCGAGAGCGCCCACCTACCTAAGCTTCCAAGCCCAGCAAGTCTCTTTGCCTGCAGCAGAGTGCATCCACGTCTGACTCATATCTCTTTCTGATGTTGCCTAAGATTCGTTCTGTGTTTGGAAGGTCATTCAGCAAAGGGCCTGGCTTGGCAGGCCGCGGAAACTGAAAGGGAATTGCGGAAAGGGCTCTCACCTCTCTGGCCTTCTCTGTGAAGCAGGTTTAGCTGAAGACCCTTAGGCCAGTGGCCAAGAACAGGTGTCTGTATCCCTGCAGGCGTTGCCCGGAGGAAGCACTGGGAGGGGGTGCTGGGGAAGGGAGACACAGACTGATGAGTGACCCCGGAGAGCCAGCCTGAGGACCGGAGCAGAGAGAGGCACAAGTGGCTTCCCTAAGACCAAAGCCACAGAGGCCACGGGCTGGGAACTTGATGGTCTGAATATGCTCCTGTCGCCCAGGCTGGAGTGCAGGGGCGCAATCTTGGCTCACTGCAATCTCCACCTCCCAGGTTCAAGTGATTCTTCTGCCTCAGCCTCCCGAGTAGCTGGGATTACAGGTGGGCACCACCAGGCCTGGCTAATTATTGTATTTTTTAGTACAGACAGGGTTTCGCCATGTTGGCCAGCCTGGTCTCAAACTCCTGACTTCATGTGATCCACCTGTGTTGGCCTCCCAAAGTGCTGGGATTACAGGCATGAGCCACCACACCTGGCCCAAAGACTTTGACTCATTCATTCATTCCACAAATACTGACAAAGCATTTATCATGAGCTAATATCTGAGCCAGGCCTCCCAACTGCATAGCTGAATATAACCCTGTCCCTGCCCTCAGGGAGCTGAGAGTTTAGCGGGGATTCAGACAAGTCAACACTTGCAAATCCATTTGACAAGTGCTGGGATAAGAGAAGCTGAAGAACCTGGGGCAGGGAGGAGGGGAGAGCCTTATACAGAAGGTGTCAAAGTTGAGTGGGAGGCGGGATGTGGTGTCTCACACCTATAATCCCAGCGCTTTGGGATACCCAGGCAGGAGGGTCACTTGAGGCCAGGAATTTGATACCAGCCTGGGCAACACAGTGAGCCCTCCATCTCTGCAAAAAATAAAAAAATTAGCCAGGCATTGTGGTGCTCTACTGTAGTCTCAGCCACTTGGGGAGCTGAGGTGGGAGGATCACTTGAGCCCAGGAATCCAGAGCTGCAGTGAGCTATGATCACAACACTGCACTCCAGCCTGAGTGACATGGTAAGACCCCATCTCAAGAAAAAAAAAAATGTTGAGGCCAGGCACGGTGGCTCACACCTGTAATTCCAGCACTTTGGGAGGCTGAGGCGGGCAGATCACTTGAGGTCAGGAGTTCGAGACCAGCCTGGCCAACACGGTGAAACCCCATCTCTACTAAAAATGCAAAAATGAGCCAGGCGTGGTGCTGCACACCTGTAATCCCAGTTACTCGGGAGGCTGAGGCAGGATAATCACTCGAACTCGGGAGGTGGAGGTTGTAGTGACCCGAGATCATGCCACTGCACTACAGCCTAGGTGACAGAGTGAGACTCTGTCTTAAAAAACAAAAAATTGTTGACTGGGCCTAGGCAGATGAACCAGAAGTGGCCGGAGGGGAAGGCGGGTGTGACTGAGAAGGGCCCTGGACACTGCAGTGAGGAACTGGGCCAGACCTGGGGATGAAGGGAAGCCTCACACTGGGCAGTCAGTTACATGCCCATCTTGCTGTTAGGTGCAGAATGAACTAGAATAGGCAAGAGCAGAGCGGGAAGCACTGTGCAGAGCTGCTGCTAGGTCCCAGATTAGACAGTGGGCAGGCTACAGAGACAATTGAAGGGACATGAAATGACCAAGTGCCTTCAGCTAGTGAGCTCCTCTGGAGACGGAGCCACTGGATTCCAGCGCCTGATGTCACTGAGAGTGGAATAAGGAAACTAACCCCCCTGCTCTGTCTCACGCCTACCAAGCAGCCTCCTGATTATAATTGGGCTTCCCATGTAGCTCTGCCTACAGGAAGAGAAAGCACTGCTGGGGCAGAGGCCAGGGCTGTAGTCTTGCCCTAAATTAATCAACTGCCATTCTGGTTGTGGCTGTCAGTCTCTGGGAGCTGGGATAACTGGAGACATAGACCAGCCCGTGGTTTGCCAACAACTCTGGTTCCTGAGCTTGAGGGGTTGCAGTTCTGAGTGGGCAGGGGGCTGGGGCATCATGGATATGATGCCACCCTGTAGGGCCCTTGGTGGGTGGTCAACAGGCTTCTCCCAAGGGTGCTCTGTTAGAGCTCACACCTGTAATTTATAACTCTTTCAGGGGCCAAGGCAAGGGGATCATTTGAGGCCAGGAATTCAAGCCCGGCCAGGTGCAACAAAGTGAGACCCCGTTTCAACACATAATTTAAAAAATTAGCTGGGCATGGTGGCGTGTGCCTATAGTCCCAGTTTCTCAGAAGGTAGAGGTGGGAAGATTGCTTAAGCCTAGGAGGTCGAGGCTGCAGTGAGCCATGATCACGCCACTGCACTCCAGTCTGGGTGAGAGAGCAAGACTCTCTCAATAAATAAAAAAAAAAAAAAAAATTTAGAGCTGTGGGTCTTCTCGATATCTGGGGGTGCTCCGTCCTACAATGGGAAAACCACAGAACTACATACCACTCAGGAATGTGGTTGACAAGAACAAATAACTCAGGGCAGTCATGGGTTTTACTCATCTAACATTAGATCTGGCTGGCTGCGGTGGCTCACACCTGTAATCCCAGCGCTTTGGAAGGCTGAGGTGGGTGGATCACCTGAGGTCAGGAGTTTCAAGACCAGCCTGGCCAACATGGTGAAACTAAACCTGGCCAACCTGCCTCTACTAAAAATACAAAAATTAGCTGGACATGGTGACGGCCGCCTGTAATCCCAGGTACTCAGCAGGCTGAGACAGAAAAATTGCTTTAACCCAGGAGACAGAGGTTGCAGTGAGCTGAGATTGTGCCACTGCACTCCAGCCTGGGTGACAAGAGCGGGACTCCGTCTCAAAAAAAACCACTACTGGATATGAAAGGAATCACTTCAGTGGCATTAAATGTTCTCTCTGGCTTTATTCTTCGTTACAGAATAGTCTCCATGGTGGTGCTCATGCCATCTTGATGCTTTGTTTCCTTGTCATCAAGACAGTTTTCTGCACCAACTCAAGCATGGCATGAAATTTCAAAGGCCTTAATAGAAGTTTTCTAACTTTATCTCCATGGAACAGCTGGAAAACGTCTCCAATTATATGAGCTTTTTCCAAAATGTCTCGAAAACACGGAAGTGTCAGCTGGGCGTGGTGGCTTACACCTGTAATACCAGCATTGTAATCCCAGGTGGGACTAAATCCATTACTCTCTCCCGATTCTAGAGGAGAACTTAATCCACCTCACCAGAGGAAAACTGATCAGGTCCTGTGGCCTTGAGAAGCCAAGGTAGGCAAATCACTTGAGGTCAGGAGTTTGAAACCAGCCTGGCCAACGTGGTGAAACCCCATTTCTACTAAAAGTACAAAAATTAGCTGGGTGTGGTGGTCAGCGTCTGTAATCCCAGCTACTTGGGAGGCTGAGGCATGAGAATTGCTGGAATCCGGGAGGCGGTGGTTGCAGTGAGCCGAGATTTTGCCACTGCACTCCAGCCTGGGCAACAAAACAAGACTTTGTCTCAAAAAAAAAAAAAAAAAAAAAAAAAAAAAAAAAAAAGAAAGAAAAGAAAGTAAGCCCTGGTGAAAGGAAGAATGAGGACAAAGAGAAGAGACACAACTGTTGGCAAAACTGGAATTTGCCAAGTCACTGGTAACCCAGGGAATCCACCTAGAACAGACTATTTCTCTTGAAAGGCCCATGGCAGGTGCTACCAGAAAAATAAAGGAGGTGGGTGGGCTAGTGCCTTAGAGCGCCGTCAGAAACTGAGATGTGGCCTCCAGAAATGGAGCGCCTTCATTCTGTGTGTGCACACGTGTGTTACATGTATGACTGGCCGCAAAAGATGGGACTAAATCCATTACTCTCTCCTGATTCTGGAAGAGAACTTAATCCACCTTGCCAGAGGAAAACTGATCAGGCCCCAGGAACTGTCCACCAAAGTCACATCCCAGGATTTCCTGGGTCACAGCTGACGAATACTGGAGGGAAGCTTGGCTCTTAAAGATCGTCTGCCCTTGAGCAAGGTGCCTGCTTCCTAGAGAAGTGAAAGCAGATGTCCCTGGCATCTTGCCTTCTCCTAAAGCACATGCAAGCCACATTCACATCCACCTGCACCACCTGGTCTCCCTTCCCCAATAAACCCCTCCTGCCACTTGGAGAACCCCCATCTTCAACTATGAGCAGCTACGGCACACTGAGTACTCAGGCTACGGGCTGTTCTCCATGCTTGGGAGGCCTTTCTCATATACTCCTCGAACCCATCCTGCAAGAGGGCTACTATTACCATTCCTGTTTTACAGACGAGGAAACTGAGGCGCAGGAGGATTAGGTAGCCAGCCATGCAGTCTGCAAGTCCAAGAGCTGGGATCAGAACTCCCGGCCTAGTCCTCTCTCCCTTTTTGCCACATTGCAGCGGGACGGGAGAAGGATCTGGAAATGCCCTCTCTAGAGGAGCCCTTCCTCCCTGAAACCCGTGGCCCGGGACATCTACCTGCGTGGATGAGCTTGTCTGCCAGCTTCTTCCGAGTGGGCTTGCTGAGGTTGAAGTAGTCGTCGTCGTCCTCATCAATGCTCTCTAGGAACAGCGGGATGTGCTGGAAGACGATGGCATGCTGGCAGTGCCGCTGCCTCGCGATGCTCAGTTGCTCGTCCAGCCACTGGTCCTGCGCCTGCTTCAGGCTGGGGCACTGGGAGGGGTTCTGGTACAACTGGGAGTTGAGGACCAGGAACAGGACGCCCCCGACCCAGAAGCTGAAGTAGTCGTCTCCCCAAGTTTGGCAGAACTCCTCGACGGTCTCGGCCGTGGGGGCATTGCCGATGTCGTGGTTGCCGCTGACTAGGACCAATGGGATCGCCCTGTCCACCGTTCTGAGCACTCGCTTCAGGTCCTCCGTCTGCTCCGTTCGCCACGGCTTCCCTGGAAGAGAGAGGGTCACGTCCTGAGACAGCCAGAGGCTTATTCACTTGAAATAACTAACTTAAGTACTTACTAACATAAAATTAAAAGAGAGAGTAATCTAGAAATCCACTTGACCTGGCACATGGAAACTGCAAAATGCAGTCATGTGCTAAAAGCAAACCAACAAGTCCGATGGGGGCCTCTGCCCATCCTTCCCCAGGACACCTTAGAAATTCCATGACTACATGGTCGCCTGCCTCATGTTGCTGAGTGATGGTGTGAAGTCAATCCTGAGATTAAATATTAGTGGACCGGGTGCGGCGGCTCACATCTGTAATCCCAGCACTTTGGGAGGCTGAGGTGGGAGGGATCACTTGAGCCCAGGAATTCTGAGACAAACCTAGGCACTATAGTGGGACCTTGTCTTCATAAAAAGAAAATCAGGCCGGATGTGGTGGCTCACACCTGTAATCCCAGCACTTTGGGAAGCACAGGAGGGTGGATCACCTGAGGTCAGGAGTTCGAGACCAGCCTGGACAACGTGGTGAAACCCCATCTCTATTAAAAATACAAAAATTAGCTGGGCATGGGTGCGGGCGCCTGTAATCCCAGCTACTCGGGAGGCTGAGGCAGGAGAATCGCTTGAACTCGGGAGGCGGAGGTTGCAGTGAGCCAAGTTCACACCATTGCCTGGGCAACAAGAGTGCATCTCTGCCTTAGCCTCCCAAAGTACTGGGATTACAGGTGTGAGCCACCGCACCCAGCAGAACATGCATTCTCTAACTGTTGAATACCAAGTTCCTCATATTTCCACTCAATCAAACTCGTTAATGGTGTGGTTCAAATTTTCTGTGACATTATCCTTTTCTTTTGGCCTGTTGATGTATATTTGTTTCTGAGAGACTTGGTTAAGTTGTCACTGTAACTGTGGATTGATCTGTCTCTTTTTGTAATTCTGCCAAGGTTCATGCCATTTACTTTCAGTTACATTGTTAGATGCATAAGAGTTCAGAATTTCAATATCTCACTGAAATAGTTTTATATTTAACCCTAATGAAATAAATATCAAGATAAGAAACAGGCGATCTATATTAATGCTATGAGAAGATCTTTAATATATAGTAAGTTAATAATATAAGGCACAGAGAAATAAAATCAAACATAATTTTTAAAAGCCTCACATATATTCATGTATTATGAATAAAATGTCCCCCAAGATTCAAAGAAAACTGTTAACTCTGGTTAAATCCAGGAAACAGAAGGAGAGAGGGAGGGAGTCTTACATTTGGTTTAAAACCCTTTATATTAGGCTGGTGCAAAAGTAATTGCAGTTTTTGCCATTGAAAGTAATGGCAAAAAATCACAATTACTTTTGCACCAACCTAAATACTACTTTCTTTCCTTCCCTGCCTCTCTCCCTTCCTTCCCTCCTTTCCCTTCTCCCTTCCTTCTTTCCTTCCTCCCTTTGCCCAAGCTTATGTATAATTTTCACTGGAAAAAAAAAAAAAAAAAACTCAAAGGTTTTGGCTCCATGGTTCTACGGCTTAAAGAAGATCGAGGAGGCCAGCCAGGTGGCTGGAATGAATGTTTGGACTCGGAGCCCCAGGGCCAGCCTAGATCAACTCAGACCAGCCATGAGGCCAACGTGGACTGCAGACGAACCCCCAGCGCCCCTGGAAGAGAGGACTCTGGGTCCCTGGAGCAGGCAGGACCTGCTTCTGCTGAAGGCTGAGCAGACTGGGCTTCGGACCCCAGCTCCTGCTGCAGGGGTCAGCCAGCCTTTCCTGAGCGCACTCCACTGGTCCCCAGAGATGGAAGGTGGCTGCACGGCCTGAAGCCCAATGGACAGAGCCTTAGGGAGAAGCAGGTTCTGCCTGCACCAGAAACCAGGAGGCCTCTCTCTCGGGGGTGCTCGGGGTTTGTTCACCTGCCATCTGCATCGAAGGTGCCATTGATTGACATTGCTTCTTTAGCCGAACCCAGACTGCAGGCATCTGTGTTGACTTACATGATCCTCTCGAAGACTCTATTGGTTGGTTCTTTTCCCATGCCAGTTTAGGAATGACAAGTCCTTTGTGGCTTTGAACACAACAAACTCTCTCAAAGAGACCCTTGTGGCCCAAGGCTGATTCATCACCACTTTCCTCACTGGATTTTCTCAAAGACCTGAAAGCGGCCCCTCTTACTTCCTCTTCTTTCTGTTCACACTGACTTGAGGATTTGGGGACATTCGATCACTGACAATACTTTCTAGCACTTCCTACAGGCCAGGCACTGTTCTCAGAGCTGTGTGTGTACCGTCTCACTTCCTCTGGACACCAGTGGAGGAGCAGGGATTTGAACTTGGTGGTCTAGAGCAGGGTGCTGTCTACAGGGTCCTGGTCACAAACTAAGGTCCTTGCTCTTAGGGTGACTTCTCTTGGCTGCCCTGAGACACAGGATGAGGACTTTATAATACACTGGGGTGTGGAACATCCCCTGTTCTTGATTTTCAAAGGCATTAATCATGGCCCTTCACCTGCTAACTGAGGCAGGTATGGAAAATGTCCGAATCCCTAATGACCATAAACAGAAAAGTTAAGAAGGGGCAGTTCAAAAGAAAGGCTTACTTGGGAAGGAAACCTTGTCTGGGAGCAACCAACAAGGAAGAGCTGGGAATTACACACGGTAACGTGATGTGTGTTTCCAAACAAAGAGGGATGCTGCTTTTGGGGAAACCACCAATATCCTCCAATAATCTGTTAAAAACAAAAAACAAAAAACAAAAAAAAAACCATGCAGCTCATCTTCCCTGAATTTCCTCCAGCAAAGATGAGCCTCTTGGCAGGGCATAGTGATTGATGCCTATAATCCCCGCACTTTGGGAGGCCGAGGCGGGCAGATCACTTGAGGTCAAGAGTTCAAGACCAACCTGGCCAACATGGTGAAACCCCATCTCTGCTAAAAATAGAAAAACTAGCCTGGCGTGGTGGCACATACCTGTTACCCCAGCTACTTGGGAGGCTGAAGCAGGAGAATCGCTTGAACCCGGGAGGCGGAGGTTGCAGTGAGCAGCTGAGACCGCACCACTGCACTCCAGCCTGGGCAACAGAGTGAGATTCTGTCTCAAAAAAATTATTTATTTATTTATCTATTGTTGAAAAATAATAATAATAAAAAGATGAGCCTCTTTCTTGTGTAGCTCTTCCAACACTTTCTATACCTCTTGCACAGAGTCACAAGCGCTGAGGTGGAGTGAGTGTGCCCCGGGGTTGGTCTCTTGCCCCTTACAAGCTGCACGGCCTTGGGTAAGTCCCTTGGTTCCTCTGAGTCTTGGTTTCATCGTGTATGAAATGGGGATGATAATTCCCATCCCTCCGGAATGGCTGTAAGAATTCCTACTAGGATAATGATGCCTCGAGTCTGGTACAAACAAGAATGCAAAGCTGTCGGCTGTCTGCTTTCCACATCCCATCCCCCGAAATGTGATAAATTCTTCCATTTCTATCAGTGACCCACTGTGTGTGCCTAACAACCAGTAAGTCGTTTCGGAAGGAATGAAAATCTTCCCCCAGGGACAGAAATAGTTTTTAGTTAAGAATTTAGAAATAAAAGAGTAAATCCTAGATTACAAAAAGCCAAGTTGAATGTAAACGTTTGCATGATCTTTAACAAGCTCTCATTTGCATATATCAGAATCTCTGTAGGGTTACATACAATATTAACAACAACTTAGTATTAACAAAGATCACAGCACAACTTAGCAGAGCTTCCTGAAAAATAGTCCCATTGTGGCCGGGCGCAGTGGCTCATGCCTGTAATCCTAAGACTTTGGGAGGCTGAGGCAGGAGGAGGATCATTTGAGATCAGGAGTTTAAGACCAGCCTGGCTAATGTGGCAAAACCCTATGTCTACTAAAAATACAAAAATTAGCTGGGCATGGTGGCGTGGGCCTGTAATCCCAGCTACTCAGGAAGCTGAGACAGGAGAATTGCTTGAAGCCGGGAGGCGGAGGTTGCAGTGAGCCAAGATTGCAACATTGCACTCCAGCCTGGGTGACAAGAGCAAAACTCTTTCTCAAAAAAGGTCCCATCGTATATGAGAACCCAGTGTCATCGTATATGAGGCTGGCCAAAGCCAACCTCACCAGCATGAACAGAAAAAAACAGAAACCTGCCCAAGGACACAGAGCTTCAGTGAGTTTCCTGTCTCATGCAGGGTTCTGTGTTCACAAAAACAATGTATATAAAGGACAGGAAGAAAGGCAGGGAAACAAGGGGAAAGACTCTGAAAAATGGCAAGAAATGACTCAGAAGAGGGGCAGAGAAGGATTGTTCTGGGGTCTCCAAGGTGGATAAGAGGTATCTGCTGAGAAGTGGGTGCCAAGAGTACCGGGACCCCAATGTCAGCACACACCTGACCCCCATGGAGAGGAGTCCTGGGTGGGAATGGTGAGAGCAGTCTAGAAAGCTGCAAAGTGTTTAAAACACTTAAAAAAACTTTAATGCAATCAGTCAAAATAAAACTAGGAAGTAAAAAGCATTATAACGATAATTACAAAATTCTTATTTGTATCAGTGGTACTGTGAGAGGTATGATTTATTTTTTTCCATATTCATTAAGGCAGACGTTAGTATCTTGGTTGTTTTCCAAATAGCCTTAAAATGCATTGTCTAATAAAATCTCTTTGTGAATTAGGAAGAGAAATAAACATCCTTAACTGGATAAAGGACATCTGTAAATAAGTATAGCTATGATCATAGGTAATGGTGAAAGACTGACTGCCTTCCCCCAAGATCAGGAACAAGACAAGGAGGTCTGATCTCATACTCTCACTGAAATTCATACCAGAAATCCTAGTCAGTGCAATAGGCAGACGGGCAGGCAGGGAAGGAAGGGAAGGAAGGGAAGGAAGGAAAGGAAGGAAGGAAAAGAAGGAAGGGAGGAAGGAAGGGAAAGGAAGGGAAGGAAGGCAAGGAAGGCAAGGAAGGCAGGAAGGCAGGAAGGAAAGAGAAGGGAAGGGAAGAGAAGGAAGGGAAGGAAGGGAAGGGAGGAAGGGAGGAAGGGAGGAAGGGAAGGAAGGGGAGGAAGGGAGGGAAGGGGAGGAAGGGAAGGAAGGGAAGGGAGGAAGGGAAGGAAGGGGAGGAAGGGAGGCGGGTCCCTTGTGCCCTTGGGTTGGCTTTTCAAGGGGGCCCATAGGTGGGCTCTAGATTCAGAGGACCTGAGGTTGCTTTTTATTAGGGGTATCCTCTGGGGATGCTACCCTCTGAGCCTGTCTTCTAGACACTAAAATGAAAATCTTATCACCTCCTTTATGGAAATTGTGAGGTAAATGAGATCACGTATTTAAAGCGTCCAGTACGTAGTATGTGCATACCTTCCCTTCCCCTCTTTCTAACAGTCCCCTACCCAGGGAAGAGACAGGGGAGGAGGGAGGCGGGTCTCAGGTTTTCTGAGATCTCCCTTGCATTTTCCTCATTCTCAGGGAGCTTGACCCCCAGTGCTGCTGCTGTCCCTGAGAAATGCAGGAAAGAACACACATGTCTGCAGGTTGACATCCTAGCCCAGAGCTCACGTTTGCCTGACAACTCATCTGCTGTGGTGCCTGGAGGCCACACCTGTCCTGCAGACAGATGGATACATGGATGAGACGGTGCTTAGGCCCCTGCACAGAGAGGGAAGCATGCCAAGGACAAGAATTTCCAGAGCCAGCCCTAAGAGGTCCCTGGAAACAGAGTCGGTGGGGCCCCGTCCCTACCTCAGGGTGGAACGGAATAGTCAAGTCAGGGCATCAACTATATGGTTAAGATCATAGTTCAGTAATTAAAACTCCTTTCAGGGGGCAAGTAGAACTCCTTTCAGGGGGCAACTGGAAATATCCATTAGAACTTTAATAACTTCATGATACTGAGCGAACCAGCAGCTCCATTTATCAGCATTTATCCCACAGAGACATACACAAGTGTGCAAAACATAACTATTCCTTGTAATAATAATTGAGAAGGTATAAACAGTTAAATTGGCTTAAATGTTCATTAATAAGGAATGGATAATATGTGTAGAGTAATAAACAGGCATCACAAAGAATGAAGGAGATCTGAAGTTAGTGGCCACGGATACTTAGAAAAGGTACATTGTTAAGGTTTGGGGAGCAAGCGTTGGGCTGGCAGTGGCAGACAGTAAGTGAAAACAGGAAGTTACAAGAGCTAGTAGTATGACACAATTTTGTTAAAAATAAATCAACGAGTTGGTATACTCAGAGATAAAAGTATCTAGAAAAACATGGCAAAACTGTTAATAGTAGCTGTCTATGGGGAAGTGGAAGGACAGAAAATATTTCAGTTTCCTGCAAAACTTAATTTTTATGAGCATAAGTTACTTTCATTATAGAAAAATAATCAAGGCATTAAAAAAATCACAACTGCACTAAAATTAGATCTTATTAAGTAAACAAGTAAACATTTAAATAAAATGGGAACAAATATAAAACAAGTGACAAGGCCAATTGTGTAAGTACTGTTCTTTACTCTCAGAAAGAGAGAAAATGGGGAAAAGAGTAGCAGAAAGGTAATTCTAAACAAATTCTTAAAAAAAAAAATCGCAGTGGGTAAATTCATTTAAAAAAATGTAAAACACAATTGCGCTCAGGACAAATTGTGTTCTTTCTGAATCTGAATAACCACATTTTCATAAAGAGAGTCTTCTTCTAGAGCAGATGACTTCAAAAGTCAACACCTAGTGAGTATCAGAGACAATATGGTATCTCTGCTACTATTTTGATATCTGAATAAAATACCATCAAAGGAGAAAGTGGTTGTCCTGGTCTTGTAAATCTAGTTTCTGTTTATTTTTTTTGAGATGGAGTCTCGCTCTGTCACCCAGGCTGGAGTGTAGTGGCGCAATCTTGGCTTGCTGCAACCTCCGCCTCCCGGGTTCACGCGATTCTCCTGCCTCAACCTCCTGAATAGCTGGGATTATAGGCATGTACCACCACACCAGGCCAATTTTTGTATTTTTAGTAGAGATGGGGTTTCGTCATATTGGCCAGTCTTCAACTCCTGACCTCAGGTGATCCGCCCACCTCGGCCTCCCAAAGTGCTGGAATTACAGGTGTGAGACACCATGGCTGGCCATAAATCTTGTTTCTTCAATTTTACTAAAATATGATAAGTGTTTCTCAACTATTTTTCTCGTTATTGCTCCCCCAAGGAGCCTAAAAATTAGACTTTTTTCCTAATCTCCCCTCCACTAATAACAGCTTGAGCTATAAATACACAAGCAATATAATTCATCCTCTGAAGGTATGTAATTCAGTGGTTTTTAGAATATTCACAGAGTTGTGGACTGTCACGAATATCAATTGTGGGACATTCTCATCACCCCAAAATGAACTTTCACCCATTGGCAGCCCCTCCCCATTGCCTCGCAACTCCCACCACCCTAATTCTAAGTAATCACTAATCTACCTTCTGTAGATTTCTCCACTCCAGCCATTTCATAGAAATAGAATCATATAAAATGTAGTCTTGTGTGACTGATCTTTCACTTTGCATGATGTTTTCAAGGTTCGTCTATTTTGTAGCCTATATTAGTGCTTCATTCTTTAATTGCTGAATACTATTCTACTATATGAATATATCAGCATATTTTGTTTATCCATTCATCTGCTGATGGACATTTGGGTGGTTTCTACTTTCTGGCTGTTATGAATTATGCTGCTATGAAAATCCATGTGCAAGTTTGTGTGTGGATATCTTTCATCTCTCTTGAGTGTGCACCTAGGAGTATACATGGTCTTCCATGAATTATTTTTCCTCCAAAGTGATCACCTCTTTTGTACTTAACCTTCTTTAGAGCTAATGCTGGTGCCGCTATAAGGTATGTACATACTTAATCATAGAATATTCAGTTTAACAAATTGCTTCTGGACATTTGGTACACATGAGGCATTGCTCAAGGCTAATGATGGACAACGTGATATCCAGGGACGAACAAGTTCCAGGACAAGTCCATGCAGATTCACTATGGCCAAGTCCCTTCACTGGAAGGAAAGAGCACAATTCATTTCTGTTTAGAGATTCTGGGGTGTCAGATCCATGAACAAGTCTTATTTAGAATGACTGCCTTTTTTTACTTTAAGATTCCATTCTACAGTCTGAACTCAGGTATTCGTGGCTATGCCCCTAAATCTTCAGTCCCATTTGGGATTTTAAATACGCAACCTAATGAAAAGTCAGTAAGAGTTTTACAGTTAAACTCCACATAGAGATATTGCTCTTTCAAAGCCAGAGGCGGAATCTAAGCAGTCTTAGTCATGACAGCGCTAGAAGCACAAAAGTTACCTGTCTTCAGTTAGGCATTTGTTCAATGCAATCCTGCTACCCGCTGTGTGCCAGGTCACGGCCAGACCAGCGTGAGTCACAGGCGTCTTTGTTCTCAATGGCCCAAGCTCTAGGGAGGGGCCCAGACGTGGGAATAGGCAATGACCTTGTGGTGTTGCATGAGTTATGAAGTTACGTCATGAAAGTAATGGGTGCCGTGGAAGCTCAGGGTGGGGGTTCAAGCCAGTTGGGAGGTGCCCCAGAGCTTTCCCAGAGGAAGCAACATTCCCACCAAACATCACAGGAATTAGGTGGAACTAGGGCCTGCTGAAGAGGGGAAAGAAGGCGGGGAAGGGAGCTTTCCTAACCAAAGGGAACAGTAGGGTGAGGGTGGAGAGGCTGGAAAAAAAAAGACCAGGGTGCCTTTTGGAAAGTGGGGCAGTAAAGAGTAAACAAATCAGAGAAATAAAAAAAGTTTGGGTTTCTGAAGCACCAACTATGTACCAGGCTAAGTAGGCTAAGTACTCTACACAGATTATCTCATCCGATTCTATAAAAATCCTACTGGGATCATTTTTTAGTATAACTATATTCTATGCAATATTTCTGTTTAAATACACACAGACACACACACACAAACACACATATATATAATAATAATTATTATTTTTTGAGACAGAATCTTGCTCTGTTGCACAGGCAGGAGTAGAGAGGCGTGAATCTTGGCTCACTACAACCTCCACCTCCTGGGTTCAAGTCATTCTCTTGCCTCAGCCTCCCAAGTAGCTGGGATTACAGGCATCCGCCACCACACCCAGCTAATCTTTGTACTTTTAGTAGAGATGGGGTTTCACCATGTTGGCCAGGCTGGTCTCGAACTCCTGACTTCAAGTGATCTGCCCACCTCCGCCTCTCAAAGTGCTGGGATTACAGGCGTGAGCCACTACGCCTGAATTGTTCCTATATTTTTCTTATCAAATCTACCCTTCCTAAACTCAAGTCCCATCTGGGTTAACACAGCCTGACTCCAGAGCTGGTGTTTTCAGCTAAGAATGGGAAAGACTGCACTGTCTCCTGGTCAGCACCAACAGCAGACACAGCATGAACTCTATCAGGGGAAGGGAAGGGAGCTGCAGTTAGCTCCATGAATTTCAATGGTGAGATACAAGACTTCAGGTCCAATCCCTTAAGCAGTGAGTCAGCTTGGCCACGTTTTTCTTGATGTGATACCTATCAGACTGGCAACAATAAAAAACTGTAGATTGGCCAGGAGCAGTGGCTCACGTCTATAATCCCAGCACTTTGGCACACCGAGGCGGGCGGATCATTTGAGGTCAGGAGTTTGAGACCAGCTTGGCCAACATGGCGAAACCCTGTCTCTACTAAAAATACAAAAACTAGCCGGGCCTGGTGGCAGGTGCCTGTAGTCCCAGCTACTTGAGAGGCTGAGGCTGGAGGATCACTTGAACCCAGGAGGCAAAGGTTGTAACCTGGGCGACAGAGCAAGACTCTGTCTCAAAAAAGAAAAAATAAAAAAGGTGTTGATAATACCATTTGTTGGTGAGAGCATGGGGTTACAGGGATTCTCCTATATGGCTGGCTGGGATGTAAATGGTTTCTTTTATTCAAATTTAAAAATGCACATTCAGATGGGAGTGGTGGTTCACGTCTGTAATCCCAACACCTTGGGAGGCTGAGGCAGGCAGATCACTTGAGGTCAGGAGTTCAAGACCAGCCTGGCCAAAATGGTGGAAACCTGTCTCTACTAAAAATACAAAAAATAGCTGGGCATGGTGGCATGCACCAATAATACCAGCTATTTGGGAGGCTGAGGCAGGAGAATCATTTGAACCCAGGAGGCGGAGGTTGCAGTGAGCTGAGATCCTGCCACTGCACTCCAGCCTGGGCAACAGAGCAAGATTCTTAAGCAAAAAAGTTTAATGGGCTAATAGTTTCATGTGGCTGGGGAGGCCTCACAATCATGGCAGAAGGTGAAAGGCATGTCTTACATGGTGGCAGGCAAGAGAGCATGAGAACCAAGAGAAAAGGTAAAAACCCCTTATAAAACCATCAGATCTCCTGAGACTTATTCACTACCATAAGAACAGTATGGGGGAAACCGTCCCCATGACTCAATTACATCCGCCTGGCCCCACTCCCTTGACACACGAGGATTATGCAAATATGCTTAGAAACGTCTCTCGGAAAGATACACAAGAAACTGGTCGTGGTCTCCAGGAGTGAAGACGGAAAGATTGACTTACTATGTCCTATATACTTTAGCTATATATAGGATTTGATTTTTCCCTCCATACGCACAAACGACCTTAAAAATTAAACACCTATAGGCCAGGCGTGGTCGCTCACACCTGTAATCCCAGCACTTTCGGAGGCCAAGGCATGTGGATCACCTGAGGTCAGGAGTTCGAGACCAGCCTGGCCAACGTGGTGAAAGCTTGTCTCTACTAAAACTACAAAAATTAGCTGGGCATGATGGCACATTCCTGTAAGTCCCAGCTACTCTGGAGGCTGAGGCAGGAGAATAGCTTGCACCCAGGAGGCAGAGGTTGCAGTGAGCTGAGATCACGCCATTGAACTCCAACCTGGGCGACAAAAGCGAAACTCTGTCTCAGAAAAAAAAAAAAAAAAATTAAACACCCATATAAATGCATGTATGTTAATTACCATTACACTATGTACGCGTGCGCGTGCGCGCACACACACACACACACACCCCCCTGTATGTTTTTATCAGGCCATTATTAAAACTGAACAAAACTGGATGACTTTATACAGTTCTGGACAGGCCTAGACAGGAGAGCACACATGCCTTCACACAGATCCTGTCTTCCCAAGAGAGATGCACTCTTCGTTTGGTGAGCGTGTGGCACTGGTTTTCTCCCCAGGAAATGGGACCCAGATAAATCAATCAGAGCAGTGCGAGACCAGGCCTTTTTCAGCCTTGGAGAAGGAAGCCTTTGCCCTAAAAATACAAAAGTGTCAGCTTCTCTTTTGTGTTCTTTGTAGCTGTACCTGAAACCAAGCATCTGTTTGTGACTTGGCTTCAGTTACTAGCAAGTTTTTCCTAAGGAGGTGTTCAAATCCTGCACACCAAAGGATGTGTGCTTCAGTGAAGGAAACTTCTTGTTTTCTATACCTCTACCTTTGAAATTAACAAAGTATCTTATTATTTTATTTTATTTATTATTTATTTTGAGACCAAGTCTCGCTCTATCGCCCAGGTTGGAGTGCAGTGGTGTAATCTTGGCTCACTGCAACCTCTGCCTCCTGGATTCAAGTGATTGTCCTGCCTCAGCCTCCCGAGTATCTGGGACTACAGGCATGCACTACCATACTTGGCTAATTTTGGTATTTTTAGTGGAGACAGGGTTTCACCATGTTGGCCAGGCTGGTCCTGAACTCCTGACTTCAGGTGATCCACCCTCCTTGGCGTTCCAAAGTGCTGGGATTACAGGTGTGAGCCACCGTGCCCAGCCCAAAGTGTTTTATTTTATACAAATTCTGTGCAAAGCTTAGTTTACAACTCAACAAAAATAAACAAAATTATATGTTGTTATTAGGATAAAAATCCTATGCCCAATTCATTTATCCCTCAATTAAACTCTTTTGGCATGGAGGACTAAAAGCAAACAATATTTGGAATGTCCCTAGGATAGCTATGAATGGCATGTTGCCATAGTATTTCAGAAGCCACTGGTATAAGTCCTAGATGGATAGGATGAGCTCTTGGCCACAAAGCTTTTCTTAGGATTTTAATATACTACAATTTATCGTTTACTGGGAACCCAGGTGGAATGACTTCATTTCCAAGAACACAAGTGCCCACATTACCACCATTATTTTTTTCAGATTAAGGCTCTGTCTTCTGAAGGGAAAATGACCACTATGCTTCACTGAAAGTCCATCTCAATCAGAAAGACAGGCAGATACCACGGAAACTTAGTGCTTACCTGCCAAGCCCGAGACATCACGATGATACACATTTTGTGTTTCCCTCTGAGGGTAAAAGAAGAAGGAAACTGCTGCAAAGTACCGAGGAATATAACCCAGTTATAAAACAGAACGAGAAACAAATGGCAAACCCAAGTGTTGACATTCCCATTCAACCAGACCACCCCTCTGCTTGCAGGAACTAGGAGTAGAGAAAAAATACAAAAAAAAAAAAAAAAAAAAAAAAAAAAAAAGCGGCTGGGGCTGGGCACGATGGCTCATACCTGTAATCCCAGCACTTTGGGAGGCCGAGGCAGGCAGATCACCTGAGGTCAGGAGTTCCAGACCAGCCTGACCAACATGGTGAAACCTTGTCCCTACTAAAAACACAAAGATTAGCTGGGCGTGGTGGCGTGCACCTGTAGTCCCAGCTACTTGGGAGGCTGAGGCAGGAGAATCCACTTGAACCCGGGAGACAGAGGTTGCAGTGAGCCAAGATCACACCACTGCACTCCAGCCCGGGTGACAGAGCAAGATCCATCTAACAAAAAAAAAAAAAAAAAAAAAAAAAAGAGGCAAAATAAATAAATAAATAAACAAATAACAACCGGACCATCCCAGCCAGCAATACACAGAGATGGTAAGATTCTACTAGCAGATAATTTTTAAAAATCAACCACCTCTGAGACCTTCAAAATATTTTCTCTCCTCTATGGAGGTTGTCTAAATAACAGATTCTGTGAATAGACTTCAACTGTGTTATGAATCCATGTACTGTCTTAGTAAGAATGTTTTTTTTGTTTTTTTTTTTTTTTTTCCGCCAGCAAGAACAAGCAAACCAATGTTCTCTGAGGCAAACAGACAAGAAAAGATGCTGCTTAGTTAAAGAAAATAAGACCGCTCTAATCCCTATTCCCTGTACGCACGGCAACTCAAAGGAGAACTGATGATGATACACTCAGCCGCTGCTGAAAGATTTGAAATTAAATAGCAGGACAACCTCCGTAAGTGGAGAGACAGTCAGTCGATGTCACAGGCCACTGACGGAGCCTTTTACTCATTCGGAGCGGCAGAGAGTGGACTCCCTGGTTCAATATAAGTAGCAGCCAAAAGAACAACAAAATCAATATGGCCCTCGAGTAAGTAGACACCGAGCAGTTACTTGCAAACCAAATGATTTCTCCAGCTGAGGCAGGCTGCAGGGCAGCCAGATGAATGACAGTTTGCAATGAGGAAGAATTTCCTGCTGGAAAGACTGCTGCCATACTTCGTCAAATCCTGTACCAGCTGGGCACGGTGGCGCAGGCCTGTCATCTCAGCACTTTGGGAGGCCAAGGCAAGCGCATCGCCGGAGCCCCAGAGCTCTAGACTAGCCTGGGCAACATGACGAGACTCTGTCTCTACAAAAATACAAAAATTAGTTAGGCATGGTGGTGTGCACCTGTAGTCCCAGCTACTCAGGAGGCTGAGGCAGGAGGCTCACCGGAGCCTGGGGAGGTCAAGTCTGCAGTGAGCTGTCATTGCACCACTGGACTCCAACCTGGGTGACAGACTTTAACTGTGTTATGAATCCATGTACTGTCTTAGTAAGAATGTTTTTTGTTTTTTTCCCTGTCTCAAGGAAAAAAAAAAAAATCCTTTCCCACCTACATAGTTTCCTCAGGCTGCCCCGGCTTTCAGGGGTTTCTTTCATCCTGGGATTCCAGCCACTGGCTTTCCCATGGACCCCGAGGCTGGGTGGTGCAGTAAGATGCAGGCTCCAGCGTATTTTCATTGCACAATCAAGATGCTCAGTAGTGTGTGGATTGGTCTAATGCGAAATCAGCTGAGGGCAGAAATTAACAGGAAGACATTGGGATACCCACTTCTCAACTCTCCGATCACCCCAATTTCAGGAGTGGGTTATCAGCAGGGCTCTTTCAGAATCCTTCCTCATCAGTCCAGGATTTCTGATGAGAACAGGGGGGTCAGCAACGTTTCCACCCGGCTCCCATCTAACTTTCACATGTGCGCACACACACTGCACATGCACACGCACGTGCACAATGCACACATATAGTGCACACACACACGCACACAGGGTGTCATTCCTCTGTCTTCTATAGCCTTTTCCCCTAACAGAACAGTGGGCGAACCTTAGGCAATTACAGGTGTGACTTCTGGCTTACTGTAATCTGTGAAGCTGCAATGGGCGGGATATGCCTGTTCTGGATGAACTGTGTCTCTGCAAATTCCTATGTGAAGTCCTGACCCCAGTACCTCATCATATGACTGCATTTGGACACCGGGTCTCCAACAAAGTAATTAAGTTAAAGTGAGGTCCTTAGGGTGAGCCTTAGTTCAGTCTGACTGGAGTCCTTATAAGACGAGGGGATTAATGAGAACACAGCTGCAGAGAGAGGAAGGCCACGTGAGGATACAGGGAGAAGTCGGCCATCTGCAAGCCAAGAAGAGAGGCCTCAGGAGGAATCGATCTGCCAACACTTTGATCTCAGGCTTCCAGCTTCCAGAACTGTGAGAAAGCAAATTTCTGCTGTGTACACCCCCAAGCCGGTGGTCCTTCCTGCCTTGCAGAAAAGGAATTCACTCCCAGGGAGGAAGGACAGTGAGGTGTGGTTGGAGCAGCTGTGCTTCCCTTACCTGAAGCTTCCTGATGCTCTGGGAGAAGGAATGTTCTCTGGAAAATTCTGCCAGCTGCCATGGGATAGGAGGTGGGTTTGTAGCATGCCTCACTTCTCCCCACTGGTTTCTGCCCATGCCACTGCCTCCACCACGCGGGGAAAGGCTGCCATCCACCCAGCTCCCTGACTCAGACATCTGATCCCTGACCGCTCCCTTCCCGCCGCCCTCATACCCAGCCACCACCATGTCTTGGGGATCCCACTTCCCAAACGTCTCTCCAACCCCTCATGGTGCATGGTTTCCTTTGCCTAAATCAGAGTATATTTCCCCAAATAACCTGTGATGTATGCGAACCATCCCCCACTCCGGCCCCCAGGCTCCCTCTGGGGCTTCCTCCAGGTCGGGAATGACAAAGTCATAAACATCTCCTGTGTTCACAGTGGTGGTGGCCACGATGGCAGACAAGAAGAGGCATACTCAGTGCTAAGATGCCCCGAACTCACGGACTCTGGGGGTCCCACTGACTTACTACCCAGGCCCTGCCCCAGTGAGCTCACCCTCTGTCCTCTGCTTCAATTCCTCACACACTTTACCCATCCCTCTTGCCTTGCAGAACCGGCAAGACCACGCTGCTTCTCCCTGGGTTACAGCTCACTGCCTGGGAGAAAATAACCTCCTGACCAGCCCATCACTTCCTTGAGTGGCCCGTGCAATCCATTCTGGCACAGCCACCAGCAGTGGCTCTTTCAGCTGTCACCACCCTGGCCTCTTCCAATCACAAACCGCTCGCAGCTTCCCACACTCATCTCAACTTCAGATCCTTTATCCCACTGACACCTTACATCATCCCTTCCCTGGTGCAGTAGATGGCCTTGTGGCATCTTATGCAAGAGATCCTTTTGGGAAACCTTGCCCATTTCAAGGCTTGAACATTTCCAGACTAATTCTGCAACAGAACGGTGTATTTCTGTTACCAGCTGAAATGTCCGTGCCATTTTGCAAGAGAATGGAAAGTGTTTTGCATTTACTCATTATCAGCTCTGAAATGACATGATTCTTTTTGTTTTGTTTGAGATGGGGAGTCTCACTCTGTCATCCAGGCTGGAGTGCAGTGTGGTGCGTTCTCAGCTCACTGCAGCATCTGCCTCCCAGGTTCAAGTGATTCTCATGCCTCGGCCTCCTGAGTAGCTGGGATTACAGGCATGCGCCACCACACCTAATTTTTGTATTTTTAGTAGAGATAGAGCTTTGCCATGTTGGCCAGGCTGGTCTCGAACTCCTGACCTCAAGTGATCTGCCTACCTGTAATCCCAAAGTGTTGGGATTACAGGCATGAGCCACTGTGCCCGGCCAACATGATTCTTGACAAATGCTTACTTTGAAGGGACTTATAGGTAGAGATCACTTACAAGATAGGCTTTTATTTTTTTCACACTACTTTGGATTCACACAGCATCAATCCCTTTATTCCACCCCAATCATTTACAGATGAGCAAACTGAGGCTTGATGCAGTCATAGTGGTGCAGGGGAGGAAAGAATGAGGATTCAGGGTTCAGCTGCAGGGGGTCCAGCATAGCCACAAAGGTTCAGCCTGGGAACTGATGTGTCAACAGGACCACAGGTACAGATGGTGGGGAGTGTGGAGACCTCGTGTTCAAATCTCTCTCAGTGACCACTAGCTGTACTCTTGTGCACCACAATGAATGATAACACGCCTTAGATATCTTTAGCAAGTGCTTCCATCTGCCAGGGCACCAAGGCCAAGTATTTCACATATATTTCATCTTGACAATAACTCTGTCACTATGACACCACCTCTTACTTAGTTGTCTGCTGTCTTAATTTTTCTAGGTATAAAGCAGCAATAGGTCAGCTACAGGGGCTCATGCCTTTAATCCCAGCACTCTGGGAGGCTGAGGCAGGAGGATGGCTTGAACCCAGGAGTTCAAGACCAGCCTGGGCAACACAGGGAAATCCCATCTCTACTTTTTTGAGATGAAGTCTTACTCTGTCGCCCAAGCTGGAGTGCAATGGCACGATCTCGGCTCACAACCTCCGCCTCCTGGGTTCAAGTGATCTTCCTACCTCAGCCTCCCGAGTAGCTGGGATTACAGGTGCATATCAGCACAACCAGCTAATTTTTGCATTTTTAGTAGAGATGGGGTTTCACTATGTTGGCCAAGCTGGTCTTGAACTCCTGACCTCATGATCTGCCCACCTCAGCCTCCCAAAGTGCTGGGATTACAGGTGTGAGCCACTGTACCTAGCCTTTTATTTTTTTTTTTTTTTTTTTTTTTTTTTTTTTTTTTTTTTTTGAGACGGAGTCTCACGCTGTTGCCCAGGCTGGAGTACAGTGGCGCGATCTCGGCTCACTGCAAGCTCCGCCTCCCGGGTTCCCGCCATTCTCCTGCCTCAGCCTCCTGAGTAGCTGGGACTACAGGCGCCCGCCACCGCGCCCGGCTAATTTTTTGTATTTTTAGTAGAGACGGGGTTTCACTGTGGTCTCGATCTCCTGACCTTGTGATCCGCCCGCCTCGGCCTCCCAAAGTGCTGGGATTACAGGCTTGAGCCACCGCGCCCGGCCTTATTTTTCTTTTTAATACAGAGTCTCACTCTGTTGCCCAGGTTGGAATGCAGTGGGGTGATCTCAGCTCACTTCAATCTCTACCTCCTGGGTTCAAGCGATTTTCCTACCTCAGCCTCCCAAGCAGCTGAGACTACAGGCGCATACCACTACACCCAGCTAATTTCTGAATTTTTAGTACAGACGAGGTTTCACTCTGTTGGGCAGGCTGGTCTTGAACTCCTGACCTCAAGTGATCTGCCTGCCTCTGCCTGTCAAAGCGCTGGGATTACAGGCATTAACCAGTTGTGGTGGTGCATACCTGTGCTCCCAGCTACTCGGGAGGCTGAGGTGGGAGGATCGCTTGAACCCAGGATGCTGAGGCTGCAGTGAGCTGTGTTGGCACCACTCTACTCCAGCCTGGGTGACAGAGCAAGTCCCTGTCTCAAAATAAATAATAAATAGATAAATAAATAAATATAATAAAATAAAAATTAAGCAGCAATGGTGAACTTGTATCCATCTTCAAAGAACAGAGAAAAACAAAAAAAACAAACAAAAACGGTGTTATGTGTACAGGGCTAGATGCCTGGGAGAGGGTGGTAAATGGGATGGTCTCCGTGCCTGTGAAGCTCAGAATGTGCACACAAGGCTTATTCCAGAGCTGCCAGGGGAAGGATGCTGCCCCTCGTTTCTAAGGACTGTCTTCACAGCACCTGTCAAGGAACCGCTGACTAAGTGACGACGAAGCGCAAATAACTCTCGCAGGCTTTAGGCCATATACAACTGGAGCCCTAGGTTGGCCACATTCAGTTCAGTACAGTACAACCAAATGTATGTCCAGTACAGAGGAGTTTTAGACACTGTTGGAATGTCTCCAGTTTAATTATCCAGACAGGCATTCTGGCTGGTGGCAATGGGGAAAACAGTAACACTCAATGATCAAATCTACCCAAAGGTTATCAAGGAGGTCCCTAGAATTGTAGGGGAGAGTCTGGATATCAAAGCCTTTTGTTTCTTTGCTTTTTGAGACACCATCTTGCTCCGCTGCCCAGGCTGGAGTGCAGTGGCATGACCAGGACTCACTGCAGGCTTGACCTCCTGGGCTCAAGCCATCCTCTCACCCCAGCCTCTCCAGTAGCTGGGACCACAGGCATACACCACCACATCTGACTAACTGTTAAAGTTTTGTAGAGATGGGGTCTGACTACGTTGCTCAGATTGCTCTTGAACTCCTGGGCTCAAGTGATCCTCACACTTTGGCCTCCCAAAGTGTAGGGATTACAGGCATGAACCACTGTGCCTGACCCAAAGCCATCTGAATTCAAACATTTTAATCTGATGGAGTAATGTTAATTCCTCAAATAATGACCAGGCTATACAATTTCTGAATCCATCATAACCCTGCACTAAAGAACATTACAACACAGACTTATTAACACGCAGTTCGTAAATTATCCCCCATCGCAGCAGCCAGCAGTAATAAAAAGCAAAGACACCAGAATTATAACATATTTTATTCTCCTACAGTCCTCTTCACCTTACAAATGTATGGTATGCAAAAATTTGTTCATAAACTGGCTGCCTGGAATGCAACTACGGTTTGTCATAGAGATCACGTTGTAACTGATGGTGAGATTTCAGGCTAACTCCCACAAACTGAATTAATCTACAGTGCAGATGAATATACTAATTCAACTTCATTTACAATCACACTTCCTTCCCTTGCTGCATGGTTTACTTCCCCAGCAAAATATTTGCGATTTCTATTATTATTGCTGGATTTTGTGTCTTTTTCTGCTTTTCAAAATTGCTCTTATCAGCAAGTACAAAAACCTAACCACTATTTATACCCACAGGTATAATAGCAATGATCATAAGAGAATTCAGTGTAAGAGAGGGGGGAAATGTATTACGTACGGTAATAAGCATATTAAATGCATTTGATTAGAGGGTCCGTAGAGGTATAATTATGTGATTATCTATACTGAGAAATACTATTTGTTATATTAATAGAAATAAAATATACTGAATTCGTAGATTTAGCATCACACATCCCTGATACATAAAAAAGCAAAAGAGATGGAGAAAGGATTACAGGTTGGTTATAATCTTGAGACCCCCCGAGAAAGAGTGGAGGAGCCAATTACAACTTGGGTGTGACCAAGTGAAGTAAAACATTTCCTGAGCTGCTCAGAAAGTCACTCTATAGAATCAATCATGAGTATACTAAGTGATCACTCATGGAACTCTTACCACGTGGCAGGCACTGAGCACTTTACTTGCATGATTGCAACTTTCCGAGCCTGTTACTCTACAACAAGATGCCATACTCCTGGCTGACCAGGTGGCTGGGGCCTCTCCTTGTGCTGACAGTATTTTAATGAGTAAAATGACATTAAATGAAGTGAGCTGTAACCAGGGAGAAGCAGTGAGGCCTGGCCAGTTCTGTGAGGCAAGAGGGTTCTGTGAGGCGAGAGGCAAGGCCCAGGAGTTCGAGACCAGCCTGGGCAACATACAGAGACCCTGTCTCTTCGAAAAGTGTGCAAAGAATTGAAGCAGAGGACAAAGGGTGAGCTCACTGGGGCGGGACCTGAATGGTAAGTGAATGGGGGGAGGATCCCCAGAGTCTGTGAGCTTGGGAGCATCTTAGCACTAAGTGTACCTGTTCCTCTCTGCTGGTAAGATCATCATCACTAGAAACATGGGTGTTTGTGAGTCCTTCTTGCAATTTCTGATCTGCCTGTCACCATCTCTGCGCTGCAGGAAGCCCCAGAGGGAGCCCTGGGATGGGAGGTGTGGAGAGGCCAGTATATATCATGAGTTCTTTGGGAAAACCTGATCTGACACCCAATTCAGGTCTCTAGAAGTTCAGCTGTGCCTCCCAGCCCTGGCATACCCTAACCAAAATAGTGAAGATGGTTCCAAGGGCCAGGGGAACACCTGGGACCCAGGGATATTATTAATATTACAAGGTTAATTTGGGGACATTACAAGGTTTAAGGTTAAGATGTTTTGATTTGCCTGGACTTCAAGGACTTGAACAGCTTAAACATCCATATAATTGGGCACAAAGATTTTTGCAAACTCAAGAAAAAAAAAATTTAAAAGAAAGCATCCCATAGACCATACATTCAGTTTGGACTGTTTATTAATCATTCTATCTAATAAAGATGTGGAATCAGAATCGTGTTGTCATCTTGTTGGCAATGCAGACGCAGGAAACGATGTCTGGAGTACTGGTTAGAGGCGGAGGCACTAAAACTTTGTTTTTATAAAGCCACTGAGCAGAAATGACTCAGAGGAAACACAAGGGTATTCTGTTTGGGGAGACTGAGAAAGCTAAAAAGCTATCTTAAAGTCATAATAAAGGTTTCCAGTTAAATATAGTAGATTGAAAACACATTCAGCTTTGTTCCTTCCACAAATCCCACTGTAAAGGCAGGAAACTCTCAAGGACAAACAGGAGAGGAGAGAACGCCACAGAATTTGGAAACTGGAAAGTACATGGATAAGCAGCAATGGGCTTAGCTGAGTTATTATTGCTTCTTTTGAGATGAGGGTCTCACTCTGTTGCCAAGGCTGGAGTGCAACAGCGTGACCACAGCTCACTGCAACCTCAACCTCCTAGGCTTAAGTGATCCTCCCAGCTCAGCCTCCTGAGTTGCTGGGACTATAGACACACACCACCATGCCTGGCTGATTTTTAAATTTTATGTAGAGATGGGGTCTTGCTATGTTGCCCAGGCTGGTTTCAAACTCTTGGCTTGAAGCAATACTCCTGCCTTGGCCTCCCAAGTTGCTGGGATTACACATGTGAGCCACCACGGCCAGCTAAGTTTTTTATTTTTTGTAGAGAAAGGGTCTTTCTATGTTGCCCTGGCTAGTCTTGAACCATGAGCCTCAAGCAATCCTCCCACCTTGGCCTCCCAAAGTGTTCGGATTACAGGTGTGAGCCACTGTGCCAAGCTGCAGCTGACTTAGTTTAAGTTAAATATTCAGCTGGCAGTGAGAAAAGTCAAGAATCAACTGGCTTTGGAAAACTCTTGGGCAGTATTTGCCAAAGACAAACACACATCTTCCTGATGACACAGTAATTCCACTCCTTGGAATATACCCAAAGAAATGAGGATGTCGGTCTATTAAAAGATAGCAACCAGAATGCTCTTGGTAGCTTTATTCACAATAGCCCCCAAGTAGAAATAACCTAGATATCCATCAGTAGTGGGGTGGGTAATTATTTGTGATCTATCCATTAGGTGGTATACTACATGGCTATAACAAAGAACCAATTGCTGCTACATGTAATAACACAGATGAATCTCAGACATCACATACAGCAAAAGAAATCAGAAGACACAAGAGTCAATACTGCATGATTTCATTTTTATGAAGCTCAAGAACAAGCAAAACCAACTAGTCCTGGTGACAGAAAGTTTACTGACAGAGAAGGCACACGAGGGAGCCTTCTGGAGTCTGGCAAATGTTCCACATCTCAACTCGAGTGGTGGGGAAAGGATGGGTTCATGTGATCCAGCTCTTCCCTTCACATTACCTGCATTTTAGTTTCTGAGAAACCTCAATTTTTAGCTATTACTGGGTATAGAAATAAAAAGAGAGCTAAAACAGAAAGATGGCTTGAAATTGCATGAAGCTGGACCACTGTCCTCACCCTGGCAGAAGATGAGACTTTTGGTCTTTATAAAGAGTAAACAAAGGTCCCAGCACTTTGGGAGGCCAAGGTGGGAGGATCACTTGAGCCCAGGAGTTCAAGAACAGCTTGGATAACATATGGAGACCCTGTCTCTTCAAAAAACAAATTTTTTTTTCATTAAAAACAAAGAGTAAACAAAGGAGTTCTGAGAGCCAGCAGACACTGCTGGGGCATGGGTCCCCCAGGGAAAACAAGGAGATAAAGATGAAAGGTTTTACCCTAGATTTCAGGGTGGAGCCTTTTTCTTCCATTTGGCTCTTAGAACACTCAGAGTGAAAGAAGCCAGGCACAGCCCTCCAACAGGAGTGGTCTCTGGGGAATCTGAGAGCCAAAAAGAAACAACCAAAAGCCACCGATAATACAGAAATGAGGAGCCTTCATCAGGCAATGGTGAAGGCCGTGGGCAAGAAGGCCTCCCTCCCCCACATGTATCAGCTTTTCTGTGCTGTACTCCTTCTCATTCTTCTTTTTTTTAATTGCACTTTTAAATGGAAGCAGGCAACCAAGGATCATTAGATATATGAGGAATGTGTCTAATATGAAAAAAAGAATAAACCCCAATGGTAAGAAACAGAGGCTATATAGGGAGGAGGAAAAAAAAAACATTAGCAGGCTGGGCGCGGTGACTCACGCTTGTAATCCTAGCACTTTGGGAGGCCAAGACAGGCGGATCACCTGAGGTCAGGAGTTGGAGACCAGCCTGGTCAACAGGGCGAAACCCAGTCTCTACTAAAAATACAAAAAGTAGCCAGGCATGATGGCAGGCGCCTGTAATCCCAGCTACTCAGGAGGCTGGGGCAGTAGAATCACCCAGGGGGCAGAGGTTGCAGTGAGCCAAGATCGCACCACTGCACTCCAGCCTGGATGACAAGAGTGAAACTCCATCTCAAAAAAAAAAAAAAAAAAAAAAAAATCATTAGCATTCTCAGAGAGAGAAGATACTGCATTAATCAACCAATTACAGGATGCTATTTTGAAAAGGAGTAATGAAAAAAAAGCTCTTGAAAATTAAAACTATGGTAGCAAAAATGAAAAGCTCAGTAGAAGGTTTAGAAGATAAAGGTGAGGAATCATCTCAAAAAGTAGAGTGAGCAAGGAAGTGAAAAAAAAAAAAAAAGGAAATAATATTTAAGGACCAGAACAAGAGGTCCAATATTTGTAGACTATGAGTACCAGAGTACAGGGGAGCTCCCCTGCCCACACACAACAGACACACACACACACACAAACACACACACACACACACAGATGGAGAGAGAGAGAGAGAGAGAGAGAGACAGGGAGAGAGGGAGACAGGGAGAGAGAGACACACACACACACAGAGGATGAAATAATTCAAAACGACTTCCCAGAACAAAAGGGCATGAGTTTAAACAGACTCACACCAAAGTACATCACAGTATTATTGTAGAACCCTGGATGCAAAGAGAGGATCCTATGTGTTTCTGGTTTCATATAAAGGATCAAGAATCAGAATAAAATTGAACTTCTTAAAATCCATACTGAAAGAACAAAGGCAAGGAGACAAAGCCTTCAAAATTCTGACAGAAAAGTAACTCCTCACCTATCATTCTATACCCAGCCAAACTATCAAACTATCACTTTAATGTGAGGGTGGAATGAAGACATTTTTAGATGCAAATTCTTCTCCAGAAGCTACTGGAGAACGGGATCCATCTAAAAAGGAGGCAAAAGCAGATCCAACATGAGAGAGAAGTGCAGATGGTTCCTAGATTGGAAACAGAAATCCTAAGATCACAGCTGTTAGCAGGCCTACAGAGCAACCAATCAGGAAATAGCTCCAGGAGAAATTTTGCCAAAAAGCTGAGATTGGTTATAATTTTAAATTTATTGACAGGAAATTGGTAGGCTCAGACTTTTTGAAGAAGTGTTTGAGGTTGAATTAGCACTCTTCAAAAACTTAAAACAATTTTAAAACCACAACAAATAAAGCATGCAGGAAAAATAACCATGCCTACAATGTGGCTCTGTTGTGAAAGATGTTTAAAATAATATATGTATAGCAAGATATTACAAATACTAAATGCTGATATAACCCAAATTAGGACTTTGTCTCGTTTTTTTTTAAGACAGAGTCCTGCACTGTCGCCCAGGCTGGAATGCAGTGGCACAATCTCAGCTCACTGCAACCTCCGCCTCCCAGGTTCAAGAGATTCTCATGCCCCAGTTTCCCAAGTAGCTAGGATTACAGGTGCCCACCACCACACTCAGCGAATTTTTGCATTTTTAGTAGAGACAGGGTTTCACCATGTTGGCCAGGCTGGTCTCGAACTTGTCACCTCAGGTGATCCGCCCGCCTCGGCCTCCCAAAGTGCTGGGATTACAGGTGTGAGCCACTGCATGCAGCCAACCAAATTAGGATTTAATGACACTGGAAAGACATAGGGATGAAATGTGGGATGGGATGGGGAGAAGGACAGAGCTAAATCCACATTCTCTAGGACACAAATTCAATACATAACAGTAAGTAGATACAGAAACAGCAACACAATCATGTTGTTTAGAACAATGGAAGTGAATATCCACAAAATTAGCTCAACTCACGGGCGTAGCTGCCTCTACAAGTGAGCAATGGGCCAATGAGGAGTTGTGCACTGCTGCTTTGTATAACTTGCTGGGTACAACTACTTGACTCATTAATCTGCATGCATTTATAATGTGAATAAAGACGGAAAACAAAACAAAACAAAATAATCTAAATCATAACTTCGTTTTTGCTTCCTATAAAACAGCAATTCCATAACCTATAGAAAGCATTACACAATTAATTGCTTCTAGATGGCAATAATTACAGGACAATAATTTGTCTTTGTTTTCAAATTACATGGTAATTTATTTTATTTTTTTAACTTTATTTATTTATTTATTTTGAGACTGAGTCTCACTCTGTCACCCAGGCTGGAGTGCAGTGGCATGATCTTGGGTCACTGCTGCCTCCAGGGTTCAAGCGATTCTCCTGCCTCCGCCTCCCAAGTTGCTGCGATTACAAGCATGTGCCAACATGCCCAGTTAATTTTTGTATATTTAGTAGAAACGGGGCTTTGCTATATTGGCCAGCCTGGTCTCGAACTCCTGGCCTCAAGTGATCTGCCCACGTTGGCCTCCCAAAGTGCTGGGATTACAGGTATGAGTCACTGCACCTAGCCACACAATTATTTTTTAACTAGCAAATAATTTTCCTGTTCCCCAAAGGTATTTAAATGTCTGGCCCCAGGATGTGGTTCCACTCCCCTAAGAGTCTACAGGGTTCCCATGGCATCACTCATCAGAGAGATGGGTCCTCTCATGGTCTCCCAACAGAACACAGGAGAATCAGGACTTGCACCCCACAAAAATCACAATCCAAGTGCAAGTCTCGAGGCACACAGGGATGAACCTAGGTCAGGCGGTAAAGGGATCCTGTCTTACCTAGCGCTCCCCAGCTCTCCCGTGCCCATCACCAGACTGCAGAGACCAGGCAAGACAGGGAGGCTCAAGATAGATCCTAGGTCAAAGCCAGGGCAATGGGGTGAACCCCACCAACAGGCAGAGAAGCAGCTGGGAGTACTATCTGGAGGGTAACCAGCAGCAGAGAGCCAGGAAAGGTTTGTATTGTCACTGTCCCAAGTGCACGGATGTCCAGGCAATGTCAGGTACAACTCCCTTTTATGGACCTGAAAATCTGCTCCCAACATACTCCATGGACCGATGATTATTTTTGCTTTTCTCTTGGGAAAAGAGAATGGCATGAGCAGACTATGACAATAAAGCACTTTGCACCAAGATCCGATGGCCCCTTCCCCAAAAATAACTTTTTTTTTTTTTTAGATGGAGTCTTGCTCCGTTGCTCAGGCTAGAGTGCAGTGGCACGATCTCGGCTCACTGCAAACTCCACCGATTGGGTTCAACCTATTCTCCCGCCTTAGCCTCCCACCTTAGCCTCCTGAGTAGCTGGGATCACAGGCACGCATCACTGTGCCTGGCTCATTTTTGTATTTTTAGTAGAGACAAGGTTTTGCCATGTTGGCCAGGCTGGTCTCAAGCTCCCGGCCTCATGTGATCTACTTGCCTCGGCCACTCAAAGGGCTGGGATTGTAGGTGTGAGCCACTGCACCTGACCTGGATTTTGGCTTTCATTGTCTGGAAACTTCTGGCTGTTGTGTTGAAAGGAATCAAAGTAAATTCTAGCCCACAGAAGTGAATACAAAGAAAAGGGAGGAGGAGAGACTCAGATTTAGTATTCTTCCATTTGCTTAATGATTATTTACAAAATGCTAGGCAATCTAAACACTAAGATTCTAGGCACTAAGAACACAACAAAGTGTTTGCCTTCATGGAGCTTATGTTTGAATGGAGAAAGATGGACGATCAGTGCAGCTAATAGGTAAAGCAGGTACTATGTTAGATGGTGCTAAGTGTTATGGAGGGAAACCATGCAGGAAGGTAGTGGGGAGGGGAAGAGCTGCAACTCTAAAATCAGAGATCTTCAGATGGGTGCAGTGGCTCACGCCTGTAATCCCAGCACCTTGGGAGGCCCAGGTGGGTGGATCACTTGAGGTCAGGAGTTTGAGACCAGCATGGTTAACATGGTAAAACCCATCTCTACTAAAAATACAAAAATTAGCTGGGTGTGGTGGTGCACACCTGCAGTTCCAGCTACTCAGGAGGCTGAGGCAGGAGGATCTCTTGAACCTGGGAGGTGGAGGTTGCAGTGAGCCAAGATTGTGCCATTGCACTCCAGTCTGGGCAACAGAGTGAGACCCTGTCTCAAAAAAAAAAAAAAAAAAAAAAAAAATCAGAGATCATCTCTATGAAAAGGTAACATCTGAGCAACAACTTTAAGGTGTACAGCAACAAAGATCTGAAGGACAAGCAGGCAGTCCCAATTTATGGGAAGAAGGAGAAGAAGGGAGAGCAGGCAGAGGGAACAGTGTAGGAAGAGGGAAGAGAATGTGAAAGGGACATAGAGGAACCAAAAAGCACCCCTTACAGATGGGGCCCAGAGTGACAGGAGATGCAGCAGGCAGGCCCAGATCAGGCAGAGCCCTGTGGCTCCTATGGAGGGACCTGTCTGGATTCTCAGAGCAACTGGCAGCCCCTGGAGGGTTTTAAGCAGGCAAGGCCATGATCAGGGCTGAGCTTTCGAATAAACTCTCTGGCTACAATGCTTTTATTGGCCACAGCATTTTGGAAGACTGAAAAGTTAACACACAGTCTGAACAGCTTACTCTTGCCCCCCTGGAGAATTCTAGGAACCGTGTGAGACTGCAGTGGTCAGAGGGGCTGCTGAGCCATGAGAAGAAAAGGGACGCTGGAGCTGGGCAGCAAAAGGGCTCTGAGGTCACCAGAGTGGTGGCCAGATATGGAACAGTGGGAGGGAGCGGCTGGAGGGAACACTTGAGCAATTTTCTCTCTCTCTTCTTGGTCTTCTTGGCATTCATCTTCCCTGTGTCAGGGGACCCCGGCCTGCAAGACTGAGGAATCTGGTCATTTTTTAAAACATAAAAATTGCCAGCATCCTGTTCTACCAGGACAAAGTCATCATGGCAATGATAATGACTGATGCCTTCCTGGGGATAAGTGGTTAACATGGTACCCGATGCAGGCAGAGGGCCTGTTAGCAGACGTCGTGGTTCGGATCGTTCTTCCTTCAGAAAATGTTAACAATTCAAGGCACACGTCATGTATCCGGGAGATAATCCGAATGTCCATCATGAGAAGAGCAGCCCAGTAAAGGATTGCTGGGTTCTTAATGAAAGGACATTATGCAGCCGTTCACAACGATGCTTGTAATAACAAAGAAGCTGTTGATATTATATGAAAAATTGCAGCACACAAAACTGCAAATAATGTAGGAACTCAACTGTGCAAAAAAAGTTTTTTAAAGATTAGGAAGGAAATGTGCCAAAAATGTTAATAGTTATTGCCTCTAGGTGGTACAGAATTACGAGCGATTTTTCTCAATCTTCTTCCAAAATTTCTTTTGATTGCGCATCTATTACTTTTATAATCACACACACATGCATGCGCGTGCACACACACACACACAAACACACCTGCTTATTATTAAAAAAACATGTTGCAGAGATGAAATGTCTCCGAATATTTTAGTTCACAAATGGGTAACTGTAAGCTGTGGACATGAATACAGATGATCACTGATTCATTTATTCAGAAGCAAGAATGCTGAGAGTTTTCAGGAGTAAGAAAGTAAAAGCAAAATCTCCTGGCAAAGTGCCTAACCTACTTAAACAGGAAATAAATTATTCAAATTATATAGAGAGTTTATGGCTATGGACTAACCACTGGGTAATTTAGTAGTCTACCATACAAGGTCCTGTGCTAAAAATTATAACCCTTCTCATAAAATGAATGTCACCTAGTTAGGCCTCAAATATAAAACCACCCCAAATTACAGATTCAATGTATTTTGTTCACTTGCAATATTATTAGCCAACTGTTTTGCCAAAACATGTTTAATGTAGCAGCTAAACCCTGGCAGGCTAATGATCATTATCTCCTGGTAGAGAAATGTCAAACGCAGGAGGTTTCCTACTCTGATCCCAGGATCAGCCGTGCTCGCTCAGGGAGGTAACGCCACACGGTGAAGGGTGAGTGGGTTTGGGAGGGAGGCGGCTTTTGCTTTGGGTCTTGGGTCTGCCACTTACAGAGCTGTGTAACCTTAAGTTAGGTATTGATTCTTTCTGAGCTTGTTTCTAATCACAAAATAAAAATAGTAACGCCTAACTGGACAGAACGGTCATGAGAAGAAGAAAGTGTGCGTGTAGAATAAGTAGTAGACAGACTGGCTCGCCCTGGACACTAAATGAATGGATGAATGAATGGACAAACAGTCAAAGCAGGTGAGATTTTTCCACTTGTCCATTAATACCAAAGTGCTGGCCAGGCGCGGTGGCTCACGCCTGTAATCACAGCACTTTGGAAGGCTGAGTCGGGTGGATCACCTGAGGTCAGGAGTTCAAGACCAGGATGGCCAACATGGTGAAACTCTGTCTCTACTAAAAATATAAAAAATTAGCTGGGCATGGTGGCAGGCGCCTGTAATCCCTCAGGAGGGTGAGGCAGGAGAATCACTTGAACCTGGGAGGCAGAGGTTGCAGTGAGCTGAGATCACACCATTGCACTCCGGACTGGGTAACAAGAGCAAAACCCCATTTCAAAAAAAAAAAAAAAGTGCTTGTTCGGGTAAACACTGGGGCTGCAAGTGTGGGGTAGATTGCTACTAGTAGGCTAACCTCACTCTCATTTCCTCCTTTTTCTCCCCTTTTCACTTCCAGTATAGAGGACGCCAAAGCAACAACATGCTTTGCAGCCTCCTCTCTAGTTAGAAGTGGCCAAACGGCAAGGAGAAATGACCAGAAATTGGCTGGGGGATTCCAGGGAAACATCTGGTTTCTTGATAAAAGGGTTAGGTGTCACTGGTACTGCTTCCCTTCCTGCCTTCTTCTCTTAAACAGTAAAGTGATGCAGCCATTTTGCAACCATGAGGAAAATAACAAGAAATTAGCAGAGACACGGATGACAGTGTGAAGCAAATGAGCCAATGCTCAGAGCTGCCTAGCCTTATTATTATGTGAAAAGGAAGGAAGGGAGGAAGGAAGGGAGGAAGGAAGGAAGGAAAGAAGGAAGGAAGGAAGGAAGGAAGGAAGGAAGGAAGGAAGGAAAGGAGGAGGGAGGGAGGGAGGGAGGGAGGGAGGGAGGGAGGGAGGGAGGGAGGGAAGAAGGGAAGGAAGGCGGCCCTGCTTTATTTAAGATACTTTTTAGGCCGGGTGCAGTGGCTCACGGCTGTAATCCCAGCACTTTGTGAGGCCGAGGTAGGCAGATACCTGAGGTCAGGAGTTCAAGACCAGCCTGGCCAACATGGTGAAACCCAATCTCTACAAAAACACGAAAATTAGCCGGGCATGATGGCAGGCGCCTGTAGTCCCAGCTACTTGGGAGGCTGAGGTGGGAAAATCTCTTGAACCTGGGAGGCAGAGGTTGCAGTGAGCAGAGATTGCACCATTGCACTACAGCCTGGGCAACAAAGTGAGACTCTGCCTCAGGAAAAAAAAAAAAAAAAGATACTTTTTAAAAACCTGTAGCCAAAAGCATTCCTAGTGAATACCAATCATGACTAATTAGGTCTGGTCCTCGCACTCATGGAGTTTACGGTCTACTAGGGATAAGGACAACAGAAGGGCCTCACAGGTAAATGTCAAATTAGATATTATTAGTGTTACAAAGAAGGGAGTGCTTGGCCCACTCCTTTATAGCAGGGGTTTTCAGCCAGTTGCAAGGGCAAGGGCAGCTTCCCTCAGTGGGTGATGAGAATGCTGGGGGAGCAGCGGTGAAGGAGAGAATTCCCAGCAGAGTGAACAGCAGGTGCAAGGCTCTGTGGCAGGAAAGGAGAGCACAGAGTGGGAGGATCTGTTAGAAGGTCAGAAAGCCCCTGGTCCGGGAGGGTGCTGCTGGGGGGCCGCTGCACCGTGCCCCCTACTGCTCTCAGCTCCCAATACTGGGTGGCTTGTTACCTGCAGCCAAACACTCTCCTAAGTGATCCACCAGCTTTCCTGGCTGATCACAAGAGAAAAGGATAAGAGTCCACAACTATTTAACAGGCTTAGCAAGTCATTTAATCCACATCTCTAAGGAGCCAGCATTGCACTAGATAACACTGCCATTTCTAAAACAGGAAAACTGCCCGACACAGCAATATAATGGGGCCCAATTATGACAAAATATGGTAATAACTTCAGGCCAACCAGGATGGTACTTAAAATACAGTGGGCAGGACGGCAGAGAGAGTAAATCATCAGAAAGAATGGTTCTGCCTCATAAATGGCACCAGAGACGCTCAGAATGGTTTCATATTAGACTTTTAAAAATCAACAGAAAAAAATAAATCCTCCTCTGGCTTTTTTTTTTTTTTTTTTTTTTTTTTTTTTTTTTGTAGAATAAATGAACCGAGACAGACTTGTTTATGGAGAGCTGGGGAGGCTCACATGTGAGTGCAGAGAGATGTCAGAGTCATTAGCGGTGATAAAGGGACACCATTCACTGTGGGTGTGATTTAAGGCAGGAAGCTCAATTCAGAGCAGTTTTTGCAATGGGCCTCATGATTTGCTTTTCCTCGGTGGAGGAAGAAATTAGATGGACACTATTAATCTGTTCACATAGGCCACGAGAGAAAAATCACAGCTGAAGAGCAGGTTGGGTACGTGAATTTCTATGGGACAGAAGGCCCTTTATGGACCAATGAGACATCTGTTAGGGTTTTATGATACGGCTCACAGTTAACTGCGCTACACTTTGCACTTTCTAGTATATGATGCTAATCACCACAGTCTGTGTGTGCCTCTCTCCTCTCAAAGATAACAGTATTTAAAACACTGCAAAACTGACGGGGCGCGGTGGCTCGTGCCTATAATCCTAGCACTTTGGGAGGCCAAGGCAGGCGGATCACTTGAGGTCAGGAGTTCGAAACCAGCATAGCCAACATGGCGAAACCCTGTCTCCACTAAAAATACCAAAAATTAGCAGGGCATGGTGGCACGAGACCGTAATCCCAACTACTTGGGAGGCTGAGGCAGGAGAATCACTTGAACCTGGGAAGCGGAGGTTACAGTGAGACGAGATCACGCCACTGCACTTCAGCCTGGGTGACAGAACGAGGCTCCATCTCAAAAAATAAAATAAAATAAAAAATAAAAATAAATAAATAAAATACTGCAAAAATAGACATATTCTTATAAATACGTGAATAGAGAAATATGTGGAAATGACCAAGATACTCAGAGAAACAGCATTTTACATAACCATAGACACGTCTTTAAAACACTGTAATCACATAACCAACAATAAGCTATTCCCCAAAGAAACACTTACTCTACGAGTAAAAGCAACTAACTGGTTTGCATAGCATGACATGTTAGAAATCATACAGTGACACACAGACAGGAATGAGGAGCCTGCGAAATAACCGTGGGATTTTAAATTATTGGACAAGATGAGGAAGGTAGAAAATTCCTAACTAAAGATATTAAAGGAATGACAAACGTTCCAAGATGATAAAAAGATAATGATTGCCAACCTTAAATAGATATGGGACAATTTATTTCACTCATTACAAGAACATAAAATGTATCTGCTCAAAAGAGTTACTGCTGAACGCCTGCCACCTTCCCCCAAACCACCATGGCAGTTTCACTGTTCCTTTCCTACGGTGATCAACGACTGTTTATTGGGTGATACAGGATATGCGCCCTGCACTGAAAAATCAGGGGTAGTAGATGGATGTTCAGATGAAGACACGAATGTTCAAGGTTAGTTCAGAACATTGCCCAAATAAATCCCAGTTATTTTAATGTCAGTGGGGATACGACAGTTGTTGGGGATCCCAAAGACCACCCCTAGATTCAACTGTTTGTTAGGAGGACTCACAGGACCCCGCAAACAGTCATACTCCTGGCTGTGATTTATCTCAGCAAAAGGACACAAAACGAGATCAGCAAAGGGACTGGAGGCGTGGGACAAATACACAGGGAACGAGGCACCAGTTTCCTCTCCCAGTGTGGTCACACAGGACGTGCTAACTCCTCCAGCGATAAGCTGTGACAACATGTGTGGCATTTTGTCTATGGAAGAAGCTCATGAGTGACCCAGAGCCCAGGGCTGTTGTTGAAGCTGGTCACTTAGGCAGCCTCTGTCCAACATGTACCCAAATTCCAGACTCTCAGAAGGAAAGGTGGGTGTTCAGCATGCACCACATTGTAGGAACCATCCCAAAATCCAGGTTCTCAGATGCACACCAAGTGCCAGCCTTGTGAATGGGGCCTTTTGAAGGATAAGTCTCAGGACTTCTCTGCTAGTTAAGTCTTTTCTGCACAGAAAGACTATTCAATAAATGGAAATGGTGCCACTGGCATAACCAAGTGGAAAAAAAATGAAATAAAGTTGTGATCCTTATCTCCCATATGAATTAAAGACCCAAATATAAAACACCTTTTTAGCTCTTAAAAGAAAATACAGTAGACTATCTTTATGACCTCAGGATAAAGAATGATTTCTTAAACAAGACCCCAAAATGCACCGGTCATAAAGAAAATGGACAAAGTGGACTACGTTAAAACTTAAAAGTTCTGTTCATTGAAACAACGTAATTTTTAAAACGAAAAGACAAATCTAAGAAAAGATAGCAGCAACTGATATAAGTTGATAAGGGATTAACCTGTAAATATATAAAGTACTCTAAGTTACTAAGAAAAAGTCATTTATCTCAATGGAACAAATAGGGTGAGGTGAACAGAGAATGCAGACAGATGGAAATCCATGTGCTCAGAAAACATACGAAAGATGCTTGGCCGAGCATGGTTGCTCACACCTGTAATTCCAGCACTTTAGGAGGCCAAGGCAGGTGAATCACTTGAGCCCAGCAGTTTGAGAGCAGTCTGGGCAGCATGGTGAAACCCCATCTCTTCAAAAAATACAAAAATTCGCCAGGCATGGTGGCTCATGCCTGTGGTCTCAGCAACTTGGGAGGCTGAGGTGGAGAAGAAACATAAAATGACACCAAGGCATATTATAATCAAATTGCTTAAAACCAATGATAAAGAGAAAATCTGAAGAGCCGCCAGAGAGAAAAAACACATTATACAGAGGAAAAGGTAAGGACTATAGCAGTTTTTTCTTGGAAGTAATGCAAGTCAGAAGAAAAAAAAGTAGGTACTGAAAAATCAAAACAAAACAAAATTGTCACACTATAATTCTATGTCCCGGCAGGGCGTGGTGGCTCACGCCTGTAATCCCAACACTTTGGGAGGCTGAGGTGGGCGGATCACCTGAGATCAGGAGTTCGAGACCAGCCTGGCCAACATGGAAAAACCTTGTCTCTACTAAAAATACAAAAATTACCTGGGTGTGGTGGCACGCGCCTGTAATCCCAGCTACTTGGGAGGCTGAAGCAGGAAAATTGCTTGAGTCTTGGAGGCAGAGGTTACAGCGAGCTGAGAGTGAACCACTGCACTCTAGCCTAGGTGACAGAGCAAGACTCTGTCTCAAAAAAAAAAAAAAAAAAAAAAAAAAAAAAAAAAAAAAAAAAAAAAATCAATGTCCAGTGAAACAAGCTTTCCAAAACAAAGGTAACATAAAAACTTTCACAGACATCCTGAAAAAGTACATCAGCAGCAGCCTGGCGCTGGCTACATAAAGAAGGGTTAAAGGAAGGCTGGAAGCAGAAGAAAACCAGTATCAGATGCAGCTCTGGATCTAGACAAAGGCACGAAGCCCACCAGAAATGGCAACTATGTGGGCAAACACAGAACCCTTTTTTTTTCTTATAATTTAAATTTCTTTGAAAGGAAATTGTCTTTGTAAAAGAAAAAAAAATCACGACAGCATATGGCAGGGTTTTTAGTATTTATTTGTGGAAGTAAAATATGCTACACCAATAGCACGAAGCACAGGAATGGAGGAATGGGTGTCTATTGTTATCAGGGTCTTACATAATACGCAAAGTGGAGTAATATTGCTTTTGCAGGTGGACTGTGAAAAGTTAAAGATGTATACTGTGCACACTAATGCAATCTTGAAAATGCTACAGCAAAGGGTTATAGCTAATGGGCCAGGCAGAACTCAAGTGGGATCAGGAACAATAATCCAAAAGAAGTCAGGAAAAGAGGAAAAAGGGGAACAGACAACATATAGAAAAATGGGAAATAGTGTTACAGCTCTTTTGGACTGCAGGCTTTCCAGAGTTTACTCCCAATAAAGAAAAAAAGAAAAGAAAGAAGAATGGGAAATAAATGGCAACACGGTAGGTTTGAATTCTACCAGTAGAAATATCAATAAGGCTGGGCACGGTGGCTCATGTCTGTAATCCCAGCATTTTGGGAGACTGAGGTGGGCGGATTGCTTGAGCCCAGGAATACAAGACCAGTGTGGGCAACATGGCAAAACCCCACCTCTATAAAAAATACAAAAATTTGCCAGGCACAATAACTGGCATCTGTAGTCCCAGCTACTCAGGAGGCTGAGGTAGGAGGATCGATTGAGCCTAAGAGGTTGATGCTGCAGTGAGCCGTGACTGCGCCACTGCACTCCAACCTGGACGAAAGAGGGGGACCCTGTTTCAAAAATAAATAAATAAATAAATAAATAAATAATCACATTCCATAGAAAAGGGAAAAAAATCCCTCTATAGGTATATCATACTGAAAAATCACTCATGGAAAAATACATGACCTGAATAGCCTTATAGCTATTAAATAAATTAAATGTGTAAAAACCTACACACAATGAAAACTCCAGGCCCACGTTGCCTGTCTGGTCTCAAACTCCTGGGCTCAGGCAATCCGCCCGCCCTAGCCTCCCAAAGTGCTAGAATTATAGGCATGAGCCACCGCGCCCAGCCTTAACGAGGAAACTTTGGGTGTGATGCGTGCACTGATCATTGTGATTGTAGTTTCACAGGTATATACATATGTCAACACTTATTAAATTGCACACTTTAAACATGTGCAGTTCATTGTATGTTAAGTATAGCATATAACCGAATAAAGCTGTTTAAAAACTGTTCGCTGTGTGCGCATTTTTAAATGTCTGCCAATTCTATCTCCGTTAAGCTAAAAGAGGAACACCACACAGTGCCCATCTCACATCCAAGAGACTGGTCAAAGTTACAAGCCCAACAACTGAAAGTGTCGGTGAGGAAATGGCCAGTGGACATTCGCACACATTTCTGCTAGGCGTATAAATTAACCTACCATTTCGTAGACAAAATCTAGCAATATCCTGGAATGCTGAAGTGATTATTCCAGAATCTCTTGCATATGGGCACAGTGACAAAGGAGAAAGCTCACTCATAGTGGCATAATTTGTGGTAGCAAAAGGCTGAAGACAACCTATATGCCCAAACACAGCACAGTGGTTAACTAAATTGTGGTATACTCATATACGGTAATACTCTACCACAATGAAAACAAATGAACAGGAATGATACATATGAATACAGAAGGCTTTCTAACATGCAGAGAAACCAATCTGTAAAAGAAAATCTGTGAGATATGATACCATTTACATACAGTTTAAGAACATGTGAAATAAGCTGATATATTTCTGAGGAATACATACAAATATTAAAAGCATACCTCAGAGATATTGCAGATTCAGTTCCAGACCATGATAATAAAGTATCTCAATAAAGCAAGTCACACAAATTCTTTGGTTTCCCAGTGCATATAAAAGTTATATTTACACTATGCTGTTGTCTATTAAGTATGCAAAAGTAGCCAGGCGTGGTGGCTCATGCCTGTAATCCCAGCACTTTGGAAGGCTGAGGTGGGTGGATCACAAGGTCAGGAGTTCTAGACCAGCCTGACCAACATGGTGAAATCCCGTCTCTATCAAACATACAAAAATTAGCCGGTCATGGTGGTGCACACCTATAATCCCAGCTACTCAGGAGGCTAAGGCAGGAGAATCACTTGAACCCAGGAGGCGGAGGCTGCAGTGAGCAGAGATCTTGCCACTGAACTCCAGCCTAGATGACAGAGCGAGACTCTGTCTCTAAAAAAAAAAAAAAGTATGCAATAGCATTATGCCTAAAAAATATATATATAATTAAAAATACTTTATTGCTAAAAAATGCTAGCAATCATCTGAGCCTTTAGTCAATCACAATCTTTTTGCTGGCAGAGGGTCTTGCCTTGACGTTCATGACCTCTGACTGACGAGGACGCTAGCTGCTGAAGGGTGAGGTGGCTGGGGCAATTGCTTAAAATAAGACAACCATGAAGTTGTCCATATCAACTGACTTCTCCTTCCATGAAATATTTCTCTGGAGCATGTGAAGCTGTTTTGTTTAATAGCATTTCACCTACAGAATGTCCTTCCAAATTGCAGTGAATTCTCTCAAACCCTGTCACTGCATTATCGACTGAGTTTACAGAATATTCTAAATTCTTTGTTGTAATTTCAGCAACGTTCACAGCATCTTCACCAAGAGTAGATTCCATCCCAAGAAATCACTTTCTTTGCTCATCAGTAAGAAGCAACTCCTCATCCATTCAAGTTTTGATCATGAGATTGCAATGCGGTCACATCTTCAGACTCCACTTTTAATTCCAGTTCTCTTGCTATTTCTACCACATCTGCAGTTCTGTCTTCTACTGAAGTCTTAAACCCTTCGAAGTCATCCATGATGACTGGAATCAACTTCTTCCAAACTCCTGTTAATGTTAATATTTTGACCTCCTCCCACGAATCACAAATTTTGTGTGTGTGGTTTTCTGTTTTGTTTTTTGTTTGAGATGGAGTCTCATTCTGCACCCAGGCTAGAGTGTAGTGGCACAATCTCAGCTCACTGCAACCTCCGCCTCCCACGTTCAAGCGATTCTCCTGCCTCAGCCTCCCAAGTAGCTGGAATTACAGGCGCCTGCCACCATGCCTGGCTAATTTTTGTATTTTTAGTAGAGACAGGGGATTTCACCATGTTGACCAGGCTGGTCTGGAACCCCTGACCTCAAATGATCCGCCCGCCTTGGCCTTCCAAAGTGCTGGGATTACACGCATGAGCCACAGCGCCCAGACGAATCACAAATGTTGTTAATGGCATCTAGAATGGTGAATCCTTTCCAGAAGGTTTTCAGTTTACTTTGCCCAGATCCATCCAAGGAGTCACTATCTATGGAGTTACAGCTTTATGAAATGTATTTCTTAAATACATTAAACGTTTCCGTTGTGGAGATGGCTTCTTTCCTTAAACCTCGTGAACCTTAGACTTTGGCTTAAGGGAATGTTGTGGCTGGTTTGATCTTCCATCCTGACCACTCAAACTTTCTCCATATCAGCAATAAGGCTGTTTCACTTTCTTATCATTTGTGTGTTTACTGGAATCCCTAGCACTTGTTAATTTCCTTTCAGAACTTTTCCTTTGCAACCACAACCTGGCTGTTTGGCACAAGAAGCCCAGTTTTCAGCCTCTCTCAGTTTTCAACATGCCTTTCTCACTAAGCTTAATCATTTCTAGCTTTCTATTTAAAGCAAAGGATGTATGACTCTTCCTTTCACTTGAACGCTTAGAAGCCAGTGTAGGGTTATTAAGTGACCTAATTTCATTATTAGTGTGATTCAGGAAATAGGGAGGCCCAAAAAGAGGGAGAGAGACAGGGAAATGGCCAGTCAGTGGAACAGTCAGAACACACACGTTTATCTATTAAATTTGCCACCTTAAATGGACGTGGTTTGTGGCACCTCAGAATGATGACGCCATCAAAGATCACCAATCACAGATCACCATAATAGATATAATAATAAAGAAAAAGTCCAAAATATTGCAAGAATTACCAAGATGTAAGAATATGCTGTTGAAAAAATGATGCTAACAGAGGTTGGGCGCAATGGCTCATGCCTATAATCCCAGCACTTTGGGAGGCCAAGGTGGGCGGATCACTTGAAGTCAGGAGTTCAAGACCAGCCAGGTCAACATGGTGAAATCCTATCTCTACTAAAAATACAAAAATTAGCCAAGCGTGGTGGCTCATGTCTATACCAGCTACTGGGGAGGTTGAGGCAAAAAAATCCCTTGAACTTGAGAGGTGGAGGTTGCCACGAGCCAAGATCGTGACACTGCACTCTAGCCTGGGCAACAGAGCGAGACTCTGTCTCAAAACAAACAAACAAACAAAACAAAACAAACAAAAAACAGAAAAAAATGATGTTGGATGCATCACAAACCTTCAATATGTAAAAAAACACAGTATCTGTAAAGTACAATCAAGAGAAGTCCAATAAAATAAGGTATGCCTATAATAAAAATATAAAGAGATACAATTAAAAAAACCCCAAAATTCTTAAGGATAATACTTACCTCTGGAGGGAAGCAGAGGAATGTTCTCAGGGAGAGGCGGCTAGCTTCCTATCTAATAACCCTTCTTTTTGTTGGCAGCAAGTGTCCTAGCAGACTGTTCTTAAGGAAATTAACAGTGCTACTCCAGTAAACACACAAATGATAAGAAAGTGAAACAGCCTTATTGCTGATATGAAGAAAGTCTTAGCGATCAGGATGGAAGATGAAACCAGCCACAATATGAAAACATATTACATTTTCTGGTACAATTCTGGTCTCTAGAGTAAAAGTCACTGGATAGACTTCCTCGAAAAGTCCTTCTGCTACTGACCTTTCCTCCTTCGTGGAATACAGATGTGATGGCTGTAGCTCCTGCAGCCATTTTGTAAGCATGAAGACAAGGGCTATACCCTAAAGATGATGGAGCAGACAGCTAGGAAGTCCTGGGTCCCGGGAACCCCTGCCTCCAAATGTCTCATTACTTGAGAGAAAAATAAACTCTTAATATCTGCCACTGTTCTTTGTATTTTCTTGTCACATACCCTTAATCCCTAACTAAAACTGGCACACAGGAAGCTTAAATAGGACTGATAATGTTTTACTTCTGAAGCTGGCTGGTGGATACATGTGTATGCATTATATTAATCTTTAGACTATTTTTGGTGTTTTTTATGCTTTTCAATTTTTCTAAGATGCTGAAACATTTAAAACTTAAAAAGAAATTGTAGCCCAATACCTAATCCACAGTAAGATTTTGAGGACTCAGTGACAAAATAAATGAGAAATGTCTATGCTAGGAAGCTCTGAATAGGAAGTAAAAAGCAAGCTTTCTAGAGCCACCAAAGTCATAGAACGCAAACCCAGTTTTGTCTGACTCCCCAGGTCCAAGCATTTCCCACTCCACCCCAAATTACTGAGCACAACTTCGCTTTGAGGATTAAAGCTTTCTCATAATCAACTAGCTCTGGTTTATAAACTTAAACACGATGAGAATAGAGCAGAGGTTAAAGTGCTGTTTGAATATAAAAAGGCTCCTGCTTTCTTTAAGAAAGTCTATTTAAAAAAACATCACAGGCTGTAACTGGATTTTGGTGTGAAAAGCATCTTCTGGCTCTTAAAAAGCCTAATTGGTGTTAGTTTATGACATAAACTGGCACCTGAATCGCTGTTAGGGGATTAATGAGTTGTCATGCTTGATAAGAAACTCTCACGTTATCTGTTACTCTACCACACGAAATAGGGAAGCTTTGTTTAATCTTGACAGCCCTCACTTAATTCTCTCTAACGGCCTTCTGTTCAACCACAGTTGTCTTCAGATTGTTGGGAATAAATCAATCTGCGTCAGCTCTGAGTAGATCAAATTTATTACGCTCTGAAAATCAGTTACTTCCTGGCAGGTAAACAAATGAATAAAAAGAAAGATAGTATGTAATGGTATGAAAATGTATATATAGTGTATATATTTATATTACATATTATGTATATGTTTATATATTATATATATTTGTATATTATATAATATATATTTATATTTTATTTTTAACACTATTAATATTTATAGTAAATATATATTATATAATATATATTTAGTATATATTATATATTTATATATAACATATATTATATTATATATGTAACATATATAATATATATTTATACATTGTATATAGTATATATTTATATATATAAAATCTTACAATCTAAAAGATATGCCAAAAATGAAGTGCTTTCAAAAACTGCACCAGGATAAAATAAAAACAAAGAAAACCATTTGGATCTAGTAGAAATTATCTATTAAAATTCATCTCTGGCAAGACATTATATAATGTATATATTAATTAGATTATGTATTAATATACTAGCTATATTATTTATTAATATATAATTACATATTAATAACACATTATATAATGTATAAATATGCCACTATATTAATGACATATATCTATTTCTGCCTCTCTAGTCATAAACTCCAAACTCTCTTGCCTTTCAGATTTATAAACTGAAGACAGATAGCAAAATGATGGTTAGTTAAGCAAATTCAACATGTCTGAACCTTCATAAATTCAGTATAGTGTGAATTTATTATCTAATTTTTTTTTACTACCCTATTATTCATTGTGAAAAATATTTCTTTGAAAAGTTACTGGATTTCTTTACATGCTGCTATGGACCGAATGTTTGTGTCACTCCCAAATTCGCATGCTGAAATCCTAACCCCCAGTGATGCTGTCCTGCAGTGTGATCCTGGCCTCAGGAGATGTCTGTCCCCAGTTGAGCCAATCACCTTTACTCTTTGGGTGAAATTGAAACTTACAATATTTTGATGTCAACGCACCTCATTCAAGAGCTGAGCTGTGAAATCCCATGAAGGCATGGCAGGGGTAGTCCTGTGCGTGCACCAAAACCAAGAAAGCCAGTCTTTGGCAAAGGAACAAAGAGAAGCAGCAGCAGCAGAGAACAGAAGGCCACGTGGTCCCAGCAATGGTAAAATCACTGATGGCCACCTTTCCTGGTCACTGATGGCCGCCTTTCCTGGTCACTGATGGCCGCCTTTCCTGGTCACTGATCCCCATGCCTAGACCCTCCCCTCCTCCTCCAGGTCTGACTGCTCTTCCTGCCCCTGGATTCTCAATCTTCCCAAGTGTCAACAACCCCAGCCATCTCATACATTCATAAATCCCCCTTCCCCAGAATCCATGTGTCCACTCGCCCTCCTGCCCCTAATGTGAACACACTTCCCGTTTTCCACAGGGAGCCTGTGGTTCTTTCTTTATTTAGTTCTTCTCCCTATGGGAGCCCCCTCCCTTTTTTTTTTTTTTTTTTTTTTTTTTTAAATGTCTCCCTTTCATAGAGTGTAGCCTTCTCAGGTTATCCAATCCTGTTTGGTGACCGATCTAGGAAAAGAGGATATGAAGCTGGCCCTCCAGTGTGGCTTGGGGAGAACCTGGGTAAGAATGACAAGCTGGGTAATGAATGGCAGCTCTGGTTGCTTGCAAGGGTGATCCTGGTCATTTCACCGCGAGAAAGTCAGTCTCACAGGGGTCTTGGTAGCCCTCCTTTCCAACTGACAGCCCTCTGAGGCTCTGCACGCAGACTTTTTTATTTCTTTGTACACTATTGCTTTTTCAGGTGGAAGAAAACAGAGAGACGCTTAGTTCCTAAACTGCATCTCGGTGACGGAGGCGCACACTCGGGTATGCTGTGGCTTTTGAACCCACCCATTTGAGGCTTTAGAGGCTCTGTTTGATGATAGATGAAATAATATTGATTTTAAAACGGGCTCCATCTCTAGATCATTTCGACAGAGTGTTTTCAAGCCAAACCAAACACCAGATGAAGCCCTCTTAGTTCAAGGCAACTTTATTTCGTCAGCAGCTACTTGTTAGCCGTGGATCTGTTGTGGTGAACACACACAGGGGGGCCTCTCTTTCCCCATCATGAGACGGGCCACCCATGCTAAAAGCAGTCACATTTAATACACTGAGGGAACGGGGGCCCAATTTCTCAACCTGAGGTCTACAAATCTGATTAAACAAATTAAAGTGACATGTGCACATTATAAGCAGATTCTTCATCTTACAAAAGCATCCACTGCAGGGTCCCTCTAAGGTCCTCCTGCATATTCTATTTTTAAAAATCCAATTTCGCAGAACCTTCTCCACAGCTGACAGGCAGCGGCGAAAAGGGAGAATACCAGCTTTTCTTTGGCCCCACAATGGACCCAAGTGAAAAAAATGTTAAAGTGTAGCATAGACAGGTACCGTGGCTCACATCTGTAACCCCAGCACTTGGGGAGGCCGAGGCGGGAGGATCACTTGAAGCTGGGAGTTTGAGACCAGCCTGGGCAACATAGTGAGACCCCTGTCTCTACAAAAAAAAAAAAAAATTCTTTTAATTAGGCTGGCATGGTGGTACGTGCTTGTAGTCCCAGCTATTCAGGAGGCTGAGGTGGGAGGATGGCTTGAGCCCAGGAGTTAGAAGCTGCAGTGAGCCGTGACTACAGCACTGCACTCCAGCCTGGGCAACACAGAGGTCCTGTCTCCAAAAAGGAAAAAAAATGTGTAGCAGAAAAAGGTAAGTCAGATTCACTGTAAAACATCTGCTCCCAGGAAGCTGCAGGCAAACGTGACTTATTCAAGACTAAGGTGAAGAGTTTCCTCCTGGACATAAAGCGGCAAAAATGGGGTCAAATGGTCTCTAATGGGTCCCTTCTGGCATTGGAATTGCATCATTTTTATGACGACTATACCAGTGATGCTCATGTATTAATCACAGACATTCTCTCAGGGTAACCTTCTTACAAGCATTGAGTATGCATCCTTTTTTTTTTTTTTTTTTTGAGACAAGGTCTCACTCTGTTGCCCAGGCGGCAGTTCAGTGGCACAATCACAGCTCACTGCAGCCTCGACCTCCCAGGCTCAAGCAATCCTCCTCCTCCTACCTCAGCCTCCTGAGTAGCTGGGACTACAGGTGCATGCCACCATGCCTGGCTAATTTTTCTATTTTCTGTACAGATGGGGTCTCACTATGTGACTTAGGCTGGTGGATGAACTCCTGGCCTCAAGCAATCCTCCCACCTCAGCCTCTCAACATGCTAGGATTACAGGCATGAACTACCATACCCTGCCTCAATATGTATCTTTATGTGTCTACTTGTTAGGATGTTAGGGCATTTTTGCAATAGATATATTTTCCAGAAGGCTAACACCTGTACAATAAAATTAATTCACTCATTTGCTTCATTATATAAAAACAGCTAGACACATTCAGCAGATTTAGAAGGTATGTTTGGGACAGCGTGATGTAAAATCCAGGTTCTGTGGCACATATGAAATCTGCATGGCAGGGGCATGGTGGGGGTGCTCTGCAAGACGCCTCAAAGAATTGGAAGTTGGTTCAGCTCTGGACCAGCTGAAACGCATATAATGATACGTCCACAGGACTGGTGATTTGGGAAGGACACGCTGTCCATACTGAGAAGCTGTGGATGTAGTCAGTTACGGTCTTAAATAAGAGTCTCAAACTGAAATTCACAAGGGCAAAATGCTGCCAATTATGGGAGTGATCTGTAACAATGCTGCATCTCATGTGGGCAGTTCCAAGCAAACTACTCTGGGGCTGTGGCAGCAGAGATGCATTTAAAAACAGTGAGCCAGGCGCGGTGGCTCACATCTCTGGGAGGCTGAGGCGGGAGGCTCACTTGAGGTCAGGAGTTCGAGACCACCCTGGCCAACATGGCAAAACCCCGTCTCTACTAAAAATACAAAAAAAATTAGCTGGGTGTGATGGCACAGGCATGGTGGAGTACGCCTGTAATCCCAGCTACTTGGGAGGCTAAGGCACGAGAATCACTTGAACCTAGGAGGCAAAGGTTGCAGTGAGCCGAGATCATAACACTGCACCCCAGCCTGGGCAATAGAGCAAGACTCTGTCTCAAAAATTAAAAAAAATAAAATAAAAACAGTGAGTGATTCCCTTGACACATGCCGGGAAAGGCAGCCAGCAAAATAATAAATCAGACAAAACTAAGCAATTAAGGGCCCCTATGGAAGTTCAGGATACCAACGTAACCCTTGAGATCAAAGTTATAGACACCTACAGTGCTCTCCCAAAAGCGTGTTTTTTTTTCCCCTAGAGAGTGTTAAACATTCATGTTAAATGATGTCATCAATTTTCCACATCTTACTTCTAAAAGTTTTAGATTAAATCCCCTGAAAAAATGTTTATCTTCACGAACTAGAATCAGGGTAAGTAAGGCAGGACCCTATTACAGCACCTCAAGGGTGACCAACTAAGCCCAGGGCTGAGCGGTTTCCCAGGATGTCATACTTTTCAGTGCTAAAACCAGAACAGTCCTGGGCAAACCAGGCTGGCTGGTCACCCTAATTTGGAAGAAGATTCCAAAGCATAAGTGCAAGCATTACTACAAATTTGAAGGGCCCAGTATAATGCAGTCGGCCCACAGGTTTGCCTACCAGAGCGGTACAGGGGGATCTTACTTACTTGGGGAAAATAAAATTCACAAAATTGAATCTCTCTACTGGCTTCCCTTTGAATGTTTTGTATTTTACAGATAGAGCCTCAGATCCTGGGCATGGATATTCCACATGGATCCTGTCTGTACCTCTTGTATTCATACTGGGGAAATTGCAAAGGGAAGACTGCTAAGTTATGGCCGGTGCCTGCACAAATTCTTCCTAGCAGGTGCACTGGGGGCCTTAGTAGAGGAAGTGTTGTGAGTGAGTAACACTTTGCATCCACAACGGACTTCATGCCTTTCAGACGATCTGATAGACCAGTCCTAATGGTAACTTTTTAAAAAAGGATGACAGGTCCTTCTAGCACGCTGTCACATGTTGCCAGATTAAAACACTGCGTAATTATTTACAGGAGACGGTGGGGTGTCAGAGCATTTGGTTGGAAAGACCATGTTTCCAAATAAATTTAAGAGATAGCTACAGCTGCTCTAAAACAGAGCAAAATATATGGCAACAAAAAGGCAGAAGAAGAACACGTTATTGAGGCAAATCATGCAATTAAGTATCCACGTTTTGTCATAGAGCATTTTGGCTGTCCCTGCCTCTCCAGGCAAGCTTCTGGAATATTCTGAATACGAGCTGGAGAGTCAAAGAAAGAGAAAACAAAGCCCCTTTCTATCCCCCATACTTTTGCTTCCTGCAGGAAAACGGACACAGTGCCACACAGTTGAATACCATGTCAAATGAGGATAAAGGAAAACAGCCATGACATCACTCCATTACTGCCACCCCCAGTGTGCCTCACAGGCCCTGCAATTTATAATCTTGTTTAATCCTCCAAGCAACCCAGGAATATAGATATCGTCGCCCCTGCTGTACAGATAAGGAAGCAGAGGCTCACTGGGGTCCAGGAGCATGCCTGTGGTCAAATAGCTCCTAAATGACATTGAGTTTTAAACCCAATCTCCAAAAAGCCTGTATGTATTGAGTGCCTATGATGTGTCATCAGACAGTGAGGCAGGTACTTGGGATACAAACAGATAAATGGCAGAGAACCTATCCAAGAAGCCCACAAGCTGGAAGCGAATATAAGAAACGCCATTACTCACAGCCATGACAATTACTGAGTGCCTGTTACACGCCTGGCATTGTTCCCATTCATGACTTCAGTTCAGCCTCCCACCAGCCCACTGACCAAGGCACTATTTTCCATGATGTCTTAACTTTCTGACTCTAAATCCCAGATTCTTCACCATTAGACCATGTGCCTGAGATCAGGGGAAAGAGATGAAAGCCCGGCCAAGGCACCGTGTTAATGAAGTAGACTGATTATGTAGTTTACACGTAGAAGGAATCACCAAAAACTGGTACTTCCGGAGAAGTGTTCAGGAAGAAGGCAGGAACTGCAGCCGAATCTAATAAGAAGGCACGATGATGATGATGATGATGATGATGATGATAGCAATGACAACAGCAATAACAAAAATAGAGGCTGGGTGCAGTGGCTCATGTCTGTAATTCCAGTATTCTGGGAGGCAGAAGCGGGAGGATCGCTTGAGCCCAGGAGTTTGAGACCAGTCTGGGCAACAGAGCAAGACCCTACCTCTACAAAAAATTTAAAAATTAGCTGGACATGGTGGCATGTGTCTGCAGGCCCAGCTACTCAGGAGGCTAGGGTGGGAGGATCACTTGAGCCCAAGCAGTAGAGGCTGCAGTGAGGTATGATTGCACCACTGCACTCCAGCCTGGGCAACAGAGGAAGACCCTGTCTCTAAAAAAAAAAAAAGACCAAAAAAAAAAAAAAAAAAAAAAAAAAAGCTAGAGAACCAGATTTAAAGCAGAAGCAATCCCAAAATCACATGCAAAACTGCTCCCAGGGAGAAACGCAAGCCCAGGCATAGAGCACTGCTTGATGGCAGGTGCTGGACAATAATAATGCTGGGATCCCCGCCTCTGCTGCCACTTTCCTGACCAGCATGGATCCTGCCTTCTCCTTTGTGTCACTCTCTAAAGGCTCAAAGTCTGGTTCAGGTGAGTCTGAGTACTTGGGCCTGGGTTACATGCCTGAGTCCTAACTGCAAAGAAAGAAAGAGGCCATCAGGCCATCTAGCTTCCATTATGCAGGTGGTGTATACCACAAAGCAGGTGAATATATTCAGGGGGTGATACGGTTTGTCTCTGTGTTCTCACCTAAAGCTCATCTCAAATTGGAATCCCTGTGTGTCAAGGGAGGGACCTGGTGGGAAGTGATTGGATCACAGGGTCGGGGGGTGGTGTGGTTATCCCACACTGTTCTCATGACAGTGTGTGAGTTCTCACAAGACCTGATGGTTTAAAAGTGTTGGGCAGTTGCCCCTTGTGCTCTGTCTCTCCTGACGCCTTGTGAAAAAGATGCTTGCTTCTCCTTTGCCTTCTGTCATGACTGTAAGTTTCCTGAGGCTCCCCAGCCATGTGGAACTGTGAGTCAATTAAACCCATCTCAGGTAGTATCTTCATATCAGTGTGAAAACAGACTAACACTGGGGGAAACTCCAGAAGTCAGAAGGGAATATTAAAGTACTGGGAGGTCAGAAAGGACAAATGGCCACTCACTGAAAGCTCCTTGTTCTGTCTTTTCTAAATGAAGTCATCCTTCCAACGGCAGCTGTGGGTTCCACATCTGTGGATTCAACTGTTGATTGAAAATATTCAGAAAAACATTCCGTGATGTTTCAAAAAGCAAAACTTGAACTTGCTGTGTGCTGAGTATGACGCTGAATCCATGAGAATAAAGTGATGTGTAGCACTGTATTGGGTATAAATAATCTAGAGATGATTTAGAGTATACAGGAGGGTGTGCATAGGTTATACGCAAATACCATGCTATTTTATATCAGGGACCTGAGACCTGGTGGATCCTGGTACCCTTGGGAGGGTGCTGGAACCAATCCCCCACGGATACCAAAGGATGATGATAACTGATAGCTAAATTTGCCCTTCACAGGTAGAAACAATTTTACGTGTCTCAGAAAGAACAAAGAGTTTAAGATGGTGATGCTGAGATTCTGGACAAGATGGAGACGGTGATCTCTAATGGAATCTGGGGACAGCTGTACTATGGTCATATGCTACTGCTGGGGGCCTAGTGTTCCCAGGGTGTGCCGGGGGCCTTGCTGTACCGATATGGTCATATGCTACTGGGGGCCTGCTGTTGCTGGGGTACATTGTCAGCAAGCCTAAGCATTGAAAATGACAAAACTGTCTCCTGTTCAGAATCACTTAGAATCTCCTGCATCATGTGCCAAGTGTTTAGAGATCCCTAGATAAGGGACTCTGGGGACAGTTTTTAATTTACTGATAAGTAAAGTTTTAAAATGTGACATCTTTGAGTACTGCTGCCCTAGTCTATTAAACAAAAAGAAGCAATTCCCAGGCCAGGATCATCCTATTAACCCAAACCTGATCATGCTGATGTGGCCCAGGGCTGGCAGGATGGCCTCGACTGTAACTAGGCATCTCTTGCTTCCATTTGCAGACAGGTGGCTTTGCCCTGGTGGAGACATACAGACAGGTCATTTTGTACAATGTAGGTACAGATCCAAAGGGCGTCTTAGGCCGGCTGTCATCAAATTCGAGTGAAGAACCCCTGTCTTCTCCTTCAGTACCTGTTTCGCCAGTTTGCATGCAGTCTTAGCCCATCAGAAGGCAGCAGATAAGAATTCTCCCTCAGATGGCTTTAAGGTGGCAAATGGGTAGAAAAGAGGCCAAGCTGCGTGGTGGCAGGCACCTGTAATCCCAGTTACTTGGGAGGCTGAGGCAGGAGAACTGCTTGAACCCAGGAGACGGAGGTTGCAATGAGCCGAGATCATGTCACTGCACTCCAGCCTGTGAGACAAAGCCAGACTGTCCCCCCCAAAAAAAAAAAAAAAGAAAAAAGAAAAGAAAAGAAAAAGAAAAGAGGCCAAGTTCTGAGTTTCTGAGATGGGCTGGAACCACAGGGTCACTACCCATCAGTTGGGTGGTGCCGGGCAAGTTGTTTGACCTGACAGTTTGGTCATCTGCAAAAAGGGATAAAGGTAAAACTATTTCATAATAAAACAGCAATATTTGCAGCTCTATACTATGACGAGTAGTATTTACATTAGTAACAAACTCTTCCCAATTTCTAGTGGCCGCTTAGGTTTACCCAATGATAATGAATCAATCAGGGAAAACGGTGTCCTGTGAAATGACTAGTTAACCAGAAATAAATGAAAGCTATGGATACCAGCAATGGAACTACACTTACTAAAATTACTTCCTATTTTCCAAAAGTTTGGGCTATTACAGTCTTTAGATAAAATATTAGTGATTAAAAATGTGGGCCGGGCACAGTGGCTCATGGTATAATCCCAGGACTTTGGGAGGCTGAGGTGGGCGGATCACTTGAGGTCAGAAGTTCGAGACCAGCTTGGCCAACATGGCGAAACCTCACCTCTACTAAAAATACAAAAATTAGCTGGGCATGGTAGTGCGTGCCTGTAATTCCAGCTACTCGGGAGGCTGAGGCATGACTTGAACGCAGGAGGTGGAGGTTGCAGTGAGCTGAGATCGCACCACTGTACTCCAGTCTGGGCGACAGAGCGAGACTCTGTCTCAAAAAAAAGAAAAAAAGAAAAAAAAAGTGAACAACGTCAGCACAATAGGAAAGGTAAATTTACTTTTTTTTAAATGGGAACAATGGAAAGAAGAGTTACAGTCTTAAAATAAACAGATCCTTGGCTAATTGAGAGGACAGCCTGGGGTCTGCCCAAGGGCAGGGAACTGGGCCTCTCTCTTCTGCTTAGTTCCCTGGGACTTAAATTTCCACATTAAAAATACTCTCTCATTAATTTTTACTTCTTTGTCGGGGGAAGAGGGTAACACCAAGGAGATGGTGAATTCGATTTCTTGGACCGCTAGGGATATTATTTAGTAACGGAGGTAAAAATATGATATTGTACTAGTTATTCCGTATGTCAGGGCAAGAATCTAATTTCCACTTTCCTTAGTGTTATCATTTGAGTAAAGTGATTCAAATTAATCAACAATCTACTTCTAAGAATGTATCTCATAGCATAATAAAAAGTAGTAGCAGTAGATAGATAAAACGTGGTACATCCATACGGTAGAATATTATTCAAGAACAGTTGCAACATGGATGAACCCTGAAAACATCACGGGAAGTGAAAGAAGTCAATCCCAAGGGGCCGCATACTGTATATTCCATTTATATGAAATATCCAGAATAGGCAAATCTACACACAGACAGTGGATTAGTGGCTGCCTAGGACTGGAGTGGGAGGTGAAGGGAAATAGGGAATGACAGCTAACAAGGACGGAGTTTCTTTTTGGGTTGATAAAAATGTTTTGTTTTGTTTTGAGACAGGGTTCCACTCTGTCCTCCAGGCTGGAGTGTAATGGCACAGTATCAGCTAACTGCAACCTCTGCCTCCTGGGCTCGGGCAATCCTCCCACCTCAGCTTCCCCAGTGGCTGGGACTACAGGTACACACCACCACACCCAGCTAATTAAAAAAAATTTTTTTTTGTAGAAATGAAGGCTTGCACCAGGTACAGTGGCTCATGCCTGTAATCCCAGCACTTTGGGAGGCCAAGGTGGGTGGATCACTTGAGGTTGGGAGTTCAAGACCAGCCTGGCCAACATGGTAAAACCCCATCTCTACTCTAAAAATACAAAAATTAGCTGGGTGTGGTGGTGGATGCCTGTAATTCCAGCTACTTGGGAGGCTGAGGCAGGAGAATTGCTTGAACCTGGGAGACGGAGGTTGCAGTAAGCCGAGATGGCGCCATTGCACTCCAGCCTGGGAAACAAGAGCGAGACTCCATCTCAAAAAAAAAAAAAAGAAATGAGGTCTTGCTATGTTGCCCAGGCTGGTCTCAAACTCCTGGCATTCAGGCTATTCTCCCAAGGCCTGCCTCGGCCTCCCAAAGTGCTGGGATTACAGGCATGAGCCCACCATGGCTCGCCTTGATAAAAATGTTTTAATACTGATTTTGGTGATCATTACACAACTCAGCAAATACACAAAAGACCAATGAATGGAAATGGATGAGTGGCATGGTATAGAATTCAATCTCAATAGAGTCATTATTAAAAATAGAACAGAAGTAATCGTAGTTACTGGGCTGTATTAAACACCAGCCAATATTCTAAGCACTTTTATAGATTATTTCATTTAAGTCTTATGAGAAACCTATGAAGCGAGTACCATTATTATCTGCATTTTACAGATAAGGAAATTCAGCTACAGAGAGATTAGATAACTTGCCCAAAGCTATTTGGCCAGGAAACAAGAGAGCCAGGATCTGAATTTAAGCCATCCGACATCACAGGCCAGTTCTCAACTGCTGCCCATGTACACAAACGTACGGACTCCAGGAGGGGCCCTGTGGTGCTGGCTCTGGCAGGACTTTGGACACAGTGCGAACCTCAAATATTAAATTGGTGCCAACGTAATTGCAGTTTCTGCCATTGAAAGTAATGGCAAAACTGCCATTACTTGAGCACCAACCTAATGCAAGCTGGTATTTTGTCCACTGAAAAAAGTGAAACACATCTGCATATCCTGCTATGGAAAGACCAGGACAACAACAAGGTATTTAAACATTGTGTCTTTTTTGCTCCCATTTGCATTTTTTTTTTAAAAAAAAGCTACACATGCAAGTGTATCCACACTTGACAAGTTTCCCTAATTTTTCATGAAAAAGCATTAACTGTAGCTTTCTCTGAGAAGTAGGTCAATGGTGGCAGAGGCATTAATTAAGGTTTTTTCTGGATACCTTTGGTACTATTTTATTATTTTATTTTATTTTAGTTTAGTTTAGTTTTATTTTTTGAGATAGGGTCTTGCTCTGTCACCCAGGCCGGAGTGCAGTAGTGCAGTCTCAGCTTACCGCAATCTCCACTTCCCAACTTCAAGCGATTCTCGTGCCTCAGCCTCCCAAACAGCGGCGATTGCATGTGCATGCCACCACACCCAACTAATTCTTGTATTTTTTTGTAGAGAGAGATTTCACCATGCTAGCCAGGCTGGTCTCGAATTCCTGAGCTCAAATGATCTGCCCACCTTGGCCTCCCAAAGTGCTGAGATTACAGGTGTGAGCTACCACATCTGGCCAAATTTTTGAATTTTTTGTAGAGTTGGGGTTTTGCCATGTTGCCCAGGCTGGTCTCAAACTTCTGACCTCAAATGATCCTTCTGCCTCGGCCTCCCAAAGTGCTGAGATTACAGGTGTGAGTTACTGCACCTGGCCTGATTTGAGTTTTTAATAAACCATGAGCCTGGTCGGGGCCACCCGGTCCTGCTCCAGTTTCAGTGAAGCCTTCTCTAACTCACCCACCTCCCACCTTCTTGGGTATCACAGGCTCAGAGCCACCACTTTGTTTTATTTGTACCTCCTGATGCCTCATGACTCTGCCTGACTAGCCTGTAAGTTTCCTGAGGACAGACACCGTATTTGTTTCTTGCTAAGCAGGGGCAGACACATAAGGCAGATCCCCTCGGTTCCCATCAGGGAAACAAATGAGTAAATGAATTAAAGTCAAACAACTTGACCTCAACTGCCAGCCTCAAGGTCATGAGCAGTGACTGGTGGAACAGAAGAGTGTCACGCTGTAAACCACGTCTGTCAGACGAACTACGTCCCCGCTAGCACTGGGAACGCTGTGACTTAAGAAGTCTGGAGTGGAACTCAAGTAAATGATTTATTCCTTTGATTAAACACATTTACTTTCATCTAGTCCCAGAGAATTTATGGAGCCATAATCCCTTCCATCTCTAATGCTGTTCATTATCTCTTCCTAATTAACGGAGGTATGTAAATTCATTGATCTAAAACTTTGCAGGCATAAACGTTACTCAGGTAGTGATCCAGCCCCACACTGCTAACATATCAAGCTTCGTCAGGTCCTACCAGTTTTTAAATTATACATGTTATTAGACAAGATTCATTTAATTTTGCATCTAACAGCTACAGCTGATTATGTTGGCTGCTAGATATTTATAGCAACTCTGTTGAATCTGTACTGTTAGCCTGCTTATGATACAATTAATAAAAGAGATTTAACTATCTGACATAACAGGTGGCTTTAGTATGATATAAAATATGCTTTAATGTGCTTTAGAAAAAAAAAACCATTAAAAAAGGTATATTATCCAAGTGAAATTTCTTCCATTGCTACCTTGCAGATCAATACAAAATTTCTTCACAAGAATATTTATGGATGATGACAGTGGTATTTCACTCCAATAATAAATAAGGAAAGAAGGGAACAGTAAATATTTCCTACAAACCAAATAATACATATTGAATAGACTCCACTATGGCTTTCCAATAAACTACTTAGGAACTGGGGAAAAACCATACAGAATTTGAAACACGCAGGTGACTTTCTAAATTCTGGGTTTGCGAAATGTATGTCCTCACCCGTTCTGGCATTCAAATGCTCCATTTTCCAACCTCTCATTATTGTTTTTCATTCCACATTCTGATCACTTGACCAATTACCTGATAATTGAACCCCTTTGGGATCATGCTCCTTTTTAGTGCTTCATTTAGTTGCAGAAAATAGGCCCATCAAGGAGGCAAAATGTTCTAACTCCAGGAAATGAGTGTTTAGAGCAAAAACAACAATGACAGAGAAGATGTAAATATTCCAGTCAGCTAAGCACAAGCTAGAAAGACACTCGCTTTGTCTATGGCACGTTGATTTGCCAGGGGATTGTGCAGACTTCTGCAGAAGACGTTCATTAGTTCCAGAAAACCCCAAGGGGAGGCAGAGGCAGGTGGATCACCTTAGGTCAGCAGTTCGAGATCAGCCTGGCTAACATGGTGAAACCCCAACTCTACAAAAAAAAAAAAAAAAAAAAATAGCTGGGCATTGTATTAGTCCATTTTTGTGCTGCTGATAATGACATACCTGAGACTGGGAAGGAAACGGGGTTTAATTGGACTTACAGCTCCACATGGCTGGGAGGCCTCAGAATCATGGCAAGAGGCAGAAGGCACTTCTTACATGGTGGCGTCAAAAGAAAAATGAGGAAGATGCAAAAGCAGAAACCCCTGATAAAACCATGAGATCTCGTGAGACTTACTCAACTACCACGAGAACAGTATGGGGGAAATCACTCCCATCATTCAATGATCTCCCACTGGGTCCCTCCCACAACACATGGGAATTATGGAAGTACAATTCAAGTTGAGATTTGGGTGGGGACAAACAGCCAAACCATATCAGGCCTGGTGGTGGGCACCTGTAATCCCAGCCACTTGGGAGGCTGAGGCAGGAAAATTGCTTGAACCAGGGAGGCAGAGGTTACAGTGAGCGGAGATCATGCCACTGCACTCCAGCCTGGGCGCAGAGCAAGACTCCGTCTCAAATAAAAAGAAAAGCAAAAACAGAAAACCCCAAGGAAGCACAAAGGGTGGAAGCAGGCTCTAGCACTCTTCTGCTCAGAGGGCTGGTCTGGTGTCTCCGATCAGACTGCCATAGCCGATTTGCCTAACAGCCTCTATAATCATGGTCTGCTACAAGGGACAGCATCCACAGGTGGGAGCAGAACACAAGAGCATTCAGATCCCAAATCATTTTGGCTCCATGGTTGTTCAGAGGTCCTCATTTTTCTTTTGCGGCACGGAGCCTGTATCCATCATGTGCTCCAGGGAACCAATAGGAGATACACAGATATGTAAGAGGAGGCTTAGTATGGGAATGCGTTCACATGGTCACAGGAGCCAAGAAATCACACCACCTGCCACGTGTAAGCTGGGGGTTTCATTCAATCTAAATCCAAAGGCCTGAGAATCAAAGAAACTGATGGTATTAGTACTGGTCTGAATCTACAGGTCTGACAACCAGGAGTGCCGATGTCCAAGGGCAGGAGAAGATAGACGTCTCGGCCCAAACAGGCAGCAAATTCATCCTTTCTCCATCTTTTTGTTCTATTCAAACCCTCAATGCATTGGATGATGCCTGCCCACAATACTGAAGGCAGATCTTCTTCACTCAGTCTACTGATTTAAACACTAATCTCTTTCACAAACACCCTCACAGACACACCCAGAAATCATGTCTTCCCAGCTAGCTGGGCACCTCTCAGCCCAGCCTGGCAGACACGTAAACTGAACCATCACCAGGTCCTCGAAGGTTCTGATGAGAGCTATGGACCTTCTCCCCACTGCAGTCCCCAGAGCATCCTCACGACCTCAAGCATCTATGCAAATACATTGGACTTTGCAGAGCTGACAGGACCCAGTGGCTGGATGAAGCCCATCCATGGAGTTCACACCCAGGTGAAGAAACCTACACCTAGAAATTGCCCTACTGGGGTGCAGTGGCTCATGCCTGTAATCCCAGCACTTAGAAGGCTGAGGCGGGTGGATCATGTGAGGTCAGGAGTTTGAGACCAGCCTGGCCAGCATGCTGAAATTCCATCTCTACTAAAAATACAAAAATTAGCTGAGTGTGGGGGTGGGCACCTGTAGTCCCAGTTACTTGGGAGGCTGAGGCGAGAGAATCGCTTGAACCCAGGAGGAAGGTTGCAGTGAGTAGAGATCACGCCACTGCACGCCACAAATTGGGACTGCAAAACTCCATTGGACACTGGGCCCCAGAAGGAAAGTTTCATACAAATTGGGACTCAGTAGAAAAAAAAAAAAAACTGCCCTATTGGACACTGTACTACTTAGTGCCCCAGAAGGAAAGTTTCATAAAAATTTTCTTTAAAGATGAGATTTTCCAGGAAAAGCTGTATTACTCTTAGAAATAGATAAGATTTTATTTATTTGACAAACTCTCTCTGGCTGAACCTTCGACTGAATTCTATCAACCACAGGGACTCTTAAGATCTTACTACCTGTTTCGGCCCCTGGTTTTGTCTTCCTATAAGAACTTTTATTTTCTTCGGTCCTGATATATTTCTTCTCTACTGTGTGTTTTTGTTTTTTTAAAGCCTTCCCAAATGCATCACTGAACAAATAAACAAATAAGGCAAGGCTCTCTCAGTTTTCAGTTTTTGATCTAAACACTGGAACCCAGACAGCAAGATTATGCTTTTTATTTTTAACGTAATCAAAAGGCAACTGTTAAGTAGTCCCTATTATTGAGCTCCTGTTACTTCTTTTCATTGAATAATCAAATATTCACATTTTTCTAGCTACAGTTAAGGCTTCTGGCCTTTAATTAAAGGTAGAGTTTCACTGTTGAGTTTATACTTTGGTCAATTAAAATAGCCACATGTTGACTATGAAAAGGTAGCTCCAACAAGTCAAAGAACAAGAGTATGTGCGTATGTGCACACAGGTGTGGGCTTTTAATCTGGAGTCATGGCGATCTGGGGTTCATTCTGTGAACTTAGATGGGAAGAAACCAGTTTTTTCATGAACTTCTGATATTTAACATTTCCTTCTATTATGAAGTTAGTAGAAATTACAGAGGTATTAACATCCCCCTTGAATTTTGCACCAACAGAAATCACATGGATTTTTTTTCCCCATCACATCACACTTGTTGCAGATTAATTCAGGGTGTGGTTTAAACTCACTGCCATTTTTTCTTTTCTTTTTTTTTCGAGACAGAGTTTCACTCTTGTGGCCCAGGCTGGAGTACAGTGGCGCGATCTCCGCTCACTGCAACCTCTACCTCCCAGGTTCAAGCGATTTTCCTGCCTCAGACTCCCAAGTAGCTGGGATTACAGGCACACGCCCCCACGCCTGGCTAATTTTGTATTTTTAGTAGAGACCGGGTTTCACCACACTGGTCAGGTTGGTCTTGAACTCCCGACCTCAAGTGATCCACCTGCCTCAGCCTCCCAAAGTGCTGGGATTACAGGTATGAGCCACCGTGCCTGGCCTTAAACTCACTGCCATTTTGAAACTATGACAGTTATCAGCTCCATTAGATTGTGTTATATAACTGACCAACACATGAATATTACTATATCCAATAATTTTAAAAAATATTTTGATAACCATATTTCACGAATATTCTATTCATATTTCAATAGAATTGGTTTCCTCAAAAATCCTAGGAACTTTATTTTATGTATTTAGAAATATTATTCTGAGATGGGATCCAGGGGTTTCAGCAACTTGATGAAGGAATCCGAGGCACAAAATGGGTTAAGACGCCGAGACTTGGAATAAAGGACTGACAGCAGCCAGTGTGGCTCCTCTGCCGGGTCGCCACGTAGAAAATGCTGGCAGGGGTGGAAGGGCGATCACACACCTAATCAGAAACAACTTTTTAAGTAATGTTCCCAGTTCCCTAATTAGTCATATAAGGTAAATTAGTTCCAACCACTTTTAATCAGCCTCAGCAGAAGGGCGGCATTGTCACTGATTGCCTGGATGCTTTCACCGGGCTCATAATGGATGTGAAGGAGTGCAGGAGCCAGGGGGCTTGGCTGATTGCTCCCGGGTTACTGCTCAGCATTCGGCCCACACACGACCTGCGGAAAATCTGAGCACAGACAGCCCCGGCCCATTCCAGAGGCTGGTGATATTTCAACTACGGCATCACTTTCTTGCACGCATAGAACTCCCCTTTGATGTTTCTCTGTGTTAAACTGTAGGGTAAATTGTCTTTAAATCCTGGCATTTCTTGGAGCCTGGAGTAGACACTTAAACATAACAACTCAAGGCTAATGATACAGCTGCAGAAATAAACGTGATTTAACTGAGCCTCTTTAAAAACAAAACCAAACAAAACAAACAGATCCTACTTTAATATGAACAAAAGGGTTTCTGTTCAATGGAAACGTTCTGAGTATCTATGACATGGTAGGCGGTGCAGGAACTTATTGCTTACGTGACAGGGATGGAGGCTGTCGGTTACAAACAAGAGATAGCATCGAAGAAAAGTGCTGGTCAGTGCAAATGGCGCTGAGGCAGATTCCAAACGCAGGCAACCCACTTCAAGCCTAAAGAAATACTTTCCTGACTATACAACAGTATGTATGAGGATGCTCACAGCAGCGCTGTTCAGATTAACTCCCACCTGGAGGAGTTGTAAGATTAGCCAATTATGAAATACCCATCCACGGAACGCAATGCAGTTATTAAAAGCCTCACATGTATGTACGAACATAAGATTTTCTAGACAGATGAAAGGAGAAAAAGTAAATCACACGACAATGTGCACAGTATGCTCACATTTGTATTTAAGAAAAGCGTGCTGGCCGGGGAGTGGTGGCTCACACATGTAATCCCAGCACTTTGGGAGGCCAAGATAGGCGGATCACCGGAGGTCAGGAGTTCAAGACCAGCCTGGCCAACATGACAAAACTCTGTCTCTACTAAAAATAAAAAAATCAGCTGGTGTGATGGCACACACACCTGTAGTCCCAGCTACTCGGGAGGCTGAGGCAGGAGAATCGCTTGAACCCAGGAGGCAGAGGTTGTAGTGAGCTGAGATCATGCCACTGTACTCCAGCCTGGGCGACAGAGTGAGACTATATCAAGGAAAGGAAAAGAAAGGGAAGGCAGAAGGAAAGGAAAGGGAGGGCAGAAGGAAAGGGAGGGGAGAAGGAAAGAAGGGGGAGGGGAGGGGATGGGAGGGGATGGGAGGAGAGGGGAGGGGAGGGAAGAGGAGGGCAGAGAAGAGGAAAGGGCCAGCATGCTTACATTCATAAACACTTTTGACCATGGTGACGCCGAGGGAAGCACTTAGGGGTCGGTCAAAGTTTATTTTAACTATAGATTTTAAATTTACAAGGAGAATGTCTCTATGTATTATTGTAGAATTTAAAAATTTAATAAAGTAACAATAAAAAGATCCATATCTACCCTCATTTAAATCCTACAAAACACTAGAATGACAACAACAAAAAACACAAAGAATTTCATATTTCAATATATCTACATGTATCTATATTCCTTATTTCTAAATGAAGCACAGATTTCTGTCTGTTTCATTCACTAACACAGCACAAACATCTAGAACAGTGCCTGGTACAAAGTAGACTCTCAATACAGATTTGTTAAATAAATGAATTGACTATTTATTCACGTGTTCCGGAAATCTGTACTGGGTGCCTACCATGTGCTGGCTTCTTGCTAAAGATCATGGGAAACATACCGTGAAGTATCTGAGCAGCATTCACTGAATACCTTCCATGTGCCTTGCACTGGGTACTAAACGAAAGTACACACCAATACAGACACACAGACACACACACACACCCCCGCTGCCCTTTAGGAACTTGGAACTAAGCTTGGGGGAAGGCGAACTTGCGCAGGTTGGAGCAATGAGATAAAGCCTTTTCCTGGCCAGAGCCTTAATCCTGGCTTTGGTTTTCAAAATTATGCCTCTGAGGCTTTGCTTATCATGGCCTGTCTTGTACCAGAATTATGTTCATGGGTTTGCGTCTGCCCAGCTGGAGGAAAATGAATATCAACCTTCCTGGATTGTGGAACCACAGAAAGACAAAGGGCTTTATTCTTTGCCTGAAGCCCAGCACACCAAAGCATGCTTTGTTCAAAGGTTTTATTTCCCAATTCTACACATTCATTACAGAATTAGAAACCTCCCAGTGGGGGTCAGGTGTGGTGGCTCACGTCTGTAATCCCAGAACTTTGGGGGGCCAAGGCAGGGGGATCACCCGAGGTCAGGAGTTTGAGACCAGCCTGGCCAACATGGAGAAACCTCGTCTCTACTAAAAATACAAAAATTAGCTGAGCATGGTGGTACACGCCTGTAGTCCCAGCTACTCGAGAGGCTGAGGCAGGAGAATTGCTTGAACCCGGGAGATGGAGGTTGCAGTGAGTTGAGATTGCGCCACTACACTCCAGGCTGGGCGACAGAACAAGACTCTGTCTCAAAAAACAAACAAACAAAAACAAAAAAAAACCTCCTAGTGAGGAAGGAGTCTTGACGGTTATTTGGCCACAGCTACTCCTATCGGGACCTTGGTCTAGCCCTTGACATCTAATTTAAGGTGAAGAGCTACCAAACTAGATGAATTTGAATTAGAAGTTTTCAGGTCTCCTGGGGCGTTTTCCTGATGGAAAAGCCTAAGTCCCTTCATCAGTAATTCTACTTTACCTCCCCATAGCATCTGCCATTCTTAACCACACTCTACTGATTTGCTTCCTCTCCTCTCCAGCCTTTTGCAACCATATCTGCACAAGTCCAGCCCTTCTTTACCTTGAAGTTCTGCCTAAGTGGATTATTCTGCTTTATCTATAGCAAGTATCACTTTTGTGCATGCTCCCTCGCCTCCATTTGTTGGAATCATTTCTAAATCCAATTCCATTTTCATACTGACTCTCTTTGGTCCCAACAGAAATGGTCCCCAAAATTCAAATATGAGATGTCTGAGACCCTTTTAACTTTTGAAAATACAGTTGCTGAGCGATGGATGTGGGAAAGTCAACTTGGGGAACTATATTAAATCAGAAAAGCCTTCTGCTTTTAGTGATGAAAGGCTTCTTCATCTATCAATCCCAAAGTATCAACTTTGCAGATCCATAAGCTCTTATCCCAAACCCCCTAGGCCAGATCTCATTTGAAATTCCGCGTTTTTCTAACTTTAGAATGGTAAAACAGGGCATAGAACACAGATTAAATAACGCTTCGAGCTGGGACTCGGGCAGTGCCCTGTAACGAAACCCAGTTATATTTTGTTAGCAAAACATATGAATACGCTCACGAAATATTGGGATCGATAAAGACCATAAACAGCCCTTTTGTCACCTGGAAGGCAGTTTTGCCACCAGCTTAGTTTCAAACTTAAGAAAAAACTCATAGTTTTCAGAGCTTTCTGAACTTTGAGATGGCAGGTAAGGGGTTATGTACAAGTGCAAGACCCAAAAGAAAGAAGCCATTGTAGCTCTTCTAAGCGTTCTGCATAAAGACCCTTTTAAAGTACGTATGTGTGGCTGTTTTCCTGAATATCAAAGGGCTATTTTGGAAGTCCTGTAAGAAGAGGTCATCCTGCATTTTCAAAGTGTTGTGTAAAAAGCAAAGCAAATCCTACAAACTTAAAGCATTTCTCTTTAAATGCTGAGTATGTGTAAGTCTAAAGGAATAATGGTTCTCTTCATATACACTATTATCTTCCCCAGTTAAAAGGAATGTTCACAAACCACTTGCATATACACAAGATTACGTTTAGCCCATTAAAAAGTGGACGTGACCCAGCGGGGTGGCTCATGCCTGTTAAGTCCACACTTTGGGAGGGCGAGGCGAGCAGATCACTTCCGGCCAGGAGTTCAAGACCAGCCTAGCCAACATGGTGAAACCCCATCTCTACTAAAAATACAAAAATTAGCCGGGCATGGTGAGGCATGAGAATTGCTTGAACCCGGGAGGTGGAGGGTGCAGTGAGGAGCTGAGATCATGACATTGTACCCAGCGTAGGCGACAGAGTGAGGCTCTCCCTCAAAAAATAATAAAAATACATAAATAAACAATAAAAAGTGTCTGTCTCAGCCACCCAAGTGAACAATCTGTGGTTGTTTGGCATCATCATGATTCCTGACTCTGAATTCACTGAATTTACATGCTACCGGTAAACAATCATTTTGTTACACTTATTCACACCTAAGTACTTAACAGTAAAAAATAAGACACACCATTAACATGGTGAGAAAACAATGTGCCCAGGGAAACTAAGCGGCACAGGGCATCATCAGAATACCTGTCTCAGCTGTTCAGTAGCAGCGGCAGCAACAGATGACAGCAGGCTTCCAGTCTCCACCTGCAATGCTGCTAAAAGGCTCCTGTGCACTGTATTTTATTTTTTCAGGTGAGAAGAAACATCAGAAGCCATTGAGGGACCAGAAAGTGAGTCCGCCAAGGATGACGAGGCATTCTGCTGGATGGCTTTTTAAAACTGTTCCCTCCAAGCTGGGTGCCGTGACTCAACACTTATAATCCCAGCACTTTGGGAGACCGAGGGGGGCACTCACTTGAGGTCAGGAGTTCAAGACCAGCCTGGCCAACATGACGAAACCTCATCTCTACTAAAATTTAAAAATTAGCCAGGCATGGTGGCAGGCACCTGTAATCCCAGCTACTCAGGAGACTGAGGCAGGAGAATCACTTGAACCCGGGAGGCAGAGGTTGCAGTGAGACGAGATCATGCCACTGCACTCCAGCCTGGATGACAAAGACTCTGTTTCAAAAAAAAAAAAAAAAGGTTCCCTCCAGAGTCATCTGCCTTATTAACAAGGGCTTTTGTCTTAGAAGTCTCTTTTATTAACTGACACAATTTCTTGATCTGTTATGAATGTGTGCTGCTCTAGTCCTTCAATAGCTCACCACACATTGCTATGGTTTAAATATCTGTGTCCTCCAAAACTCATGTTGAAATGTAATCTCCAGTGTGGCAGTTGTGAGAGGTGGGGCGTTTAAGAGGTGGCTGGATCATGAGGGCCCTGCCCTCATGAATGGATTAATGTTGCAAAACCTATGAATACGCTTAATCCATTCATGGATTAATGAACAAATGAGTTAGTGGATTAATGGGTTATCATGAGAGTGGGACAGAATGCTTTTTTTTTTTTTTTTTTTTTTTTTTGAGAAAGGGTCTTGCTCTGTCACCCAGGCTGGAGTGCAGTGGCATGACTGCGGCTCACTGAAGCTTGGCCTCCCAGGTTCAAGCAATTCTCTCGCCTCAGCCTCCCAAGTAGCTGGGATGACAGGTATGCACCACCATACCTGGCTAATTTTCTATTTTTTGTAAAGATGGGGTTTCACTATGTTGCCCAGGCTAGTCTCGAACTTCTGAGCTCAAGCAATCCACTTGCCTTGGCCTCCCAAAGTGCCGGGATTATAGATGTGAGCCACTGCACCTGGCCTGGTGGCTTTTTAAGAAGAGGAGAGACCCGAGTTAGCACACTCAGTCCCCTCCCCATGTGATGTTCTGTACCACTTTGAGAGTCTGCAGAGAGTCCCCACCAGCAAGAAGGCCCTCAGCTGAGGCAGCCCCTTGACCCTGGACTTCTCAGCCTCCATAACTGAAATAACTAAATTTCCTTTCTTATAAACGACCCAGTTCCAGATATTCCATTATAAGCAACAGAAAACAGACTAAGACACACACCTTCACCATGTCATCTATGGGTACTTTTCCTGCAGCACTGCCATCATCCTCATCATCACTATTACAAGTTGAGTATCTCTTATTCAAAATGCTTGGGACCAAAGGTGTAGAGTTTTCCACTGTGGTGTCATGGCAGTGCTCAAAAAGTTTCACATTTTGAAGCATAGTGGATTTTCAGATTAGGGATGCTCAACCTATAGGTGCTTCTTAACCTCACTGTCCATACGACTCATCTGGGAATCTTGTTAAAATTCTGATTCGGATCCACTAGGTCTGAGTAGGGCAGAGATTCCACATCTCTAACAGCTCCATCTGCTGCTCTGGGCACCACCCTCTGTCTGACCAGCCAGGCTGCAAAACGAAGCACATGGGGTTTGGAAACAGATGAACAAGAGTTCCCGGTTTACAAGCTGAGTGGCCTTGGGAAAAGCAATTCACTGCTCTGAGCCAGTTTCCCCATCAATTAAAATGGAAATAGCAATGACACCTCCTTTGCAAGACTGTAATGAGTAGATGAGAGATAGTAACACAGTTCCTGGCAGATAACAGACCCTGAATTCCAGTCCCTGCCATCTGCAGTAGGCTGAACGATGTCCCTCCAAAGATGTTCGACATCCTAACTCCTGGAACTTACAAGTATGCTACCTTATATGGCAAAAGGGGAATCTGCAGATGGAATTATGTTAAGGATCTTGAGATGGAAACATTATCCTGGGTTATCTGGATGGACCTAATATAATCACCAGGGTCTTTATAAGAGGAAAGCAGGAGAATCAGAGTAACAGAATATGAGAGGGTGGAGCACAGGTCACAGAGGAGAAAAGGTGCAACGCTGCTGCTGACTTTGAAGACAGAAGAAGAGCACAAGCCAAGAAACGCAGTTGGCCTCTAGAAGCTGGAACCCCTACAAGGAACACACTGCTGAGGTTCTTGTTGGTATGACCTCTGGGATGGTAAGGTAACTGTTTGATTCCACTAAGTTGGTGGTAATTTGTGATATCAGGAACAGGAAACTAACATACCATCCTTTGGAATAACACTGATAAGGTTTTGCTGTGGCCCCGCTCAAGTCTCATCTTGAATTGTAGCTCCCACAATTCCCACACGTTGTGGAAGGGACCTGGTGGGAGGTAACTGAATCACGGGTGGGTCTTTCTCGTGCTGTTCTCATGATTGTGAATAAGTCTCACGAGATCTGATGGTTTTGTAAAGGGGAGTTTCCCTGCACAATTTCTCTTCTCTCTTGTCTGCTGCCATATAAGATGTGCCTTTCGGCCAGGTGTGGTGGCTCACACCTGTAATCACAGCACTTTGGGAGGCTGAGGCAGGTGGATCACGAGGTCAGGAGATCCAGACCATCCTGGCCAACATGGTGAAATCCCATCCCTACTGAAAATACAAAAATTAGCCGGGTGTGGTGGTGTGTGCCTGTAGTCCCAGCTACTTGGGAAGCTGAGGCAGGAGAATCGCTTGAACCCAGGAGGCAGACGTTGCAGTGAGCCAAGATCGCACCACTGCACTCCAGCCTGGGCAACAGAGAGAGACTCCATCTCAAAAAAAAAAAAAAAAAAAAAAAAAAAAAAAAAAAGATGTGCCTTTTGCCTTCTGCCATGATTGTGAGGCCTCCCCAGCCTCCCCAGCCACGTGGAACTGTGAGGCAATTAAATCTTTTTGTTTATAAATTACTCAGTCTCAAATAGGTCTTTATCAGCAGCATGAAAACAGACTAATAAAGGCTTGCCTCCCTTTACAGAACAGAGGAGTTCCCCGGGCTAAATCATCAACTGAAGCTAAGTCACAGAATAGTTGCCCAAGTGCAGGTCAATACATGAAGAACTCTTCAAGGAGACTTTATATCAAGGGAAGAATTCATCCTGTATTAACTGTTTTTGTGTGGTTATGCCAATTTTTAATAAACAGGGATGGACGTGTGTGTTAGTAACAAACTGTTCTAAAGGCTCAAAGGAATCTCTTGCACCCTAAAGGTTTCATCACGTTCTGATTTGTCAGTTTCACACGTAATTGCTGAAATCTAACAAGGCTCCTGGGGACAAAACCAGTGGGTCGATGCCTCAGCATCAGTAGGACTGACAAGAGTAACCCTAAATTAAGAGTGAGGGATGAAAATCGATGGGTCTCAATATCTGTACAAATCTTCACTTGCTACTTATAATGTGGCTTACCCCATAGAGGAGCTTTATAATAGAAAAAAATACCAAGATAACCCAAAAGATGCCTGCAAAACGAAAATGTGCTTCAAAACTAAATGGACTTTGTGTGAAACAAAGAAGCTTGTATCTCTTAAGGATTTTCCTATGGGCTTGGCACCAAGGACTCCTCTTCCTGTCATATTTTTATGCTTCTCTCCCAAGATTCTAGTTCCATAGAAGGACCAGGTCTCTTGTCTCCAGTATTATATCCATAGCATCTAGCGCTGTAACTGGCACTTAGTTTGCACACAAGACATTTTTGTGGACGATAAATACTGTAATGGATATTTATAAGAAAAAGCATATTATAACTTTCACAAAAAAAAATGAAAGTTCTTTTTCTCTATTTTCTTTTTTTTTTTTTTTTTTTTTTTTTTTTTAGCTGAAGTCTTGCTCTGTCGCTTAGGCCGGAATGCAGTGGTGCAATCTTGGCTCACTGGATTCTCTGCCTCCTGGGTTCAAGCGATTCTCCTCCCTCAATCTCCCAAGTAGCTGAGATTACAGGCCCATGCCACCATGCTGAGCTAATTTTTGTATTTTTAGTAGGTACAGGGTTTCACCATGTTGGCCAAGCTGGTCTCGAATTCCTGACCTCAAGTGATCTGCCCACCACGGCCTCCCAAAGTGCTGGGATTACAGGTGTGAGCCACCATGCCTGGCCTTTCTCCATTGTCAACTTAAATCCACTTGGCCCAAGATATTTTCTTTTCTTTTTTTTTTGAGATGGAGTCTCACTCTGCTGCCCAGGCTGGAGTGCAGTGGTACAATCTTGCTCATTGCAACCTCCACCTCCTGGGTTCAAGCGATTCTCCTGCCTCAGCCTCCAGAGTAGCTGGGATCACAGGTGTGCACCACCAGGTCCAGCTAATTTTTGTATTTTAGTAGAGACGGGGGTTTCACCATGTTGGCCAGGCTGGTCTCGAACTCCTGACCTCAGGTGATCCACCCACCTTGGCCTCCCAAAGTGCTGGGATTGCAAGTGTCAGCCATTGGCCTGGCCAGGGCCAAGATATTATTTATGGTAGAACTAAAAGTATGCTTTCTGATTTTGTTTGCTATTAATACATGCATTTGATAATGAAGAATGTGCTAAGCAGTCAAAGCAAATAATTACTTTTTAGTGTCTAACCCTGCCTATGAGCTAAATGAGAGGGAAGGCACTTATTGCATATTAAAAAATGGTAACTAGTTTTAAAATGCTCTGTTTAATCTCAAACCACAATATTCAAAACAGTTACAGTCCTTTCACTGGTTCAATTAAAACCGCAGAAAACAGTCCAAGTCTTCAGAACAAATTATCAATTCTGCTTGAGTTGCACTGCATGTAAAATTCACGTTCAAAAGTTTGCCAAGTCACATTTACGAAGTCTTGACCAACTGGCAGGGCAGATCATAAAAACCATATCTTTTAATTTATAATGTTTAATGTACATTCAGTACATCTTATTTAAAAAGCAACGTAATTGCATGAAAAGCTTTTATTTGAAATCTGATTTTGAAATATGACTGAACACATTAACAGAATTCAAAACAAGTTGGTAAACATCTACGAGAACATGTTATATAATTCCAGTGAGCCTTATAACACTCCGTTTTTAAAGAGAAGAAACCACTGAACAGAAAAATTTGAAATCTTCTTTTTGTCTTTTTTATTAGAGACAGGGGCTCTCTCTGTTGTCTGGAGGCTGGAGTGCAGTGGTAGGTTCATGGCTCACTGCAGCCTCAAACTCCTGGACTCAAGTGTTCTTCCCACTTTAGCCTCCTCAGCAGCTGGGACCACAGGCATGCACCACCACACCTGGCTAATTTTTTTTAGACCGAGTTTCGCGCTCTATCGCCCAGGCTGGAGTGCAGTGGCACGATCTTGGCTCACTGCAACCTCTGCCTCCCGAGTTCGAGCGATTCTCATGCCTTAGCCTCTCGAGTAGCCAGGGTTACAGGCGCCTGCCACCACGCCTGGCTAATTTTTATATTTTTTAGTAGAGACAGGGTTTCACCATGTTGGCCAGACTGATCTTGAACTCCTGACCTCAAGTGATCCACCTGTCTCGGCCTCCCCAAGTGCATAAGCCACCGCGCCCAGCCATTCTCATGTTTTCATTATGGGTTTTGTTCTGGGTAAGTGGGTTGCTAGAAAAAAAGAGCCATGATGGGGAGGAATTGATACACCCAGACCTACTACAGGGTACCTCGGCTTCTAAAGGAGTTAGACATCATCACAGGACTCAGAGGCTTGGTTTACAAGGTACAGCTAGCCCCAGACAGACACCCACAGCCACTGCTGTGTTTTCTGCAATGGTCTAAGGTCCCCTGCCTCCCTGAGGGACAGGGGCACTCTCTGTTTGCTTATACCTGCTTGCTGGGCTTTATCCTTGCCTAGGAGAAAAGAACATCAGAGTAGGCAAAATAGGAAGAAAGGTCCAGAAGGCATCTGTCATTGTTTCATTTCCAACGTCTCACTTTTTTGGGGGGAGACTGTCCTGTTCTTTAGGGTATATGGTTGCAGTTCCCCCACACTCTGGTGGAAGGGGGCCATGTGAGTCAGAGGTGTATGAGCCTAGGACTTTGTTTTTTGTGTTTTTGAGATGGAGTCTCACTCCTTCACCCAGGCTGAAGTGCAGTGGCAAAATCTTGGTTCACTGCAACCTCCGACTCCTGAGTTCAAGCAATTCTCGTGCCTCAGCCTCCTGAGTAACTGGGACTACAGACATGCACCACCATGCCTGGCTAATTTTTGTATTTTTAGTAGAGATGGGATTTCACCATGATGGCCAGGCTGGTCTCGAACTCCTGAGCTCAAGTGATCCACCTGCCTCAGCCTCCCAAAGTGCTGGGATTACAGGCATGAGTCACTGCACCCAGCCAGCCTGGGACTTTGGATCACCCAGAATAAGGCACTTTCTTTCTGTTGTGGTTTCTGTCAAAAGGATACAAATGCAGAGCTCCCAGGAGCCACTATCTAGAGAGAGCCTGAATGTAATGGAGAGACCAAGTCCTGATAACCAAACTGACCCCCTAGATCCAGCTATACCGGCAACTCAGGTCTGCCTCTGGACTTTACATTTCCATTAGGCAACACATACCTTTAAAAAAAAAAAAGGGATTCCTGTTTTAAGTTGGATTTCTGTCACTTGCAACTAAAAAAGCACCAACAAATAAGGGAGAAATAAAAGTGTAAGAAGAAAGGAAATGAGGAGAGAAGATTGTATTTATGGATATAGTGTCTGGAAGCAGTTCAAGTTTGTCCCTGGAAATGCAGAAAGGTGATGTGTGGGAATCTGTTCCATATTTCATATTAAGCTCAAATCATCAGAACTGTAGCTGTGCCTAATTACTGTGATTAATCTCGCCAAACTCTCAATGTAAAATGAGTGTGCACTTTCGGATGTTCAAGGATACTGCAACAATCATGAAGTGAAAGAATGGTCCATGACTGAGCAAAGATGCCTTTGAAGCGACATCTTTTTTTTCCCTGCCCAAATGCAGTCATGACGGGCTGAAGGAGGAAAGGTCACAAGCGGCGACCCGAGTCTCACCTGGCATGGCGTGGATGAGGTCGCCGCACAGAACGAAGAATTTGGGCTTGGGGTTCAGCCTGTTGATGGCCTGGACGGCTTGCTCAGTTAGACGGATCTCCTGTTCCCATTCATCACCGCCATTGTCACAGTCCCCAGTGGACCAGGCCTTCATCAGCCCAAACTGTGGGTCTGCGCCCAGGATGAAGTAGAATGGGTCTTTCCATTCGCTTTCCTTTTCTTCAAAAAAAAAGAGAGAGAGAGAGAAGGAGAAATGTTGTAAAATCTGCCATAAAAGCAACCAGGTTACCATGCAAAGTGGATACACTATTTTTCTTAAATTAAGTAGGTCATTTTAATACGCTGCTGTTCAAACATACCATTTTCCTGTCATAGTCTAGAGGATTTTGATTTATACTAATTACGCCTGGGACCTGGTGATACCCAAAGGCCAGGACTGTCCACGTGGGCTTCTGCAGCCACACCACCGAGCTGCCTGTTGACAAGCTAGACAGCCAAAAGGAAGCACGGGGCCACAAGAGCACCCAATTGCAGAGGATATTTGTGCCCAATAATCGTCTTTAAATTCGAATAAAACACCCCAAATTGAATGCTGCCAGAAGTATATTTAAATTACTAGGTGAAGTGCTTACAAATCTTTTCTGCAAGGCTTCATGGCACCATTTCCACCGTTTCGGGGGATGTGACAGAATTTTAATTATAAAACTTGGCACTCAGAAGCACTGGCTATCTGGTGGGAGATGTGGTGCCAGAAATGAGATCTTGAAATGAGTAAGTCAATGTGGGAGAAAAAAAAAAAGAAAAAAGAAAAATCGATGCTAACATTTCAAAGGCAGTAGGATGTGGGCATCTGTGAGGTGTGAGGCTGGGGGTGGGGGCTCTTTATGTTCTTGGAAAGGGATCTAGGCCACCTGAAATCATTCTGCTTGCTCTTCCGATTGGCTCTCCTGGGCCAAAGCTTTAGGGGGGTTGGGTTTCTACTCTCATCTGCCAGAACTGCCGCTGGTGCCTGCTTGGGCAGAGCTGGAATGGCCATTAATGGGCACAGAAGTGCTGTGGGTTTCACTTTTTAAAAAATTATTTGGCCACAGAATCCATTCTATAATCAAAATCGTACATGGCAGACCAAAGTTGAAAAAATATGCCAGGCAAAGCCGCTTGCTCTTACAGAAGAGCATCTGGAACTTCTGATGCCAGAGCCAGATCTGGTGCTGGGCACAGCACAGTCTGAGGACCCCCAATCTACAGCTCCCTCATTTATCCTCTGAGGAAACTGAGGCCAGGAGAGGTGACAGAACTTGCTGAATGGCCCGCTAGTGCTTAGTGGTGGGACAGAGCTGCCCCTTCATCTTGAGGCTGTTTTTATTTTTATTTTTTTTCATAATTTAATGTATGGCCAGGTATGGTGGTTCACGCCTCTAATCCCAACACTTTAGGAGGCCAACATGGGCGGGTCACCTGAGGTCAAGGGTCCGAGACCAGCCTGGGCAACATGGTGAAACCCCATCTCTACCAAAAATACAAAAATTAGCCAGGCGTGGTGGTGGGCATGGGTAATCCCAGCTATCTGGGAGGCTGAGGCACGAGAATCACTTGACCCGGAAGGCGGAGGTTGCAGTGAGCCGAGATCACGTCACTGCACTCCAGCCTGGGTGACAGAATGACACTCTATCTCAATAATAATAACTATTATTATTATAATTTAATGGACAATGCATGTTAACTGAATAAATGGCATTTCCTTTGGAAGTCATGATGATGCTGCAATTTCTAAAAAACTCCTTGGAATCAGTTCACGTCCATGTGTTTGATTCATTTGTCTATTGGGTAAGTATCATACCGGGAGCCTTTGCTTTGCCAGGACTTGTGAGAGGTGCTGGCAGTATGAGGGTGACCAAGACAGATGAGTCCCCGCTGTCCTCGCACTCAGTGCTCGTGGGGGGAGATGAGCAAGTAAACAGGCAGGGAATAGAATCAGAGAGTATTAATGACGATGCAGATTAAGAGTGAGGCAATGGCTAGTTCAGACACACAGGGCTGGGCTCGGTGACTCACACCTAGGATCCCAGCAGTTTGGGAGGCCAAGGTGGGCAGATCACTTGAGGTAACGAATTCGAGACCAGCCTGACCAACATGGCAAAACCCCATTTCTACTAAAAATATAAAAAATTAGCCAGACGTGGTAGTGCATCCCTGTAGTCTCAGCTACTTTGAAGGTTGAGGTGAGAGGAATGCTTTAACCCGGGAGGCGGAGATTGCAGTGAGCCGGGATCATGCCACTGCACTCCAGCCTGGATGACAGAGAGAGACTCTGTCTCAAAACTAAATAAAAATAAATAAATAAGACAGGAAAGACCTCTCTGAAGTGGTGACATTTAAGCTGAGATCTAAATGGCAAGTAAGGGCCAGTGATAACCTTTTTAAATTCCATGGCCACTTTTCCACCCATCACACTGAGCTTACTATCGCCTTCGAGTGGATTCTGGTTTCAAGCCTCCTTTCCCTTCTTAATTCCTTTTTCACAGTTAAAGAAAAAAAAAGTGAACAAACAAAAATACCTCTGCACTTTACAGAACAAATTGTACATGCACATAAACCCACCAGTCCTCAACTTACAGCACAGTGTTCAATCAAAAGGGGCCAGAACTCAATCTAAACAAAAACTGCATGAAACCCTGGTGTGTGTACCTCATGGAGAAAGACAGCAATATGGCACATCCAACAGGGACTGAGGGAGTCAACTGTCATTCACTGAGCACTGATTGTGACTGAGCACTGATTCACTGTGCCAACTGATTGTGTTGGCAGAAAGACTCTAAGATGCCCCCAAATCCCTGCCTCCTGATATTTACATCCCTGTGCAACACCCTCTGAGTGTGGGCTGCAGCCTGCTTCTAATAAACAGAATACAATGATGGGAGTCCCTTCTGAGAGTGGGCTAAAAGAAGACCATGACTTTCATCTCTTTCTCAGAGCCTTTGCTCTGGAGATTAAAAACTGCCATGTTGTGAATATCCCTATAGAGAGGCCAGTGTGCTGAGGAACAGAGGGAAACCTCTGGCCAACAGCCCAAGAGAAACCAATCCTGCTAACAACCATGTGAGTCAGCTTGGAAGAGGACACTCCTCTGTTGAGCTTTCAGATGAGACCACAGCCCCAACAGATACCTTGATTGAAGCCTTATGAGACTCTTTGGCAGACGAACTCAACTAAGCTGTACCCAGATTCCTCACAAAATCCTGTGACATGATACATATTTGCTTTTTCAGTCCTGAAGTTTCAGGGTAATTTGTTACACAGTAATAGATCCCTATAAACGAGGCATTAGGGATAAGTGGTCAAGAAGTAGACGAGATTTCCTGAAGATTGGGATCATTGTGTCATCAAAAAAAAAAATGAGATTCTGCTTTGTGTCTTAACATATTAATCATTTATTTTACTTTCATAATAACCTTTTTACACCAATGAATGCTTCTAGCTGTGTTTCTACTTCTGAGGCTGTTTACAGAGCCATTTAAGCTGGATGAATTAATCAGAACCAGATAAGGGAGGTGACCACAGGCACCCCAAGGTAGCAGTGTAAATCAACCTTCTACAACAGAGTTTATAAACAGCTCCCTACAGCAAATGTTTTAACAAATCGTTTCCTATGACAAATAGAATTTCAAAAAGTCAATAGTCCTTGGAGGTATTATAATAAATCTTTCATTATTACTTGTTTACTTCCTAAAAACTTAGAATCTCAATTTTATGATGACAAGGTACAAAATAAATAGATTTGACCTAAAATAAATGACAGCTCACACATCAGTATTCAATCTACCTATCTAATGAGATAATTTGTTTACTCAGGAATCTTCATTTTCCAAAGGAACTGGGTGCTCTTAAGGTTCCTGCTACAGAAGCTGGTGGTCTTTGGTCTCATTTTTTTTTTTTAAATCAAGGCAGAATTAAAGATATTTGGAGCTTACAATGCTTAATTCTAGAAGGAGGAATCTCTTTTAAATGTATACCTCTCCATCCCTTAAAAGGGCAGCTTTTTACATTATGAAACTGAATTGTGTCTTTTTAAATTTATTTTTACAGATGGGGTCTGGCTTTGTCACCCAAGCTAGAGTACAGTGGCATAATCATGGCTCCCTGAAGCCTTGATTTCCCATGCTCAAGTGATCCTCCTGCCTCAGCCTCCCAAAATGATGGGATTACAAGCATGAGCCACCACACCCAGACAAAAGTGAATTCTTTTTTTTTTTTTTTTTTTAAGACAAAGTTTCCCTCTGTCACCCAGGCTGGAGCGCAATGCTGCAATCTCTGCCTCCCAGGCTCAAGCGATTCTCATGCCTCAGCCTCCCAAGTAGCTGCGATTACAGGCATACACCACCACACCCGACTAGTTTTTGTAGTTTTAGTAGAGACGGGGTTTTGCCATGATGGCCAGGCTGGTCTGAAGCTCCTGGCCTCAAATGATCTGCCCACATCGGCCTTGGCCTCCCAAAGTGCGGGGATTATAGGGATGAGCGACCACACTCAGATGAAAGTGACTTCTTAACAATATTTGCATTAAAATTATTTCACCAAAGCCTAGAATTACCCCCCAGGGTACGGTCCCCAGGCACAGTCCAGCTTTTCTGGAAACCCTCTGGAAGCACTCTTTTAGCAGCTTCAGCCATGGAAGTATGGATAAACTGAGGTCCACTCCTAAAGCATGACAGGATTTGTAAAGTCAGTGTCTATAAAGTATGACAGTATTTGTCATTACTGGAGAAAAAAAAAAAAAGACACTCAGGGGTCCAGTTTTTTCCCCCTACATTTCCTAGCAAAAAAACTTAAATATGAGACTGCCCAATCAAAAGGTACAAGCCTGACAATACTAATTAAGGAGCAGAACTGCCTGGCAACGAGGCTGATGAAGAGGGACAAGGTGAGGGTTACCTGACAGCAGAAACCAGCAGGTTGCTCATGGCACAGAAACGGCAGGGCTGGGCCACAGCCTTACTCATCCAAGTGTGACACTGGCGTCGCCTGGGAGCATGTTCAAAATGCAGAATCTCTGGCCCCAGATCCACTGGGTCGGGATGCGCATTTTACTGAACCCCTGGGTCATCTATGTGCACATCCAAATGTGGGAAGCACCAGTCTACAACTAACCAAGGAACTCGAGTGGCCTGCAACTTACATGCGTTGGATGAGAAATAGAAGCACAGTGACTATCGTTTCCTTAAACTAAAGTAACACTTCAGAGGGGTTTTGTTCAGGTTGTTAGTGGTGGTATATTTTTTATTTTGTTTTGGTTTGGTTTTGCATACTTCCCTGGTCATTGTTAGGTCTCTGCCTATGTACAGGTCATGGATTTGGCCCTAAATATTTCTCTGTATTATTCATTACTATCTAGTCATCACTGTTTATATAGCCTTGCAAAACTAAGCATCAAGATTCTTTGAATTCAAAGTAATAAGTTGGCTGGGCGTGGTGGCTCACACCTGTAATCCCAGCACTTTGGGAGGCCGAGATGGGTGGATCAGGAGGTCAAGAGATAAGACCATCCTGGCCAACATGGTGAAATCCCGTGTCTACTAAAAATACAAAAATTAGCTGGGCATGGTGGTGTGTGCCTATAGTCCCAGCTACTCGGGAGGCTGAGGCAGGAGAATCGCTTGAACTGGGAGGTAGAGGTTGCAGTGAGCCAAGATCGTGCCACTGCACTCCAGCCTGGGTGACAAAGAGAGACTCCATCTCAAAAATAAGAAGTTAATCAGGGAATTCACTACTAATTAGTAAGTTCTAATTTATTTTTACATGACTTCACGGAAGAAGCACCCATTAGCAAGTACGAGTATATAGCACACAAGCATGTGTACACACACACACGTGCACACACACGCACACACATACACACACCTTTTCCAGTGCACAACAGAGAAGTCTGTATTTTTCTTCCAAAATTGACTTAAAAAAATAACCCAGTCAGGGGTCCTAACTGATGACTATGATTAAGACCAAGGTCAAATTTTGAGACAAACTTAAATATGTATAGAAGGAATAAAAGAAAAAAGTGTTAAGATCTCATTTCTGACCCAGATGGTATCAAACAAGACCATAAACTTTAGAAGCAACTCACACAAAGCTCTGGATAATGCCTATAAGGTATTTAGTGTTAATACATGGTAAAAACATACATTTATTTAATTAAAACACCTATATGTTATGAATAAGAAGGTCTAGAATGAATTTTTCTTTTTCTTTTTTTTTTTTTTTTTTGAGATGGAGTCTCACTCTGTCACTCAGACTGCAGTGCAGTGGCATGATCTCAGCTCACTGCAACCTCTGCCTCCCAGTTCAAGCGATTCTCTCACCTCAGCCTCCTGAGTAGCTGGGACTACTGGCACCTGCCACCATGCCTGGCTAATTTTTGTAATTTTAGTAGAGATGGGACTTCACCATGTTGGCCATGCTGGTTTTGAACTCCTGACCTCGTGATCCGCCCACCTCAGCCTCCCAAAGTGCTGGGATTACACGTGTGAGCCACCGCACTCAGCCAGCAAATTTAACTTTTTCAGCGTTAATTTTTTAACAGACTCATAGAGAAGGTAATTTAGCTGTCTACTGCTGTGTAACAAACTACCACAAATGTATCAGCTTCAAACAACCCACATTTATTATCTCATAGCCTCTGTGGGAGTCTGGCATCGTTTAGCTGGTCCTCTGCAAGGTCTCTCGCAAGCTGCAACAGAAGTGTTGGTCAATGTTGAGGTCTCATCTGAAGACTCACATGGGGCAGGATCTGTTTCCAATCCCACTTACATAGTGGTTAGCAGGATTCAGCTCCTTGTAGGTGGTAGGACTGATGGCTTCAGTTCTTCACAGGCTGCTGACTGGAGGCTGCCCTCAGTTCCTTGCCATATGGGCCTCTCCAACTTGGCAGCTTGCAACATGGAGACTTGCCTCATCAATCCACACAAGGCAGAGGGTCTGCTAGCAAATGGAAGCTACAATCTTATATACCATCATGATGGAAGTAACATCCCATCACTTTTGCTGTGCTGTGCTCATTACAATCAAGTCACTAGGGCAGCCCACCTTAAGGGCAGGAGATCACACAGAGCATGAACACCTGGAGGTGAGATCACTGGGCTCAGCTGAGAGTCAGCCATGGATGGTAATATAAAGCTGAGTGCTAGCCTCACATACTTAACTTATCTCAGTTAATGTCACATTTGCACCTGATCTTCCAGCACTGCACTCAATAAGGCCATTGATTGTAGCTCATCCTGGTGAGATCAGAAGGCTTAACTCACAGAAGCCCGCCTTTTCCCACGTAAGTACTAGAAACTGTTAGTGCTGGAGGGACTCTCAGAGTTACTTTAACCAGCCTTTCATTAAACCAAGGGGGAGATGCTGAGGTCTGGGTAGTGAGGGGGAAGGGAGATGGGGCTTAGGCATGCCTCAAGTTCAAGGTCACATAATAAAGACTTAGCAACTTCTACCCAAGAGCTATTCAGAACGTCAGTGCTGCTGGGCTGGGTGGCCTGGAGTGGAGAGAGCCATGAAGAAGACAGAACATGCTCTGGGCTGCCCCCAAGTTATCCACCTCAATACTGACATTTTCTCTCCAAAAAGCTTCCTTCAAATGGAACGTCTTGATAAATGGGCTGACTGTACACAAAGACAACGATGGCAAGACCCAGAGCTTTGTCCTGGTCGGCCGTGATGTTCAGGGTCCCTGCCAACAGCGCAGGGTTGATTTGAGGCACAGGCTGGGGCCGAGACATCTGTCTTCTGTGAGTGCTCAGTGGTGATCTCTTCCAGAGATTACAAACTCGACGTCTGTGGATGAGGTCTGGCTAGCAGGTGTGTGCTGTGGGGCCCAAGCAGCGTTTATACATTTCTGAATTTGTTGCCAACCTTTTTAATTCATGAGTTCCATATATACACCTGGCTTTCTGGATTCTCCTGGAAAATCTGGCCACATCAGACCCAAATGAAGTGTGCTAGTGACTCTCTGGGTCTGTACGGTGGTTGTGCCTTTACATGGGGTTTGTGCTCTCAAATTTGCCACAGTCTCCACCTGGCCCAATTTACCGCCTGGCTGCTGTTGGCATCTGCAATGACAAGCTCTTATCCATGGTAATCTTTCCATTTTGCTTAGAGGTGAGGAAGAGGAGACCCAGCAAAGGAAAATACGTGGACTGAGATCTACAAAGTCTGAGGGGCAAACCAGACCCCCACCTTTGCATATTCTGCCACAGACATCACTCACCCACATTTCAGGGCAGGTGAAATTATTATAGAGAAGACATATACAAGCCAGGAACGCCTAGGTCTAGCCAAACAAGCCAGAAAAAAAAATAATAATAATAAGCTAATGAGTTACCATAATTTTTTTTTAATGGGGTCTCACTCTGTCACCCAGGTTGGAGTGCAGTGGCATGACCTTGATTCACTGCAACTTCCACTTCCTGGGCTCAAGCGATCCTCCCATGTCAGCCTCTCAAGTAGCTGGGACCACAGGTGCACACCACCATGCCCCGTTAATTTTGTGTATTTTTGGTAGAGACGGGGTTTTGCCATGTTGCCCAGGCTGCTCTAGAACTCCTGAGCTCAAGTGATCAGCCCACCTCAGCCTCCCAAGGTGCTAGGATTACAGCCATGAGACACCGCATCCAGCCTGAGTTGCCATAATTTTCTAAATCGAATTGTAAAATTAACTTTGAAATACTTTTAAATGAAAAATTGACCTTAGAAATCAGATTCACCTGTTGTACAGAGAATAACAAGATCTGGCCACTTCCACATTTCAGCTAACTTATAAAACACTGTCACAGAAACCGTATTTCAAAACTGAGGGATAATATTTCAAAACTGAGGGATAAATATACAGTGAATTTTGGGTAATATCAAACTAAGGACAGAAAGGCCTGTAGGTTTTCTTTAAACATTATCAGGTGCAAAGCAACTGCATTCAGAGAAGAATCTTAAAAACCTGGAAGAATTTTCACACAATGCTTTACCATTAATCTTTCCTATGAGCCTCTGTTTATGTGCCAATATCCTGCCTGAAAGACAGATATTCAAATTGCAATTGCTCTTTACCGTTGAACTTTTAAAATTACAAACTAAATGTTTTCTTGGATTTGTCTCTGCTAATATATTTCCTCTCCTATTTTTATTATCCCTTTTAGGCATATTTGTCAATGTTAATAAAAGCTGACTTTTTAATATATACCAAGATTGATTCTTTCACTATTACCAGTTGATCAATGACTAACTATAATAAATGCGCCCCCAAAAGCAAATGAATCACTGTTTTCATCACCCAACTAGGAAAAGGCCTGGAGGGCAGCCACGTTATTAAGTAATACCTTACATTATAATTTGTGCTCTCATGATGTGCTAAACCTGTTACTTGTATGCAACCTCAAATAATTCAAGGTAGAACACAATGATAAATAGCTTTCTTAACTTGATTTTTGTAACAAAAGTCACATTGGCTGAGTGCAGTGGCTCACACCTGTAATCCCAGCACTTTGGGAGGCTAAGGGGGTGGATCATGAGGTCAAGAGATCGAGACCATCCTGACCAACACAGTGAAACCCCATCTCTACTAAAAATATAAAAATTAGCCAGGCATGGTGGTGCACACCTGTAGTCCCAGCTACTCTGGCGGCTGGGGCAGGAGAATTGCTTGAACCTGGGAGGCAGAGGCAGCAGTCAGCCAAAATTGCGCCACTGCACTCTAGCCTGGTGACAGAGCAAGACTCTGTCTCAAAAAAAAAAAAAGAGTAGAACATAGTATTAGTATGTTTGTTTTCCTGGACACGTCCAAGCTCCCAGCTTGTCCCATCAGGATCTTAAATTCAACACTTCCACAGGCAAATCTATCATCTTTTTTTTTTAAATTGTACTTTAAGTTCTGGGATGCATGTGCAGTACATGCAGATTTGTTACATAGGCATACATGTGCTATTGTGGTCTGCTGCCCCTATCAACCCTTCCTCTAGGTTTTAAGCCCCACATGCATTAGGTATTTGTTCTAACGCTCTCCCTCCCCTTGCCCCCAATCCCCCGACGGGCCCCCGTGTGTGATGTTCCCCTCCTTTGTCCATGTGTTCTTATTGTTCAACTCCCGCTTATGAGAGAGAACATGCTGTGTTTGGTTTTCTGTTCCTACGTTTGCTGAAAATGATGGCTCCCAGCTTCATCCATGTCCCTGCAAAGGACATGAGCTCATTCTTTTCTATGGCTGCACATCTTTCTTTAAGACTGGCTCCCTCCCTAGATCTCGCTAATTTTGCCACCATTACCCCTAGTCCCCCAATCTACAGATCTTAAGATCGTGTGTCATCCTGTGCATGTAGCCAGCCAAGTTGCATCATTCCATGTCTACAACATCCCTGCAACAGCCCCACCTTCCCGTTCCCACCACCAACTACTCTTGGGCCAGGTTTTCACGATTCCCACCTGGGAGAAGGAGGCTGCCAGGATGGCTCCCTGCAGCTCCCCCTACTCCAGTCCATCTCAGGCGGTTGCTGTCATTATGTCTCTTCCCAACCCCTTAACCAGATCATCAAATTCCTGGCTACAGAGCCACCATCCTGAAAGCTCCAGGGCAGGCCCACGTTTGCATTCCCTTTCTAGCATATCAGCAGCTTGTATTATTCAGTCTGGCATGTGGCAGGCATCAGTCAATATTTGGTGAAGAAAAAGATGAAGACATCGATGGATTCCCACTCATTCTTGCACTTGGGCCTAAAAGGGGCCCAAAGTTCTTCCAGCTGTATCTTTTTTTTTTTTTGAGATGTTGTCTTGATCTGTCGTCCAGACTGGAGTGCAGTGGCATGATCTTGGCTCACTGCAACCTCTGCCCCCCAGGTTCAAGCAATTCTCCTGCCTCAGCCTCTCGAGCAACTGAGATTACAGGAATGTGCCACCACACTCAGCTAATGTTTTTTTATTTTTAGTAGAGATGAGTTTCACCATCTTGGCCACACTGGTCTCAAACTCCTGACTTCAAGTGATCCACCTGCCTCAGCCTCCCAAAGTGCTGGGATTACAGGCCTGAACCGCTGCACCTGGCCTCTTCCAGTTGTATCTCACTGGTCCTGATGGACCAGCGGCTGTAGTCCCATCAGACCAGGGATGATTTTGACACGTGATAATGTCTACAGACATTTTGGGGTACCACACTGGGAAGTGGGTGGTGCTGCTGAAATCCAGTGGATAAAGGCTAGGGATGCTGCTAAACATCTCATGACACACAGGACAGGAACCCACAACAAAATCCAGCCCATAAATGTCAACGATGCTGGGGGATTGAGAAACCCTGCTTAAGACATATCATAGGATTCCCCCCAGATAGACCACTATCTGCTTCTGCAACACACCCCATAATTCCTGATATGGTTTGGCTGTGTCCCCACCCAAATCTCATCTTGAATTGTAGCTCCCATAATTCCCACATGTCATGAGAAGGACCCGGTGGGAGGTAACTGAATCATGGGGGCTGGTCTTTCCCACGCTGTTCTCATGATAGTGAATAAGTCTCACAAGATCTGATGGTTTTATAAAGGGCAGTTCCCCTGCACATGCTCTTTTGCCTTCCACCATGTAAGACGTCCCTTTGCTCTTCCTTTGTCTTTCGCCATGATTGTGAGGCCTCCCCAGCAATGTGAAGTGTGAGTCCATTAAACCTCTTTCCTTTATAAATTGCCCAGTCTTGGTTCTGTCTTTACTAGCAGTGAGAATGGATTAATACACTTCCCCTCCTCTTTCCAGGATATGCTCTCCGTTCTACCAACTCTTCCTGCTGAAATCCCTTCTACCCTTCCCTGCCAGCTCAAATGCTCCCTGCCCTGTAGGCAGATGCAGCTTGGCCTCCTTCACTCATTCAAGCAGGTATGTTCTGAGCACATGCTCTATACTATTGGCTGTCAGTGGCTGGACATTCAACAGTGAGCAATGCTGATGGATCCTGTTCCTTAACACCTTACATGATAGCGGGGGAGATGCACAACAAACAAGCAAATAATTAAGTCAGTTACACAACTCAATTATACACTTCGCTCTTTACAACTACAGGGTAATCAGGCTGATTGCAAGACAGAGTGGCCAGTGGGTGGGGCTGTGGGGACGCACTCCAGGCAGGGGGCACTGCAAGTACCCAGACCCTGAGTGATCAGAAGGCTGGATCGGGAGACAGGGGACAGACCATGCTGACGACTGACTTTGGGCCTCTATCTCCCGAAACTCTTAACCGAGTTCCAGTGGAGCCCAGACTGAGCCTTGAGTGCCCAAGTTCAAATCCCATTTCTACCCTTTACCAGCTACATGACATGATGCAAGTTCCTGAACCTCTCCGGGCCTCAGTCTCCTTATCTGCAAAGTAGGAATAACAGCACCTACCTCGAAAGGGTTGTTGGGAAGAATGAATGACTTAAAACATGTAAAGCATCTGGACTAGACAAAGAGGAAGTAGTCAAAAGTGAGTTACTCATACCATGACTACCACTCATAGTAACCCCTACCCTTACCTTAGCAGAGACAGACTTTTTAAAGACTCATCCATCTCTTGGTTCCCCCGGCACATGGTGGGGCTGAGAAAACATCTGATGAGAGACACGTATATATTTACATGCTATGGTCTCAACATCTTTTCCTTTGTATACTGTAGATATTGCTTTAGTTATAAAGCAGCAAAGATGGGTAGGTTCACAGCCGCCTGGAGGCTTTCTGGCGAAAGAGCAAATGGCAACAAAATGCAATTTTTGCAGATTCTCACAATAGCAATCTGCATAGTGAACCACAATCTAAATGTCTCCAGCAATACCCTTCAACTGCTCTGGGGAATAATCTTATTTTAGTGGTAAAGGAAAACAAAAACAAAAACAAAAAAACACCGAAGAGTAGCTAAACAACATTTACCACTTTGGGACTCTTTCTGACTTAACAATCTTAATGTCCCTACTGTGAAGCTGCCAGAATGGTATGCAGCAGATTAAGAGTGTCCTTCATTAGTGGCTCTTTAGGGGTTGGGGGCTTTGGGGGCAGTTTTAGCACAGGGGTGCAGGGTTTCTTCCTGGATTCAGGAAAATGTTTTAAAATTGATTGTGGTGATGGTTGTACACCTCTGTGAATATACTAAAAGCCACTGAATTGTACACACTTAGACTGTTAAATCAGAAAGAAGCCCAAAGTAGTAAATATTATTTAATTAACAATTAACATGGTGAACTGTAGGGTATGCTAAGAGTTGTTAAAGAAAAAAAAAATAGTGTCCCTCAGGACCCTGTCCCTTCCCCAACCCCCAAAATAATTAACTGTAACAGCAGTATCCTCAGAGTCTCCAAATGTCTTGTCCTAAGTACACGTTGCATACCTCTTACCCAAAATGCTTGGGACCAGAAGACTTTCAGATTCCAGATTTTTTTTAATTTTGGAATATTTGCATATGCAAACTGGTAGAGCATTTCTAATCTGTAAAATCTGAAATTCAAAATGCTTTTGAGCATGACCTTTGATCATCAAATCAGTGCTCAAAAAGTGTCGGATCTTAGAGCATTTTGCATTAGGGATGCTTAACCTGTACAAAGGTACCCAACCTCTCTCTTCTTGGCCTAAATGCATTCAAAAGGTAGTTTCTGAGACACACAAAAGCTTCTGAGTCATGGCTTGGCTGCCACAATGGCTGTCCTGCCAAAATCTTTATCTGCAACTCTTCAGAGAACTAAGAAAGCAGATGGGTTGGGACTTCGTGGCCAGGCAGCTTTCAGCATCACTGGCTTTAGCCGATGCCATTTGAGACGACAGTTAAAGAGGGGAAGACATTTCCAGAACCTCTCTCACTTTTCAAGAGCAGAACTCCACTTGGGGTTTGCCTGTTTTCGGTGGATATTTGCTGCCATTTTTTCCCCCATTTCCCTAACAAGACCGCAGGCAGTTGCTGTCCCAGGCAGCACTCTGGGGAGAATTGGTAGAAGGCACCTCTGGGCAGAAGCACCTGTTTAGGCACAAGGCCAGGCTAACAGAAGCCCCAGATGCAAAGAGAAGGTAACCCTTCCTCCGGGCAGATGTGCTCCATGTGAGGGCACCCACCTGGTAGGCAAAACCTCTGCCTCTAGATGCCATGGAATAGTGTACATGGTGCACAGCCACCTGGCATAGTCATGCAACCTCTTTTTTTTTTTTTTGGAGATGGAGTCTTGCTCTGTAGCCCAGACTGGAGTGCAGTGGCATGATCTTGGCTGACTGCAACCTCCGTCTCACAGGCTCATGCAGTTCTCCTGCCTCAGCCTCCAGAGTAGCTGGAATTACAGGTGCCAGCCACCATGCCCAGCTAATTTTTGTATTTTTAGTAAAGATGGGGTTTCACCATGTTGGCCAGGCTGGTCTCAAACTCCTGACCTCAAGCAATCCACTCGCCTCGGCCTCCCAAAGCGCTCGGATTACAGGCGTGAGCCACTGCACCCAGCCAACAACTTCTATTGGTTTGATCAATACCTTGGTCTCAGCTTTGTTTAGTCCGGAGACTCCATGGTGCCTGACAGCAGTGGGTTGGACAGATACACACAGGTGACCCAGATGGAGTGTATTCATTCATACTCATTCACTTACTCAATATTAAATGGTCACTGAGGCCACGTGTGGTGGCTCCCAGCACTTCAAGAGGTCAAAGAAAGCAGTTCACTTGAGGTCAGGAGTTCAAGACCAGCCTGGCCAACATGGTAAAATCCTGTCTCTACTAAAAACACAAAAATTAGCTAGGTGCGGTGGCAGGCACCTGTAGTCCCAACTACTCGGGAGGCTGAGGCGGGAGACTCACGTGAACCCAGGAAGCAGAGGTTGCTGTGAGCCGAGATCATGCCACCACACTCCAGCCTGGGCAACAGGGCAAGAAAAAAAAAAAAAAAAAAAAAAGCCACTGAATGTCCACTACTGCCAGACACCATCCTAGGTCTGGGCTTCTTGCTCCTCAAGAATTTATAGTCTACAGGTAGAAAAAGACAGCAAAGTCACAAGAAGAAACACACAAGGGGCCAGGCATGGTGGCTCATGTCTGTAATCCCAGCATTTTGGGAGGCCGAGGCAAGTGGATTACCTGAGGTCAGGAATTCCAGACCAGCCTGGTCAACATGGTGAAACCCCGTCTCTAATAAAAAACACAAAAATTAGCCAGGTGTGGTGGTGCGCATCTGAAATCCCAGCTACTTGGGAGTCTGAGGCAGGAGAACCGCTTGAATCCAGGAGGCAGAGGTTGCAGGGAGCTGAGATCACACCACTGCACTCCAGCCTGGGTGACAGAGTGAGACCCTGTCTCAAAAAAATAAAAATAAAAAAAAAAAACCCTCACAATGAGATAGTACTTCACAACCATTTGGATGGTTATAATAAAAAAGACCAGCAATAAGAAATGTTGGCAAGGATATGGAGAAACTGGAATCCATATAAATTGCTGGTGCGAATGTAAAATGGCGCATCTGCTTTGGAAAATACTTTGGTGGTTCCTCAAAACATTAAACATAGTTACCGCATGACTCAGCAATTCCAATCCCAGGTATCTACCCAAAAGATATGAGAACAAATATCCTTAAGAACATGTGTCTGTGACTGTTCATAGCACCTTTATTCCCAACAGACAAGAGGTACCCAGATGGGTGAAATGTCCATCAGTGTCAAAAAAAAAAAAAAAATGTCCAAATGTTTATCAATAGGCGGTTGGATAAACAAAATGGGTTATCCATACAATGGAATATCATTTAGTAAAAAGGAACAAAGTATTGGTTCAAGCTACAAAATGAGTGAGCCTCAGAAACGTTATGCTAACACCAAGAGGCCAGCCACAAAAGACCATATATTATTCCATTTACATGAAATGTCCAGAAAAGGCAAATCTATGGCGGTAAATTAGTAGTTGCCTGTGCTGGGGGTGGCAACATGAAGAGGCTTGCAAGTGGGCATAACACTTCTTTTTTGGGAAGGTAGAGATGTGCTAGTTAGATTGTGACTGCACCACTCTAAAGTTACTAAAATCCCTTGAGTTGTAAACTTAAAATGAATGTTATGGTATATAAATTACACCTCAAGAAAGTTATTAAAAAATTTAGGCCAGATGCAGTGGCTCATGCCTGTAATCCCAGCACTTTTGGAGGCTGAGGCAGGAGGACTGCTCGAGTCCAAGAGTTCAAGACTAACCTGAGTGACATGGCGAAACTGTCTCTACAAAAAATACAAAAATCAGCCAGGTGTGGTCGCACCTTCTGTGGTCCTAGTGACTCAGGAGGCGGAGGTGGGAGGATCGAGGATGGCTTGAGCACAGGATGGGGAGGCTGCAGTGGGCAGAGATCACGCCACTGCACTCCAGCATAGGTGACAGAGCAAGACCTTGCCTCCAAAAAAATTTTTAAAGCAGGCCAGGCACAGTGGCTCACACCTGTAATCCTAGCACAGGGATGTCCAATCTTTTGGTTTTCCTGGGCCACAATGGAAGAACTGTCTTGGGCCACACATGAAATACACTAACATTAATGATAGCTGATGAGCTTAAAAAAAAGAAAAATCGCAAAAAAATCTCAATTTTTTTTTTTTTTTGAGACGGAGTCATGCTCTGTCGCCCGGGGTGGAGTGCAGTGGCCGGATCTCAGCTCACTGCAAGCTCTGCCTCCCAGGTTTACACCATTCTCCTGCCTCAGCCTCCCGTGTAGCTGGGACTACAGGTGCCTGCCACCTCGCCCAGCTAGTTTTTTGTATTTTTTATTAGAGACGGGGTTTCACCGTGTTAGCCAGGATGGTCTTGATCTCCTGACCTCGTGATCCGCCCGTCTTGGCCTCCCAAAGTGCTGGGATTACAGGCTTGAGCCACCGCGCCCGGCCAAAAAAAAATCTCAACTTTTAAGACAGTTTAGGAATTCGTGCTGGGACGCATTCAAAGCCATCCTGGGCCACATGTGACCAGCGGACCATGGGTTGAACAAGCTTGTCCTAACAGTTTGGGAGGCTGAGGTGGGAGGATGGCTTGAGTTCAGGAGTTCAAGACCAGCCTGGGGAACATAGTAAGACCTTGTCTCTAAAAAACTATTTTAAAATTAGCCAGGCATGGTGGCACATGCCTGTAGTCTCAGCTACTCAGGAGGCTGAGGTGAAAGGATCACTTAAGCACCACAGATTGAGGCTGCAGTGAGCCATGATCACATCACTGTACTCCAGTCTGGGTGACAGACCAAGACCACCTCAAAAGATATAAAATATAATAAATAAATAAATAAATAAATTTTTTAAAATGAGGAAAAACCCTGACATTCAAAAATAAAATTAATTGTGTTTTCTGGAAATGGTACAGTGTGAACTTTTTACATATGTGTCCTGGTCCCTCTATCTCTTGATTGATGATTACAACAAAGAGTTGAGAAAGTAATCATAAGCCCAATTTAGTCATAGAAACCCTCAAATAAGACCTTCAAATAGATCTCAAATAAGAGGTAACTAGTTTGGCCTAAACGTATGGCACAGTTAGAAGTATTTATTTCATCATCATCATCATCATCATCCTGTTAGAATTTTTAAAACTACAATATTTTCAACTCTGTTCAAACTTGGAGATACCTTTCCAGGTCTACTATTTCTAGAAAAGTTCTTAGGTGAGACCTGCAAGAGACGGAGTGAGTTATTTTTTTTTTTTACTGAGATTCTATTTATTCTCTGCCATGGGAGAAGTTCTCTAGAGAGTACAAGGAGAGATTCAGGATATAGCAAATTCCTTCAGCTTCTTAGGAACAGCAGCAGAGGTTTGAAATGTCCAGGAAAATAATCTTTTTAAGAATACCACCCATTAATCCAGTTCTCTGAAGGGAAAATATCAAACCGGAAAAACAGATTCAGACCTAAAAATAATTAAATATAAGTCACTTTAAAAGCATATTTTATCTTAACATCGCTCCCTTTTAGGATTTCTTCAAAACAGAAGCCATAAACTTCTCAAAAGACAATTGCTTACTAGAAGAAAGTAGTCCTAATTAGGATATGTGTCAAGAAAACCTAATTATCAATTTGCCTAATTAAAATGAATATCTGAACATGCCTTAGGAATGTGAGCTTTCTCGGGTGAGACGTGTACCGTTTTTTTTAAATCAACATCCGTCAACAGAGCCTAGCAGATTATGTTAACAGGGAACGGATGACTGAAACCAAGCGTCACACACACCACTACTGGAAGGAGGTGATGGGAATACTGTTACTCACGTAAATCACCGGTGGGAGGAAATGCGTCTTAAAGCAAAGCGCTCTTTCATTTAATTGGCAGGCTACACTTGGAAAATAAACCGCTCAATGAGCTAATTCTGCAGCACAGGTGATGGTTCAGAGCTGTGATTTTTAGGGACTGTTGCTTGAGTTAATCAAACCCCTTTGATGGTGTATGTTTTGGCAAGGGAAGAAGAAAAGCCAGATTTGTTTGTTTGTTTGTTTGTTTTGAGACACAGTCATCACTCTGTCTCCAAGGCTGGAGTGCAGCGGGCGATCTTGGCTCACTGCAACCTCCACCTCCCAGGTTCAAGCTATTCTCCTGCCTCAGCCTCCTGAGCGGCTGGGATTACAGGTGCATGCCACCACATCTGGCTAATTTTTCCATTTTTAGTAGAGACAGGGTTTCGCCATGTTGGCCAGGCTGGTCTTAAACTCCTGGCCTCAAGCAATCCACCCGCCTCGGTCTCCCAAAGTGCTAGAATTACAGGCATAAGCCACCACTCCCAGCCTCGAAAAGTCAGTTCTTAAACTTTCTCAGTCTGCCCAAGGGGCAACTCTACTGGCTTCCCAAGGAGTCTGGAGAGGCCTCTGATGCCTCTAAGGGCACCTCTCCAAGTTGCCAGTGATGCTAAGGGAGTCAGGACCCTGGGAAATTGTCAATGAGTGCAACGGAAGCAGCGATGGTAGGTTAGGGTTCAGTGCTTAGTAATGTGAAGCCACAAACCTGGGGTTCTCAGCAGAACACTCTGAGGCTGGGCCTCTCAAGGCCCTCCATTAAATGACCCATCCTGGGTGTGTCTATGGGACTGCATGGATCACAGAGGAGATCAAGTGCTGGCCCCACTTCTAGATTTACTCGGGGCTAAGAAAAGTTCCAGGCCACTCTCTCCTTCTATCAGCAGGGTAGGTGTCTCATAGATTTATCGTCAAGTCTCTCTCCAGCACCCCCATTCTTATCCAGGGGAGATGCCCTCTGATCCTCTGGTCCCAGTGGTGGCCCCCTGGCAGCTGCAATGGCCTAGGAAGCTTCTACACCTCAGCACTCCCATAATCTCCACTGGAAGACACCCCGGCGCCCAATAGGTACCTCCAGCTACAGCAAATAAACACATTCAAAGTAAACAATGGGGGCCGGGTGCTGTGGCTCACGCCTGTAAATCCCAGCACTTTGGGAGGCCGAGGCGGGTGGATCACTTGAGGTCAGGAGTTCCAGACCAGCCTGGCCAACATGGCAAAACTCCATCGCTACTAAAAATGCAAAAATTAGCCAGGCATGGTGGTACATGCCTGTAATCCGAGCTACTCGGGAGGCTGAGGCAGGAGAATTGTTTGAACCTGGGAGGTGGAGGCTGCAGTGAGTAAAGATAGCATCACTGTACTGCAGTCTGGGTGACAGAGCGAGACTCCGTCTCAAAACAAACAAACAAAAACAAAAAAAACACAAAGTAAATAACAGGGGCTACAGAAAGGCAGCTTCCAGACAAATCCTGGAGCTCCAGCTTCCAACTGGATTGCACCCCAAGTTGCTCTAAAGTAGAAATGCTTTTGTTGCCATTGCTGTAACCAGACCATTCTTTTCAAAATAAAAATCTGATCATGCGTCCTTGCTTCTTCACACATCCAGCTTGAAACCTCTTGATGCTATTAGGATACAATGAAAATTCTTAGTTACCACCATCCCCCTCTCCAGCCTCATTCCACACCATGCCCCAACCTCACCTTTCTGCTCCAGACTCAGAGATTTCCTTCAGCCCTCATCTTTCCCTTTCCCATCCTGCCATGTTCTAGGACTCTCACACTTGCTCTGCCCATGGTCCACAATGGTCTTCCCTCCCTTCGTGACCCAGTTAACTGATACTCCTCTTTGAGCAATCAGATAAAGCAACATGTCCTCAGGAAAGCCATGCCTGAATGCCCTCAGAGCCCACCAGTAGCCAAGCATTATATTTTGTGCCCTAGCTTTGTACCTGGATTATTATAAGCCTCTGAGAGCATGTAACTTGAACCACTCCCCCGCCCCCAACTTCCTATTCTACACAATACTGGAGAGTGCAATAGGAATATAAGAAATATTTAGTTGTTTTTTTTTTTTTTTTTTTTTTTTTTTTTTTTTGAGATGGAGTCTCACTCTATTGCCCAAGCTGGTGTACAGTGGCATGTTCTTGGTTCACTGCAACTTCTGATTCCCGGGCTCAGGCAATTCTCCTGCCATAGCCTCCCAAGTCGCAAGTAACTGAGACTACAGGCATGCGCCATCACACCCACCTAATTTTGTATTTTTAGTAGAGAGGCGGTTTCGCCATGTTGGCCAGGCTGGTCTCGAACTCCTGAGCTCAGGTGATCCACCCGCCTCGGCCTCCCAAAGTGCTGGGATTACAGGCGTGAGCCACTGCGGCCAGCCCACAACAAGTATTTCTTCAACTGAAAGAAAAAATATATATACATATGCAGCAACAGGGAACTCTCATATACTGCTGGTGGGAGTATAAATTGGCGCTACCACTTTGGAAGGCAGTTTGACCGTATCTAATAATGCTGGGGATGATTATATCCTATAACCCAGAACTTAGCTCGTAGGTATATGCCTCGGAGTAACTCTCCCATGTGTCCACAAAGAGATTTGTGCAGAATGTTCATAACAGCACTGTTACCAAGGGCAAAAACCAGAAACAACTAAATGGCCATTATATCAGTCAGGATCCTTACAGGAAATAGCGGGCATTCTCAAATTAGGATAATTTTTAAAAGCACTTAAAAGGGGATTACTTGGGGTGGGTTGGGTGGATGAAACCTACAAGGGGGTGTCGCAACCCAAGGATAGAAAAGCAGAACCACTGCCACTCCCACGCCTCAAAGGAGGAAATGGTTACTCAAATACAGAACTAGAGAGAATGAAGAGAAATGCTGTCCTGAGAGAAGGAGCGACCTTGACCTTCAGGGGTGGAGAGGAAGACAGCCAGGCCAGGCAACTCCACGGGGAGTAAACTGCAAGAATAAATACAGCTGCCTTTTGCTTCTCTCCCTCTCTTATTTCTTCTCAGGGCTCCCCACTGGATGAGCCCAAAGGAAAACCAAAAGGCAAGGAGCCCACTGATGTAGTTCATGGAGGGCAACCCCCTGGGGCAACTCCCTGGGGAAGGGAGAAAGGTTTGGAGAGGCAAAGGGAAGATATTCAGCATATACATCAACAGAATGTATAAAGTATATAATCATCCAATGGAATGCTGCTCAGCAAGAAAAGAGCAAAATCTTCATGTTGGACAAACAAGACAAGTTGCATTAAAATACAGTCATCCCAGGCCAGGCGCGGTGGCTCAGTCACTTTGGGAGGCTGAGGAGGGCGGATAACCTGAGGTTGGGAGCTCGAGACCAGCCTGACCAACATGGAGCAACCACGTCTCTACTAAAAACACAAAATTAGCCGGGCGTGCCTACAGTCCCATCTACTCCGGAGGCTGAGGCAGGAGAATCGCTTGAACCTGGGAGGCGGAGGTTGCAGTGAGCCAAGATCACCACTGCACTCCAGCCTGGGCGACAGAGCAAGACTCTGCCATAAATAAATAAATAAGGTTTTAGCATAGAATTACAGGAGAAACCTACTTTAGGTAACGTAGCAGGTAAAGTCTCTATGAGGAAGTGAATGAACTTTAAAATGAGGTGTCACGGCTGAGAGAGGCAGGCTCACCAACCCTGCTAGTAGCATAAAACAGCAACCGCCAAGACCCTCAGGGAAAGAACGGCTTGGCCCTTTTAAATGCAGTTCAAACAAGGGCAACAACAAAACCTGTTTCAGAACTGGGCAAAAGAGAGAATGACAACCCTGAAGGAAGTGGACACAAGCCCAATCACGTAGGGCATTTAGGGTGACTTCCTTGGGGGTATAAAGCTGGTGAGAGCCTAGAAGGCGATCTGGCTCCAGGCAGTAAAAAGCCACAGAGGGGAATCAAGGAACCAGTAACAAACCTCCCTCTTGACTTAGCACCCAACATGCGTTCAACACCGGGTTACAAAAATACTTTTGATCTGTTTACGCTTCCAAAAACCCTATGAGGCAGGTATTATCAAACCCCTTTTTACGGCCAAGCAGATAATCTAAATCCAAAATTCAAGCACTTTACCACGACTCTCGACTGCCCTCCCTCTCTACTGCTCTGATGGGGCAACGTTACCATTTCGGTGAATGACTTATAGTAAATAAGTACTTATGGAGTCTAGAACACATAACGGTGAACAACCTTAACAAAACCGATGGCCTCTAACATGCACCGAGCGCTTATCCAGTAACACCCACAAGTATTCCCGTTTTACAGATATGGAAGCTGAGGCCAAGATGCTAATGCAGGGCTTGGAAACCAGGTCTCGCTGCAGAGCCCAAGCTGTCATTAACTATGCTTCGCTGCCTTCCTCTTACTTCCCTTCTCTGGGGGAAGTTAGGTCAAGGCCAGGGAGGCTCCTGGACCAGACCGCTCCCTCGGACTCGCCTCTCAACTGCGCCCCTGCAATTCCTAAATTCAGGTTTTGATGCAGCTATGGCGGCCCCCAGGCCCGGGTGCAGCCGCGGATGGTGTCCGACTGGCGGAGAGCACACCTGAACAAAAGGTTCCCCCGGCGGACGGTTCCGCAGCCCCAGAGTCCCCTCCCTGGGTGAGGGGCGGGCAGTACCTGCGGGAAACGCGTCCAGGGTCCTGCCCCGGGCTCTGTGGAAAACACCCCCCTCCTCTGCAGCCGACATGGCGAGCGAGTTTCTGGCCTTCACTCAGAACACTGCGTGGGTGGAAGACGCGCGACTACACACCGGCCAACCGCCAGAACTATCCCGCTTCGGGCGGCGCCCTTTGCTCTCGGGGCGGGACTGGGGCGGGACGGGGCGGGGCCCGGTCGCTCGGGGCGCGCCCCGGTCGCTCGGGGCGCCGCTAGTGCTGCCTGGGCGGAGCGGAGGCGCCAGCGGCCCCTCTGGGATCGACCTGCGCGCCTGGCGAGTGGAGATTGTCTGGGGCAGGCGTGGGCGGGAATAAGGCTTTGGGGTAAGTCCTTCCCTAAAGGCAGAGTTACTAGATTTAACAGTAAAAATGCAGGACTCCCAGTTAAATTGGAATTTCAGATTTTTTAAAAAAAGAATGACTGACTTAGTATAAATATGTCCCATGCAGTATTTGGGAGCTACTTACGTTTTTTTTTTTAATCTGAAATTCCAGTTGAACTGGGCGTCCTAATTTTTTTAAAATTTTTCTCTTTTTGCAGGTTTGAATGGAAGTGTCCTGATTTTTTTTTTTTATCTGACAACTCTATCATAAAGTCAGAAGGAGCCTCTGGGGTGGCTAACGCCTGTAAACCCAGCTCTTTGGGAGGCCAAGGAGGGAGAATCGCTTGAGTCCAGGTGTTGGAGACCAGCCTGGGCAACACAGCGAGAGACCTTGCCAATACAAAAAAAAAAAATGAAATGGTGGATGTCTTGGAGGACTGTCTCAGCTCGAACTTCCCAGTGGCTGCCACCATCTTTCTGTTATTATCTTTGCTTGCTATGCACCAGACAGGGCGCTAAGCACTTTGCACGCGGCTCACTTCATCCCCACTACAGCCCTAGGAGGTTGTGCTGTTATTAGCTGCATCCATCGTTTGGGGAAACTGACGCTCAGAGAGATGAAGGGACTTGCACAAGGTGACACACATCTGGAGAGGTAGTAAAGCTGCGAGTAACCAAATTAGGATCTCTTCAGCTCAAGAGCCATTCTGCTGAACTACTTAGCCAGCATTTGTCAAACGCGTTGAAATACTAATTCCAGAATGGACCTATTGAATCCAAATCTCTATGAAAATGATCTGTGTTTTGTTATTGTTGTGTTTTGTTTGTTTGTTTCTCTGGAGACAGGGTCTCACTCTGGTTGCCTAGGCTGGAGTGCAGTGGCACAGTCTCTGCAGCCTCGACCTCCTGGGCTCAGGTGATTCTCCCACCTCAGCCTCCTAAATGTCTGGCACTATTGGCATGTGCCACCATGCCTGGCTAATATTTTGTATTTTTAGTAGAGACGAGTTTCACTCTGTTGCCCAGGCTGATCTGGAACTCCTGAGCTCAAGCAATCCGCCCACCTGGGCCTCCTAGAGTGCTAGGATTACAGGCATGAGCCACTGTTCCTGGCTTGAAAATGATCTGTTTTTAACAAGCACTGCAGGGGAGCTCTTATGATCTTATAAATTTGGGAAATTCTTTTCAAAACTAGCTGCCTACATCCAAAGCACTGTTTGAGTAGCTAATATGGCCACAACTACTGTTCTCTAATACTTGACAAGAGTCACCCATGAATCATAGTGGTTAAGAGTATAAATGCCTATGAGTCCTGGAGTCAGTTGGCTTGGGTTCATCCCAGTTCTACCCACTTACTTGTTGTATGCTCTTGAAAACTGCATAGTTTCTCTATGCCTCAGTTTCCCTATCTGTGAAATGGAAACAATAGTAGCATCTAGGTCATAGGGTTGCAGAGAGGCTTAAATGAGTTCATCTATCAAAGTGCTTAGAATAATAGTTCTAATAACAAATGGTGGGTACTCAATGAATATTAGCCATTGTTATTATTAATCAATCACTATAACCCTATTCCCTGAATATGGCCCGGCCCAGAGGAAGGTCTCATGAAATGTGAAGGAGGCCAGGCACAGTGGTTCATGCCTGTAATGCCAGCATGAATGGGATCGCTCGCCTTGGGAGGCCAAGGCGAGCGATCTTGAACCCTGATCTCAAGTAATCTGCCTGCCTCGGCCTCCCAAAGTGCTGGGATTACAGGCATGAGCCACCATGCCCAGCCTGGTCTTGCCAGAGTCGTTTGAAATGATGGCACTTGCTGTGCTGCATTCCCAAGAGGTTACACATTCTAAGTCAAAGGATGGACCTTAGGAGGTGGGCACAGATACAGTCATAACGACCTTGCTAGGCTGGGCGCGATGGCTCATGCCTGTAATCCCAGCACTTTGGGAGGCCAAGGCGGGCGGATCACCTGAGATCAGGAGTTTGAGACCAACCTGGCCAACATGGAGAAACCCCATCTCTACTAAAAATACAAAAATTAGCCAGGTGTGGTAGCAGGTGCCTGTAATCCCAGCTATTTGAGAGGCTGAGGCAGGAGAAGCACTTGAACCAGGGAGGCGGAGGATGCAGTGAGCCGAGATCGCACCACTGCACTACAGCTTGGGTGACAGAACAAGACTCCATCTCAAAAACAAAAAAAAAGACCTTGCTGATAGAACAGGTTACAGTAAAGGAGCCAACCAAAAGGAAGATACCAATGAGAGCAATCTCTGCACATCCTCGCTACTCATTATACACTAATTATAATGCATTGGCATGTAAGAGACACTCTCACGAGCACCATGACAGTTTACAAATGCCATGGCAACATCAGGAAGTTATCCTATATGGTCTAAAAAGGGGAGGAACCCTCAGTTCCAGGAATTCCCCACCCCTTTCCTGGAAAACTCATGAATAATCCATCCTTTGTTTAGCCCATAATCAAGAAATAACCGTAAAAATGTGCAACCAGCAACCCTCAGTGCTGCTCTGCCTATAGAGTAGCCATTCTTTTATTCCTTTACTTTCTTAATAAACTTGCTTTCACTTTACTCTATGGACTTGCCCCAAATACCTCCTTGTGCGAGATCCAAGAACCCTCCCTTGGCGTCTGGATAGTGACCCCTTTCTAGTTAACAGTCTTATGGCCCCCACCCAGGCACTGACTTGGCGCCAAGATGACAACTTCCCTCTGATTTCATTTCTGACCTAACCAATCAGCACTCCCAACTCATGGGTCCACTAACCACCAAATTATGCCTAAAAAACCTGATCCCCAAATTCACAAGGAGACTGATTTAAGCAATAATAAAATTCTGGTCTCCAGTACAGCCAGCTCTGAGGGAATTAAACTTTCTCTATTGCAATTCCGCTGTCTTGATAAATTGGCTCTGCCCAGGCAGCAGACAAGGAGAACTTGTTGGGCAGTTACATCCTCTGCCCTTTATAATTTTGGCTTTATCTTCACTCTCTACAGAGAAGACTTCCTCGCAATCACTTGGAAGCTCCAGGCTCCTCCTTCATGGGAGCAGAATGGCTACAGCCATTCTAGACCACATTCTCATGAGACACCACCCAGTGAGGTGACGAAGGAAATGTCTTTTATTTCCTCTGAAGCCTCCAGCAAACATCCCCTTGCATCACTGCAATGCCAGTTTCAAACCAAAGTCAGAAGGATAGATGGCATATTTCAATTGGCTGCAGTCATGAGGCTTACCCTAAAGAAGGCATGGTACTAATTTCACCCGAGTTACATGCCTAAGAATGGGGAGCACAATTCTCTTAATATTAAATCTTGACGCCATTGTCCTGAGAAAGGAAGAAGCAATTATTTTTAAAAAGCCAATAGATAATCCATTACATTCCCCGTGCAGGAGTGAATGTTGAGGTGGGGTTGGGGGAGTCACAAAGGGCAGTGACTACCATCCCCGCTCCCCATCCTTTAAAAAAACTGCCCTTTTTCTTCCCTCCCACTTCTTGTAACAGCTATACTTGTAAAAAGCCCTAATCTACGCGTGGCTCACACCTGTAATCCCAGCACTTTGGGAGGCCGAGGCAGGTGGATCACAAGGTCAAGAGATTGAGACCATCCTGGCCAACATGGTGAAACCCCATCTCTACTAAAAATACAAAAATTAGCTGGGCGTGTTGGCATGTGCCTGTAGCCCCAGCTACTTGGGAGGATGAGGCAGGAGAATCACTTGAACCTGGAAGGAGGAGGTTGCAGTGAGCCGACGTCATGCCACTGCACTCCAGCCTGGTGACAGAGCAAGACTCAATTAAAAAAAAAAAAAAAAAAAAAAAAGCTCTAATCTAAATATGCTGTTATTTAGAGTCCTAGATATATGATTAAGAACATCAGTTTCTGTACTGGGCTGTAGAATAGCCTCACTTCTTGAAGCAGGCAGAACAATTTGTCCTAACACTCAAGGGCTTTAGGCCGCTGAGCTTTTATAGTTCTTCTGTCCACTTTTTATAGATCTTCTGTCTCCTTGCTCCCAGCCTGTGGGCAGTCACTCCTCGCTGTTTGTTGCATCTGTCTCTTGCAAGTCCTGTCTGTCTCCTTCCCTTGTTTCTCATCTGCCCCAGTTTGTGAAGCTGGATGACAAAGCTTGTTAAGACTATGAGCCAGGTTGGTTTATGGATTGGAGCCAGTAGGCTTGGCATAAGAGCCTAAAGCCTCATTTAGAGAGAAGCACTTGGGCCTTGCTTTAATGGGTATTGTCATTCCTGGTTAGGCTGTGTGATGGTTAATTTTATGTGTTAACTTGGCTGGACCACAATGCTCAGATATTTGGTCAAACATTATTCTGAATGTTGCCATTGTTAATGGTGGAGGGTGTCCAGGTTCTAGGCATCTTGAACAAAGAATTGAACAAAATGCATAAACAAAGCAAGGAAAGAATGAAGCAACAACAGCAGAGATTTATTGAAAATGAAAGTACACTCCATGCGGTGGGAGTGGGCCTGAGCATAGGGGCTTAAGAGCCCAGTTACAGAATTTTCTGGGGTTTAATTACCCTTTAGAGGTTTCCACTGGTTACTTTGTGTATGCCCTATGTAAATGAAGAGGCTAAAGTGAAGTTACAAAGTTACTTACTTGGCGTACACCCTATGTAAATGAAGAAGATGAAGTAAAGTTACAGAGTCATTTACTAGGTGTGTGGTATATGCCCTATGTAAATGAAGAGGATATTTCCTGTTATACCTGAAGTATCTCCATTTGATTTAGTTCTAGGAAGTCCTTAGATTCCCTGCCTCCAGGCCCTCTTCTCCTGCCTCACCCTGGAAATGTTTCTTTGGGGGTGTTTTGGGGTTTTTCTTGAGATGGAGTCTGCTCTGTTGCCCAGGCTGGAGTGCAATGACGCGATCTCAGCTCACTGTAACCTCCACCCTCCAGGTTCAAGCGATTCTCCTGCCTCAGCCTCCCAAGTAGCTGGGATTACAGGTGACTGCCACCACACCTGGTTAATTTTTGTATTTTTAGTAGAGATGGGGTTTCAACATGTTGGCCAGGCTGGTCTCGAATTCCTGACCTCAGGTGATCTGCCCACCTCGGCCTCCCAAAGTGCTGGGATTACAGGCATTAGCCACCGCACCTGGCTTGGGAGTGTTTACATATTACCTTACTACATTTATATTTGGACTTGGAGTGCAGTAGATTTCCCTCCATAATATGGGTGGGCTGCATCCAATCAGTTGAAGGTCTGGATGAACAAAACACTGACCTTCTCTAAGCAAGAGAAAATTCACCCAGCAGACCCCTTTGGACATGAACTGCAGCATCAGCTCTTCCTGGTCCCAGCCGTCTGGACCACCCTGCAGATTTTGGACTTGCCAGCCTCTCTCTCTAGACAATCTATACACAGTCATGCATCACTTAATGGCAGGAATACGTTCTGAGAAACGTGTCATTAGGCGATTTCATCATTGTGTGAACATCATAGAGTATGCTTACACAAACTTAGATGATCTTGCCTACTATGCACCTAGGTGGGGTGGTATAGCCTATGGCTCCTAGGTTACACACCTGCACACCAAGCTTCTGTGCTGAATACTGTAGGCAGTTTTAACATAATGATAAGCATTTGTGTATCTAAACACATCAAAACACAGAAAAGGTAAAGTAAAAACACAGTGTTATAATATTATGGGACCACCATCATATGTGAGTATATGTATTAGGCTGTTGATCAAAATACCATGCAGCATGTGACTGTATATACAGTCTTGGGACCCCAAAATCACTAAGCCAAAGCGAAAAGTCAGGCTGGGAACTGCAACAGGCAAAACTGCCTCCCATTTTATTCCTAAATAAGACAGACACAAAAATAAAAACGTTACATACCTCCCTCACAATTTGCCCACAAGAAAATTCCTTGTGCACAAAGGACAGACATAACTCAGTCATCCCTCTGCTCATATGAGACAAATCCATATCTGATTGCTTCCTCTGCCCTTTCCTTCCTTCCTTCTTCTTTTTTTTTTTTTTGAAATAGAGTCTCCCTCTGTTGCCCAGGAATCCCCCTCTGTTGGAGTGCAATGGTGCAATCTTGGCTCACTGCAACCTCTGCCTCCCAGCTCCAAGGTTCAAGGGATTCTCCTGCCTCAGCCTCTCAAGTAGCTGAGACTACAGGCATGTGCCACCACGCCTGGCTAATTTTGTATTTTTAGTAGAGACGGGGTTTCACCATGTTGGTCAGGCCAGTTTTGAACTCCTGACCTCAAGTGATCCACCCAACTCGGCTTCCCAGAGTGTTGGGATTACAGGCATGAGCCACCGCGCTGGGCTTTTTCAAGCAATTCTGCTGCCTCAGCCTCCCAAGTGACAAGGGGGCTAGGCATGGTGGTTCACATCTGGGATCCCAGCATTTTGGGAGGCCAAGGGAGAGGATCATGTCAACCCAGGAGTTCAAGACCAGCCTGGGCAACATAGCAAGACTCCATATCTACAAAAAATACAAAAATTAGCTAGGCCTGGTGGCACATGCCTGTAGTCCCAGCTACTCAGGAGGCTGAGGGGAGGGCATCACCTGAGCCCAGAAAGTCAAGGCTGCAGTGAGTCATGATAAGGCTACTACACTCAAGCCTGGGTGACAGAGTGAGGCTCTGTCTCAAAAAAAAAAAAAAATTATTTATCTGAAACACCAATTTAATTGAGCATTCATATTGTATCTGGCACCCCTAGGCTAGTATCTACCATATTGGACAGCACACATATGGAACATTCCCATTGATGCAGAATTTCTATTGGACAGTGCTGATTCACAACATTAATGAATAACCCGTAGCCAGTGAATCTTTCCTGTTGCTTCTGTTCTTCTGTCTGATGGCCTATTGCTGGCATGTGGAACATAACAGGCAAATACAATTCTCAACCTTGGAAGCAGATAATACTAATTATTCCAACTATTTTTCATCCAGAAACTTGAATTTAACTTACCTACTTAGGCTTTCTTTTCTATCTCCCCTATATTGCTTAATACCCCCTCGTAAATTACATTCTGGATGATGGTAGGAGCTTACTGTTAACTTTTTTCTTCTTCTTTTTGTTTTGTTTTGTTTTGTTTGAGACAGAGTTTCGCACTTGTTGCCCAAGCTGGAGTGCAATGGCACCATCTCGGCTCACTACAACCTCCGCCTCCCAGATTCAAGTGATTCTCCTGCATCAGCGTCCCGAGTAGCTGGGATTACAGACATCCACCACCTCACCTGGCTAATTTTCTGTATTCTTAGTAGAGATGGGGTCTCATCACATTGGCCAGCCTACTCTTAAACTCCTGACCTCAGGTGACCCGCCCGCCTCGGCCTCCCAAAGTGCTGGGATTATAGGCATGAGCCACCGTGCCAGGCCAACTTTCTAATCTTCATTTTTTTTTTTCATCTGAATAATGAACCCAGCCTCCTGAAGCATTTGCAGTTATTCACTTTGGGTTGTGAAATGAACTTTTCCCCCTTTTTCAACGAGAATAAGAATATTCCTTAAAGCTCCACTCCACTGAACTCAATTGTGCATTGACTGTACAACTTAAGCTCTTTGCAGAGGTATAAGCTCCCCAAGGCTTATGTATCCATTTAGAATACACCAAGTGTCCAGAACAGGACCTGACATATAGGAAGCCCTTAATGAATACAAAGCCCTTAATAAAAAGCTCTTAATCAAAGTGGAATTTGCTTCTCGATTAAACTTACTAATGTTGAGAATCCCGAGGGCAGATTTCAAATTCCATTTAGTTTCTCCACGAACCTTGGCACTGGATGAGTTCACAATGAATAACAACAGAATTTTACATACTTCAACCCCCACCTCTTGCCTTGCTGTTTAATTTGTCACACGTTCTTGCAAAGTAACTGCAGTCGGGTCCTGGTGCTCTCAGGATGACATTTTTGTCATTGGGGGCTCAGGGCAAAATTGAGAGCCACTGGGAAACACTGAAAGCACTGTTGATACATGTAACCCTTTCTACGTTTTCATTTTGTTTCTCCATCTTCCCCCTGCTGGGCACTGCTTGATTGAAACCAAATCCTGTTTGCTAACATCATAACTCTCCTCTGCTTCCTAAGAGAAGGAACACGCGTCTGAATCCGTCAGCTCTTACTGGTTTTTATCTTCACAAAGCACTAGCCTGGTTTTTTATTGAGCATTTAATATTGCGAAGAAATAAGATCTGTACCCAGAGGCACTCTAACAGCAGGATTCTGGATTTTCTCTCTTGGGACTCTGAATATATTAGTCTCAATTAGTGGTTCTCAACCCTGGCTGCACGTTAGAACCGCCTGGGGAGCTTTTGAAGCATATTTGTTCCAAGACTTCACCCTGGGAATTTCTGATTGGATGAGTTTTAGACGAGACCTCAGCATTGCTCTTTAAATGTCCTAAGTGATCCTAATGTGAAGCTAGGGTGGAGAACTGCTTGTCCACACTCTAAAATAAGCCAACTGGCTGGGCTCAGTGGCTCACCCCTGTAATCCCAGCACTTTGGGAGGCAGAGGCGGGCGGATCACTTGAGGTCAGGAGTTCGAGATTAACCTGGACAACATGCTGAAGCCCTGTCTCTACTAAAAATACAAAAAAAAAAAAAAAAAAAAAAAAAGAAAAATTACCCAGGCGTGGTGGCACACACCTGTAATCCCAGGTATTTGGGAGGCTAAGGCAGGAGAATTGCTTGAACCTGGGAGGTAGAGGTTGCAGTGAGCCGAGATCATGCCACTACACTCCAGCCTGGGTGAAACAGTGAGACTCTGTCTCGAAAAAAAAAAAAAAAAAAAAAGAATAAATATAAAATAAAATAAGCGAACCACCTGAGTCAAGTGAAAGGCAAGTGAACAATACAGCCTATTGCTGCTGGTGTGAGGAGACAAATGCAATACACTGCTGAGTCACTGGGCTCAAGGATACATACCTTTTCATATAGAGTCCTATTTAAGCTTCACCAAAGTCTTGAAATTTTACACATAGGATTGAATGATTGAATAGTGTCTTCACAAAATTCATGTCCATCTAGAACCTGTGAATTTGATCTTCATTGTAAGTCAGGTCTTTGCAGATATAATCAAGTTAATACTCATACTGGATTGGAGTGGGCCCTAAATCCAATGACTGATATCTTTTTAAAAAAAGTTTTGGCCTAGTGCGGTGGCTCATGCCTGTAATCCCAGTACTTTGGGAGTCTGAGGTGGGCGGATCACTTGAGGTCAGGAGACCAGCGTGGCCAACATGGTGAAACTCCTTCTTTACTAAAAATACAAAAATTAGCCAGGTGTGGTGGCAGGCACCTGTAATCTCAGCTACTTGGGAGGCTGAGGCAGGAGAATTGCTTGAACCCAGGAGGAAGAGGTTGCAGTGAGCTGAGATTGCGCCATTGCACTCCAGCCTGACCAACTAAAGTGAAACTCCATCTTAAAAAATAAATAAAATAAAATAAATTATAGAGTGCTCCTTCTCTTATTTCCTAAGAAAAGGAACACATGTCTAAATCTGTCAAGTCTTACTGGTTTTTATCTTCCCAAAGCACTAGCCTGTTTTTCTTAGTTTTTGTTTGTTTGTTTGTTTGAGATGGAGTCTTGCTCTGTCACTCAGGCTGGAGTGCAATGGTGTAATCTCAGCCCACTGCAACCTCTACCTCCTGGGTTCAAGCAATTCTCCCTGCCTCAGCCTCCTGAGTAGCTAGGCACCCACCACCATGCCTAGCTAATTTTTTTCTGTATTTTTAGTAGAGATGGAGTTTTGCCATGTTGGCCAGGCTGGTCTCAAACTCCTGACCTCAAGTGATCTGCCCACCTCGGCCTCCCAAAGTGCTGAGATTACAGACATGACCCACCAGGCTCGGCCTAGCCTTTTTTTTTTTTTTTTTTTTTTTAGGATATAATATTCTGGAGAAATAAGGTCTGTAGCTAGAGGAACTCCAACAGCAGGATTCTGGATTTTCTCTTTTGAGACTCTGAACGTATTCGCCTCAATTAGTGGTTCTCAACCCTGGCTGCATATTAGAATCTCCTGGGGAGCTTTTGAAGCATAGTCGTCCTAAGACTTCACCCTGGGAGTTTCTGATTGGATGGCATGTTGCCCAGGCTGGTCTCAAATTCCTGGGCTCAAGTGATCCTCCTGCCTAGGCCTCCTAAAGTGCTGGTATTACAGGCATGAGCCACCAAGTCTGGCCTGATGTCTTTTAAGAAGAGAAGAGGACACACAGAGAAAGCAATGTGAAGACACTCACAGAGATTAAAGTGTGTGGTCAGGATGTATCTACAAGACAAAGAATACCAAGGATTGCCAAAAGCACCAGAAGCTAGGGCCCAGCATGGCAGCTCACGCCTGTAATCCCAGCACTTTGGGAGGGTATGGTGGGAGAATTGCTTGCTCCCAGGACTTTGAGAGCAGACTGGGCAACATAATGAGAACCTGTCTCTACAAAAAAAATTAAAAAATTACCTGAGTGTGGTGATGTGCACTTGTGGTCCTAGCTACTCAGGAGGCTGAGGCAGGAGAATTGCTTGGGCTTAGGAGGCAGAGGCAGCAGTGAGCTGAGATCACACTACTGTACTCTAGCCTGGACGACAGAGCAAGACCATTAAAAAAACAAAACAGGCCCGGCGTGGTGGCTCATGCCTTTAATCCCAGCACTTTGGGAGGCTGAGGCAGATGGATCACCTCGGGTTGAGAGTTCAAGACCAGCCTGACCAACATGGAAAAACCCCATTTCTACTAAAAATGCGAAATTAGCTGGGCGTGGTGGTGCACGCCTGTAGTCCCAGCTACTCGAGAGGCTGAGGCAGAAGAATCGCTTGAACCCGGGAGGCAGAGGTTGTGATTAGCCAGCATTGCACCACTGCACTCCAGCCTGGGCAACAAGAGCGAAACTCCATCTCAAAAACAAAACAAAACAAAACAAAACACCAGAAACTAGGAAGAAGCAAGGCATGGAAGGATTCTTCCCTGGAGCCTTTAGAAGAAGCATGGCACCGCCAACACCTTGATCACAGACTCCTGGCCTCCAGATATGAGAGTGAGTCTATTTCTGCTGTTTTAAGTCACCCAGTTTGTGGTGCTGTATAATGGCAGCCATGGGAAAAAAAATACAGGTTATTACTGTTACCATTTGATGGATGAGAAATCTGAGGCAGTACGAAGGATGCAAAGAAGTTAGACGTGGGTCCCACCACCAGAATCTACACCAGGGCTGTGGGAAGGCATCACACATGGATTGAGAGCTTGGAGGCCACAGACCTGGGTAGCATCTCATCTCCACCACTGGCCATATAACCTTGAACAAATCCCCTGGTCTTTCTCAACTGCAGTGTCTTCATCTTCAAAATGAAATACTTCATAGAGTTTTGGGAGAAATGAAATAAGAAACTGCAGGAAAAACACATTGCTTGCACTTGGTTAGCTCTCAAAAATGGTACCCGGACAGGGCGCAGTGGCTCATGCCTGCAGTCCCAGCACTTTGGGAGGCTGAGGCGGGCAGATCACTTGAGGTCAGAAGTTTGAGACCAGCCTGGCCAACAGGGTGAAACCCTGTCTCAACAAAAAAAACATAAAAATTAGCTAGGCTTGGTGGCGCATTCCTGTAATCCCAGTTGCTGCTAGGGAGGCTGATGCAGAGGAATTGCTTGAACCCTGGAGAGGGAGGTTGCAGTGAGCTAAGATCGCGCCACTGCACTCCAACGTGGGCAACAGAGCGAAACTCTGTCTCAAAAAAAAAGCACTTATTATTATCAGTATTAAACATTAATTTATACCAATAATTAATCTAATTATTAAATTGATTTATATTAATTAAAATAATTTAATTTATATTAAATGTTAAATACATTATTTCATCGGTACGGAATAGATGAAACGGCCAGGATACTTTCAAGAGGAGGAGGAATCAGAATTTACTTTTGATCTTGTGCTCTGGCTTCATCCCCTTAATGTGGCCCAATTGCGATCTTTGGTCAACAAAGTCAACTGACCGAAAGGGAGGAGGGTCTTGAGCGCCCCCTGGAGGTGAGTGTGGGTAACAGACTGTGAGAGACTGTGTGAGATTGTGTGAGGAGGGAAGGGAAGACAATACATCCCTGGGTGGTTAATGGGACCAGATGGAGGAGAACCTTGAACGCTAGTGTGTTAGTTCATTTTCATGCTGCTAATAAAGACATACCCAAGACTGGGTAATTTACAAAGGAAAGAGGTTTAACGGACTCACAGTTCCACATGGCTGGGGAGGCCTCACAATCCCCTTCCTTTGTAAGGCAAAGGAAGAGCAAAGGGATAGCTCACATGGCGGCGGGCAAGAGAGCGTGTGCGGGGGCAACTCCTATTTATAAAACCATCAGATCTCATGAGACTTATTCACTACCACGAGAACAGTATGGGAGAAACCGCCGCTATGATTCAATTATCTCCACCTCTCCCTGCCTTTGACACGTGTGGATTGTTCCAGTTCAAGATGAGATTTGGGTGGGGACACAGCCAAACTGTATCAGCGAGGTAGAGGAGCTGTTTTAACACAGATAAACCATGGTTCTGGTTGAAAGGAACTGAACCATGAGGAGAGCAACTGAGCCCTGAAGTGGCTAAACGTAAGGCTCTGGTAGTCGGAATGAAGAAGAAATGAAGGGAGGGACGCCATGAGAAAGAGGGCAAGACAGAAATCAAAGGCTTGGGTTTCTAGCCTGAGAAAATCGAGAAAAAAATGATTCTGCTCTTAGAAATGGGGTTACTGGGAAAGTCAATTTTATGTTTAAAAAGAAAGAAAGAAGGAAAGAAGGAAAGAAAGAGAAGGAAAGAAAGAAAGAGAAAGAGAAAGAAAGAAAGAGAAAGAAAGAGTCTGGGCGTGGTGGCTTACGCCTGTAATCCTAGCATTTCGGGAGGCCGAGGCGGGTGGATCACCTGAGGTGAGGAGTTCGAGACCAGTCTGGCCAACATGGAGAAACCCCATCTCTACTAAAAATACAAAAATTAGCTGGGTGTGGTGGTGGGCACCTATAATCCCAGTTACTCAGGAGGCTGAGGCAGGAGAATTGCTTGAATCTGGGAGACGGAGGTTGCAATGAGTCAAGGCTGCACCACTGCACTCTAGCCTGGGTGACAGAGCAAGACTCTGTCTCAAAAAAAAAAAAAAAAAAAAGAAAAGAAAGAAAAATATTTAGTTTTCTTTCTTCCTTTTCTTTTTTTGAGACGGGCTCTTGCTGTCTCACCCAGGCTGGAGTCCAGGGGCATGACGTCAGCTCACTGCAGCCTTGAACGCCTGGGCTCAAGCAGTTCTCCCACCTCAGCCTCCCAAATAGCTGAGACTAAGGTGGGCGCCACCACACCCAGCTAACTATTTTCCATAGAGACAAAGTCTTGTTATGTTGCCCAGGGTGTTCTCAGACTCCTGGGCTCAAGCAATCTTTCCGCCTCAGCCTCCCAAAGTGCTGGGATTATAGGCATGAGCCACTGCATCTGGCCCATGATTTAGTTTTTGAACAAGCAGAATTTGAGGGATTTTGAAGCGAGACAAGCTGAATTCTGGTTATGGCTCTGCCAAATGTAAACAATGAATCCATCACGTAACCCTTCTGAGCTCGAGCCACTTGATCTTTAAAAAAAAGGGCACTGACTGGGCATGATAGCTCACGCTGGTAATCCCAGCACATTGGGAGGCTGAGGTAGGTGGATCCCTTGAGGTCAGTAGTTTGAGACCAAACTGCCCAACATGGTGAAACCCTGTCTCTACTAAAAATACAAAAATTAACTGGGTGTGGTGGCACATGTCTGTAGTCTCAGCTATTCGGGAGACTGAGGCATGAGAATTGCTTGAATCTGGGAGATGGAGGTTGCAGTGACCTGAGATTGCATCACTGCACTCCAGCCCGGGTGACAGAGTGAGACTCTGTCTCAAAAAAAAAAAAAAAAAAAAAAAAAAAAAAATGGAGGGCACTGCGTTAGATCAGTGGGGGCAAACGGGTGGCAGATATGGTTTGTTTATTCTACACAGGGTTTTACATTTTAATTCGCTAGCAACACTTGACAATTGGGAGATGATACACAAGAGCTCAGACTTGTGCCTCCAGAAATTGGCTGAAGCTGACCCCTGTAGATAGGATATGTGGTCCACTGTTTTTCCACAGCCTCCACCATGCCCTATTGTATTCCTGATGGTGAGGTCCAGTATCAGTTGCCATTTGCCACCTACACCCCGCCTGCTTTATATTTAGGTTACCCTCCTGGCCCCCTGAGCCATTCAGTTTGAGATCTCTGGATTAAACACCCCTTAAAGTTCCCTTCAGCTCAGTGGGTCTATATTTCACCTCTACATCCACTGGAAATACAAGTCCAGTGAGAAATCAGAGCTAGTGGTGCAGATTTGGAAATTACATGAGCAGAGGTGATAGTGAGATCCTTTGTATGAGTGCATTTTCACACTGCTATAAAGAACTACCTGAGACTAGGTAATTTTATGAAGAAAAGTGGTTTAATTGACTCACAGTTTTGCAGCCTGTGCAGGAGGAATGGGTGGGAAGGCCTCAGGGAACTTACAGTCATGGCGGAAGGCAAAGGGGAAGCCGGAACGTCTTCCCATGGCAGAGCAGGAGAGAGAGAGAGTGAAGGAGAAGGTGCTACACACTTTTGAACAATCAGATCTCATGAGAACTCACTATCAAAAGAACAGCAAGTGAGAAATCTGCCCCCATGATCCAATCACCTCCCACAACGTCCCTTCTCCAACACTGGAAATCAGTTCGACGGGAGATTTGGGTGAGGACACAGAGCCAAACCATATAACCCTTGAGCTACATCATAGGTGTAAGTGTAAAGAAAACAAAAGAAGAACAGAGAACTGAGGACAGAGAATATTCACCTATGGCTAAGGATGATTAATGTTAAGAACATGGGAAGGATGAAAGGACACAGAAAAGAAGAGTTTAGATGGAATAGTGCAGGGTGATGGAAACAAGAGAAGTCTCAAGGAGGCTGTATTAGTCCATTTTCATGCTGCTGATAAAGACATACCTGAAACTGGGCAATTTACAAAAGAAAGAAGTTTAATGTACTTACAGTTCCACATGGCTGGGGAGGCCTTACAATTATTGTGGAAGGTGAAAGTCATGTCTCACATGGCAGAAGACAAGAGAAGAATGAGAGAGCTTGTGCAGGGAAACTTCCGTTTTTAAAACCATCAGATCTCATGAAACTTATTCACTATCATGAGAACGGCATGGGAAAGACCTGCCCCCATGATTCAATCACCTCCCACTGGATTTCTCCCATGAAACATGGGAATCGTGGGAGTTACAATTCGAGATTTGGGTGAGGACACAACCAAACCATATCAGAGGCATAGATATCAAAGAGATTTCAGGGAATCTAGGGCCAATTCAGGAACTATCATGATGGCTGACAAATTGAGCAACTATATATGCTCATTTTATCCTTGCAGCAACCCAACAAGGGGTGTTCTAGAAATTTCCCCATTTCCCAAGCAAGGGAACTGAAACTCAGAATGTTTAAATTATTTGTCCAAAGTTACATAGAATAAGAACTTTCCCATCAATTATTGGAACTCTAGAATTAGCACAATAGGTCATTCATTTTCTTTTTCTTTTTCTTTTTTGTTTTTTGAGACAGGGTCTCACTCTGTTGCCTAGGCTGGAGTGCAGTGGTACAATCTAGGCTCATTGCAACCTCTGCCTCCTGGGCTCAAGCGATCCTCCAGCCTTAGCCTCCTGAGTAGCTGGGACTACAGGCATGCCACCACACACCTAGCTAATTTGTGTATTTTTTTTGTAGAGGTGAAGTTTCACTATGTTGCCCAGGCTGGTCTTGAACTCCTGGGCTCAAGCAATCCTCCCACCTCGGCCTCCCAAAGTGCTAGGATTGCAAGCATGAGCCACCGCGCCCAGCCAGTGTTATTTCTTAGATTCCCCTAAATTATACACATATACACATTTCTATAGACGTTAAAAAGTTGGGATATATATATGTACATATACAAATACACACACATATATATCTATATATGTATCTCAAATTCTCATCCCAAATTGTCAACAACAACAACAAAACAGCAGGGCCAAACAGAAAACAAACAATTAAAAAAAAAATAAAGCTGAAGAAAGCCCTTGAATGGGACCCTCAGTACAAATGACTGCAAATCGGCTGTGTTTTTTTTTTTTTTTTTTGAGGTGGAGTCTCGCTCTGTTTCCCTGGGCTGGAGTGCTGTGGTGCGATCTTGGCTCACTGCAACCTATGCCTCCCAGGTTCAAGCGATTCTCGTGCCTCAGCCTCCCAATTAGCTGGGATTACAGGCACTCACCACCATGCCTGGGTAATTTCTGTATTTTTAGTACAGACAGGGTTTCACTATGTTGGCCAGGCTGGTGTTGAACTCCTGACTTCAGGTAATCCACCTGCCTTGGCCTCCCAGAGTGTTGAGATTACAGGCGTGAGCCACTGTGCCTGGCCCTCAGCTGTGTTCCTGAGCACAGCTGGCCACTGTGCCCAGTGGTGTGCTGTGACAACCCACCATCTAGTTGTGAACATCTCTATCAGAATGTGCACAACAGCCAGAAGCACAACACAGTATGACATTCAGCCATGCCATTCTTGACACAGATTATTAGAGCAAAAGACATTCAAAAACAAGAGAGCAAGGAGATTTGCTTTCCTGTTTTGTCCCTTACTGCCTTATTAGAAGAAGCTGTTCTTTGGAAACAGTATGTCCTGGGTCAAGTCCATGTTAAAAATTACATGAAGCTAACACTGGCTCAAGGCTTTTAGAGTCCCAAGAACTGCAATTGTAGTGCCCCTTTCTTTGTAATGAAAATAATACCAAAATCAGGATGAGAAAGTCCAATAAAATTCTGATGTTTTTCTACCATTGGCACTCAGATGCTTATATTTTTGAAATATTGTATATCAAATTCTTTCCAATTTTTTTTTCACCTTATCCAACCCTTTTTTGCTGGTGGTTTGTTCATGTTTTATTGGCCATCTGAGTGTTCTGACATTACAGTTAATGCAAATGGTAATGTGTGAAATTGAAGGAACTTCTTTAAACCTCCAGGGAAGTTTTATTGCCTAATAAAATTATGGTCTTTATGAAATACTAAAGCAATAAAGAACAAATGAGTTTCTTTTCTTTCTTTTTTTTTTGACATGGTTTTGCTCTGTCACCCAGGCTGGAGTGCAGTGGCACAATCACAGCTCACTGCAGCTTCGATCTCCCAGGCCCAAGTGATCCTGTCACCTCAGTCTCCTGAGTAGTTGGGACTACAGGCACACACCACCATGCAGGGCTGAATTTTTTTTTTTTTTTGGACACAAGTTCTTGCTCTGTCACCAAGGCTGGAGTGCAACGGCATGATTATGGCTCACTGCAGCCTTCACCTCCCAGGCTCAAGTATTCCTCCCATCTCAGCCTCCCGAGTAGCTGGGACTATAGGTATGCATCACAATGCCTGGCTAATTTTTTATTGTTTTTAAGAGATGGGGTACAGGGTTTCACCATGTTACCCAGGCTGGTCTTGAACTACTGGACTCAAGTGATCCACCTCCTGTGACTCAAGTGATCCACTGGCCTTGGATTCCCAAAGTCATCATTTTGCGTGACCTAAGGATGTTATTTTGTAAGCTGCTTTCTTTGCTTAATATGCTGATGCCATATAAATTATATATATGTGTGTGTATGTATATGTTGATATGCCATATATGTGTGTGTATAAAGTATTCCACAGTTTTACAGTTACACCTGGATTCTGAAGTTTTTTTCAAATGCTGTACTTTTAGGTAGAAGTCTATGAAATTGCTGTGTTCATTGATCAAAAATGGCCAAATACCAGCCATTTCATATGGTTCAACCTACTATCTATGAGGACTATTGCAATAAACAGCTTAAATATATTGGTGTCCTTTTTTGGAGAATTTCTTCAGGATAAGTTCCTAGAAATGGGATCATTGGGCTAAACAGCACATACATGTAAAATGTTGATGGATTTTGTCACTGTGGTCTTTCCCACCAATAGTGTAAGGGGCTCCCCAATTTCCCTCACACTTGGCAAACTAAACTATAAGTTATGGGTAATACTCTTTTTTTTTTTAGATGGAGTCTCACTCTGTCACCCAGGCTGGAGTGCAGTGGTACAATGTTGGCTCACTGCAACCTCTGCCTCCCAGGTTCAAGCAATTCTCCTGCCTCAGCCTCCCAAGTAGCTGGGACTACAGGTGTGTGCCAACACATGCAGCTAAATTTGTATTTTTAGTAGAGACAGGGTTTCACCATGTTGGCCAGGCTGGTCTCGAACTCCTGGCCTCAGGTGATCCGCCTCCCTCGGCCTCCCAACGTTCTGGGATTATAGGCATGAGCCACTGTCCCCGGCCCTAAGCTGGTTTACTCTTATGAAGTATATATTCACTCCTCTTTCTGTGGATCTTTGTTTCCTGTTGCCTCCCTTCGGGGTGATCTTTCCTCTGGTATGCAGATACACAGCTGCCCCCCTCAACCTGCATTGCACAAGAATCAGGCAGCAGAAACTGTGAGCCCAAACAGGTATGCCAGACAGGTCTCAATCATTTTAGAAAGTTTATTTTGCCAAGGTTAAAGACATGCCTGTGACACAGCCTTAGAAGGTCCTGATGACATGTGCCCAAGGTGGATGGGATACAGCTTGCTTCTATACCTTATAGCTAGACATCAATCAGTCAATACATGTGAGATGTACTTTGGTTCAAGCTGGATAGGCAGGACAACTCAAGATGGGGGCTTCCAGGTTATAGGTAGATTTAAAGATTTTCTGGGCTGGGCGCGGTGGATCGTGCCTATAATCCCAGCACTCTGGGATGATGAGGCGGGCTGATCACAAGGTCAGGAGTTTGAGACCAGCCTGGCTAACATGACGAAACCCCATCTCTACTAAAAATAAAAACAAAATTAGCCTGGCAAGGTAGTAGGCACCTGTAATCCCAGCTACTCAGGAGGCTGAGGCAGGAGAACTGCTTGAACCCGGGAGGCAGAGGTTGCAGTGAGCTGAGATCATGCCATTGCACTCCAGACCAGGTGACAGTGTGAGACTCCATCTCAAAAAAAAAGAAAAAAAAAGAAAAAAAAGAAAAGAAAAGAAGAAAAGAAAAAAAAGACTTTTTAATGGGGCAATTGGCTAAAAGAGTTATTATCTAAAGATCTGGAATCAATAGAAAGGAATATCTTGGCTATGATAATGGGTTGTGTAGACCAAAGTTTTATCATGCAGATGAAGCTTCCAAGTAGCAGGCTTTGGAGAGAATAGATTGTAAATGTTGTTTTTTTTTTTTTTTTCTTTTCTTTTCTTTTCTTTTTTTTTTTTTTTTTTTGAGACAGCCTCACTCTGTCGCCCATGCTGGAGTGCCAGTGGTGCGATCTTGGCTCACTGCAACCTCTGCCTCCCAGGTTCAAGCAGTTCTCCTGCCTCGGCCTCCCAAGTAGCTGGGACTACAGGCACCCACCACCACGCCCAGCTAATTTTTCTATTTTTAGTAGAGATGGTTTTTCACCATGTTGCCCAGGCTGGTCTTGAACTCCTCCTGGCCTCAAATGATCCGCCTGCCCTGGCCTCCCAAAATGTTGGGATTACAGGCATGAGCCACCATGCCTGGCCTGTAAATGTTTCCTGTCAACTTTAACGTCTGTGTTGATGTTAATGCTGGTTGGCTTTTCCTGAATTTCAAAAGTGGGGAGAGCATAAGGAGACATGTCTGACTCTCCCCCAACCATGGTCTGAACTAGTTAGGTTAACTTTGGAATGTCTTTGGCTAAGAGGAGGGGTCCATTCACATGGTTGTGCGGACTTAGAATTTTATTTTTGGTTTACAAAACTGAAACTGTGCCTCCTTTTGTGACAACTGTAACATTGAATTTCCTGATATGTGACTTGTAAAAAAATTGATTTATATATTTAAAATTCCTGGATATCACATTAATTATTTCCTGAATTTGATGTGCGTCGTGAGTACAGAATATTATCAATAAAATAAAAGTAAATTTAAAGTAAGCTTACAAGGTGCCAGCTACAATGTTAAACATTTGTTTTATTGAATCTTTACAGCCACGCTGAGAAGTAGGTATTGGCATCCATGTTTTACATAGAAAAAACTTGGGCTCAGAGAGGTTAACTCTCTCATCCAAGGTGGCATAGCTACTGTATTAATGATCTATTGCTACTTGCTATGGTTTGGCTGTGTCCCCACCCAAATCTCACTTGAATTGTAATAATCTCCACGTGTCAAGAACAGGGCCAGGTGGAGATAATTGATTCATGGGGGTGGTTTCCCCCATACTGTTCTTGTGGTAGTAAGTTTCACCATATCTGATGGTTTTATAAAGGGGAGTTCCCCTGCACATGCTCTCTCTTGCCTGCTGCCAGGTAAGACGTGACTTTGCTCCTCCTTTGCCTTCTGCCATGATTGTGAGGCCTCTCTAGCCATGTTGGAACTGTGAGTCCAACATATCCATTAAACCTCTTTCCTTTATAAATTACCCAGTCTCTGCTATGTCTTTATCAGCAGCATGAGAACAGACTAATACACTACTTAACAAATTACCACAAACTTAGCAGCCTTAAGTGACAAATATTTATTATTTGACAGTTGCTGGGGGCCAGGAGTTTGGGCAAAGCTTAGCTAAATACTCTGCTTATGGGTTCTCAAGAGGCTGTAACCGAGGTCTCAGTCAGAGCAGGGGTCACCTGTGAAGACTCAGCTGGGGAAAGGTCCGCTTTGCAACGTCACTTACATGGCTGTTGGAAAGATTCAGTTCCTTGAGGACTCTTGGCCCAAGGGTTTCAGTTTCCTGTTGGCTGGAGACCACCCTCAGTTCCTTGGCACATGGCATTTTCTAACATGGTGGCTCACAACATGGAAACTTGCTTCATCAAAGCAGCAAGGGATAGAATCTTCTAGCAAGACAAAACTCACATCTCGTATAGCTTCATCACAGAAGTAGCACCCAATTACTTTGACCATATTCTGTTGGTTAGAATCAAACCACCAGGGCAATACACACTTAGAGGAGGGGATTACAGAAGTGCACAAAGACCAGGAGGTGGGAATCACTGGGGCCGTATTGAGTCTACCTGCCACAGCAATTGAAGAGCAAAGCCAGGATGTGAAGCCAGTTCCATCAAAGTCTGAAGCTCCCTGCAGTTAACCATTAAGCTCCACTGCCTTCCACACACATTAATCTGATTACTTCTCAGAAATATTAATCTGGTGATTCTAATATGGACTCCAGTGTTTATCTCAATGAGTCATCCTTTTAAATCTGTTCTCTCAAGTGAGAGCTGAAAGATCCATGCAAAGTGAATGAATTCACTAGTTTTATGAATTTTCTTAAGAGGTAACTTTAGAAAGGAAGACTAAGGACCTTAAGACTTCCAATGCTAAATCTTGACCCTGAGCTATTAGACCTAACCTTCCCATACGATTTTTAGAACAACTGACCAATGTGCATGAAGAAATATACGAATCGGGCAGATGATTAGATTCAAAGAAGATAAGCTAAGCTTCCTTGGGAGAAAGAATTTAGATTAGTCCCTCAATCTTTTTTCCCTCCCCTTTTATGTCTTGAATCTGTAACTAAGTTCAGAATTGAAATGACTAGCCTTAACAAACATCTTCAGACTCAGCCAAACATCTGTGTGTAATTTGGTTTGTGGGAAAGCAGGAGGACTGGTTCATGGGGCATCTTTGTGGGCAGCAATATATCTTCATTTATTGAAATGTTCCTAGCAACAGAAGTTGTTTTCTTTTTCGCCCCCAAATCCTCAAAGTAGAAACAGGCAAAAAGTGATGACAAGAAATCTAGAAAACTGCAGATGTATTTTCATTTTTTTAAAGTGTAGTTTGTGTTGTAAGTATATTTCATTGCATTTGCCAACATAAAGTCAAAAGCTTCTTTACAAAAATTTTAATGACAAACATGGGTTCATGTGCAATTTTTTTCCCCAAAAGCTAACATATGGGACAGCAGTTAAATGCTGTCCTGTCATACTGCTTAGAGATTGCTTTGGCATTTCAATTGTATTTCCCTGTCATGATGATTTTTCTTTGGCTATTTTCATATTATTCAACTTTGCATGCATTCAGAACATACCAGCTCAATTCCTTCTGGAAAGTAACAATAACAAAAATAAAATTTATTAAAAATTGTTATTGATGACTTACTGTGTAGTCATTCTAGGCTACACACTTTCCATGCATTATTTCATGCTATTTTCATAATAATCCTAAAACCCAGGTCATTACCTAATTTTACAGATAAGGAAAATGAAGCTTGTGGCTCAGAGAACTTAAGTAATTTGCCCAAGGCCACACAGCTAGTAATTAGTAGAGCAGGATTTGAGACCATGCTCTTTGGAGTATGTGATACTGCCTTTCCAGTGTTTCAGCATATACAATGAGTGAATGAATGACCACTGAGCTCAATTACAGCAGACCTTGTTTTTTTTTTTTTTTTTTGAGACGGATTCTCACTCTGTCACCCAGGCTGGAGTGCAGTGGCATGATTTCAGCTCACTGCAACCTCTGCCTCCCAGGTTACAGTGATTCTCCTGCCTCAGTCTCCCAAGTAGCTGGGATTACAGGCATGCACCGCCACATCTGGCTAATTTTTTATTATTAATAGAGATGGGGTTTCACCATGTTGACCAGGAGGTTGAACTCCTGACCTCAGGTGATCTGCCTGCCTCGGTCTCCCTAAGTGCTGGGATGACAAGTGTGAGCCACGGCCACACCTGGCCCCTTACTTGTAATTGTATGAATAAATCAGAGTTTGTCATTTTCTCCCATCCTCCACTGGCAAAGAGTGCGGGAAAATGAGACCTCAGGCTTCGTGGGTATTTGTGTTGGTGAAGACCGTAGACTGTGGAGTCAGACAGAGCTATATTCCAATTTAGGCTTAAAACCTTTAGCTGTACGACCTTGGCCAAGTTATATAACTTTGCTAGGCCTCGGTTTGCTCCTACAAAAAGAGCAGGAATAATGAGTTTTCATCAAGGCCATTTGAAAACAATGATCTATTTTAGTGAAATAAACAGAAGTGTATCCACTTCTTACAGTTGATGTGAGGATTCTATGAGGGTGTACACATAAAGCGCTTACTTAGCACAGTGCCTGAAGGTATGGATAAATGCTTACTCATTGGTAGTTACCATAATTATAATATCACATGGAGTTATGAAAAGTTGGATTTGAGTTCTGATTCTTTCACTTATTAGCTCTGTGACTAGCAGTAAGAGATCTGAGACTCAGTTTCCCTATCTATAAAATGGGTATCACAATATCACCCTTGCCATGAGTGATGCTGTGAAAAATTGTATGGAAGTGGTTCTCAAATGTCACCCAGATATATTTGTCTGTGTTTGAAGACATCCTGGCTGTCATATTGAGGGGAGGTGGTGGTGGTGCTACTGGCATCTAGGAGGTAGAGGCCAGGGATGCTGCTGAACATTCTATAATGCACATGGCAGCCCCCTACAACTAAGCATTATCTGGCCCCAAATACCAATGGTTCCAAGGTGGAGAAATGCTTTGGAATGGGCACTTCACGCAGAGCTAGTGCCCAATAAATGCTAGCTATAATATTATTATGTTTTGTCATTTTGAGCTTCCATTTGTTTTTCCTTTTTTATTTTTTTTGAGACAGAGTCTCACTCTATTGCCCAGGCTGGAGTGCAGTGATGCAATCTCGGCTCTCTGAAACCTCTGCCTCCTGGGTTCAAGTGATTCTCCTGCCTCAGTCTCCCAAGTAGCTGGGATTATATGTGCCCACCATCACGGCTAGCTAATTTTTGTATTTTTAGTAGAGATGGGGTTTCGCCATGTTGGCCAGGCTGGTTTTGAACTTCTGACCTCAGGTGATCCGCCCGCCTTGGCCTCCCAAAGTGCTGGGGTTATAGGTGTGAGCCACTGTGCCTGGCTGGAGATTTCAATTTTTCCAATGGAGTTATGCAGAGTTGGATTCGAGTCCTGCTTCTTTCACTTAGCTCTGTGACTAGTAGCAAGATACCTCCCTTTATTAGTCAGGGTTCTCTAGAGGGACATAATTTATGGGATATATATATGAATTTATTAAGTATTAACTCACACCATACAAGGTCCCATAGTAGGGCGTCTGCAGGCTGAGAAGCAAGGCGAGCCAGTCTGATCTCCAAAACTGAAGAACTTGGAGTCCTATGTTTGAGGGCAGGAAGTATCCAGCACAGGAGAAAGATGTAGGCTGGGAGGCTAGGCCAGTCTCACCTCCTCACGTTTTTCTGCCTGCTTTATATTTGCTGACAGCCAATTAGAGTGTGCGCCCCAGATTAAGGGTGGGTCTGCCTTTCCTAGCCCACTGACGTAAATGTTAATCTCCTTTGGCAAACACCCTCACAGATACACCCAGGTTCAATACTTCATATCTTTCAATCCAATTAAGTTGACACTCAATATTAACCATCACACTCCCTGAGACTCAATTTTCCTATCTATAAAATGGGTGTCATAAATATCATCCTTGCTGGCCAGGCACGGTGGCTCATGCCTGTAATCCGAGCACTTTGGGAGGCCAAGGTGGGCAGATTCCATGAGGTCGGGAGTTTGAGACCGGCCTGACCAACATGGAGAAACCCCATCTCTGCTAAAAGTACAAAATTAGCTGGGGTGGGGGGTGGTGGTGCATGCCTCTAATCCCAGCTACTCGGGAGGCTGAGGTAGGAGAATCACTTGAACCTGAGAGGCAGAGGTTGCAGCGAGTGGAGATTGCGCGCCTTTGCACTCTACCCTGAGCAACAAGAGTGAAACTGTCTCTAAATAAATAAATAAATAAATAAATAAAAAATCACCCTTGCCATGAGGGATGCTTTGAAAAATTTTATAGTATTTCTTTATTTTTGTTTTGGTCAGGGGGGCTTATGCAGGGTTGTTACATGGAATATTTTGTGATGCTGAGATCTGGGATACAGATGGTCCCATCACCTGGGTGGTGAGCATAGTACCTGTATTCGTTCATTTTTGCACTGCAGTAAAGAACTACGTGAGACTGGCTAATTTATGAAGAAAAGAGGCTTCATTGATTCGCAGTTCCGCAGGCTGTACAGGAAGCATGGTTGGGGAGGCCTCAGGAAACTTACAATCATGGCGGAAGGTAAAGGGGAAGCCGGCACGTCTTCCCATGACACAGCAGGAGAGAGAGAGAGAGAGCAAGGAGGAGGCGCCACACACTTTTAAACAATTAGATCTCCTGCGAACTCACTCACTATCACGAGAACAGCAAGGGTGAAATTCACCCCCATGATTCAGTCACCTCCCACCAGGTACCTCCTCTGATATTTAGTGATTACAATTTGACATGAGATTTGTGGGAGGACTCAGAGCCAAACTGTATCAGGACCAAATAGGTAGTTTTCCAGCCCACATCTCTTGTCTCCTGTGGCTAGTAGTCCCCAGTGTCTGTCATGCTAGGCCAAAGTGAAATTATATATATGTTTTTGAGATGGAGTCTCACTCTGTTACCCAGGCTGCAGCGTAGTGGCATGATCTTGGCTCACTGAAACCTCTGCCTCCCAGGTTCAACCTATTCTCCTGTCTCACCCTCCCAAGTAACTGAGACTACAGGTGCCTGCCACCATGCCTGGCTAAATTTTATATTTTTATTAATGATGGGGTTTCACCATGTTGGCCAGGCTGGTCTCAAACTCCTGATCTCAGATGATCCACTCGCCTTGGCCTCCCAAAGTGCTGGGATTACAGGCATGAGCCACCATGCCTGGCTAAATTTTATATTTTTATTAATGATGGGGTTTCACCATGTTGGCCAGGCTGGTCTCAAACTCCTGATCTCAGATGATCCACTTGCCTTGGCCTCCCAAAGTGCTGGGATTACAGGCATGAGCCACCATGCCCAGTCAAAAAAAAATTTTTTATTTGAAGTTTTGTAAAGCTCTTACTTTAGAATAGTAGTTGAAAGAAGTCCTTATAAAGGCTAGTTTTTTTTTTTTTTTTTTTTTTTTTTTTTCCTGTTTTAAATAACAGTCCTAGAGAGGAATTGTTTGTGCTGTAATCTCATCCCCATTTCCAGGGGTTTTATAAAACTCAAGGTTTTCTGAGACAGGAAATATCCAATTATTATTTTTTATTTATCTGTTTATTTATTTTGAGATGGAGCCTCTCTCTTGTTGCCTAGCTGGAGTGCAATGGCCAATCTCGGCTCACTGCAACCTCCGCCTCCTGGGTTCAAGTGATTCTCCTGCCTCAGCCTCCTGAGTAGCTGGGATTACAGGCATACGCCACCACGCCCAGCTAATTTTTTTGTATTTTTAGTAGAGACAGGGTTTCACCATGTTGGCCAGGCTGGTCTGGATCTCTTAACCTCAGGTGATCTGCCTGCCTTAGCCTCCCAAAGTGCTGGGATTACAGCTATGAGCCACTGCACCCGGCTGAAATATCCAGTTACTAATGATTTATTTTCCTGAAAAGTTATGATTATTGACAAATTAGTTTACTCATGTTTTAAGAGTAAAGCTGACATATTAGGCTTTTTTTTTTTTTTTTTTTTTTTTTTTGACAGTCTTGCTCTGTCGCCCAGGCTGGAGTGCATTGGTGCACTCTTGGCTCACTGCAACCTCCGCCTCTCGGGTTCAAATGATTCTCCTGCCTCAGTCTCCTGAGTAGCTAGGATTACAGACATGTACCACCATGCCCACCTAATTTTTTTTTTTTCTGTATTTTTAGTACAGACAGGGTTTTACCATGTTGGCCAGGCTGATGTTGAACTCCTGACCTCATGTGATCTGCCTGCCTCTGCCTCCGAAATGCTGGGATTATAGGTATGAGCCACCGCGCCCAGCCCAGGCCATCTTTAATGTCAAAAAAAGAAGGAGATTAACCTTCTTAATCATTGTGGAAGACTTGCAAAGTCTTAAGAAATATTGAGGAGAAGAAAGAAGAGATAAAGAAAACAGTCAACTGGGCATGGTGGCTCACACCCTTAATCCCAGTAATTTCTGGGAGGCTGAGGTAGGAGGATCACTTGAGGCCAATAGTTCAAGACCATTCTGATCAGCATAGGGAGACCTCCATGTCTAAGAAACTAGTAAAAATTAAAAAAAAAAATTAGCCAAATGTAGTGGTGCACACATCTACTCCTAGCTACTTGGAAGGCTGAGGGAGGAGGATTGCTTGAGCCCAGGACTTTGAGGCTGCAGTGAGCTAGGATTATGCCACTGCACTCCAGCTTGGGTGACAGAGCAACACCCCATCTGTTCTACTCTCAAAGAAAATGGTTTTATCTTCTTTATCTTCTCCCTTCATCTTCCTATGAACTTGCCTGCCATCTGCCTGCATCCGTACCACATTTCCCCCCTCCTCTCTCTAATGACAATGTAGGGACAGACTGTGACACCCACAAAAAAGATCCTGTGTTTTGTGCATTGCACCCTACTGTCTCTAATCTGC